>NC_041225.1:56164350-56217874 GCF_002837175.3 Physeter macrocephalus
AATGGATAAAGAAGATGTGGCACATATATACAATGGAATATTACTCAGCCATAAAAAGAAACAAAATTGAGTTATTTGTAGTGAGGTGGATGGACCTGGAGTCTGTCATACAGAGTAAAGTAAGTCAGAAGGAGAAAAACAAATACCACATGCTAACACATATATACGGACTCTAAGAAAAAAAAAATGTCATGAAAAGCCTAAGGGTAGGACGGGAATAAAGACACAGACCTACTAGAGCACGGACTTGAGGATATGGGGAGGGGGAAGGGTAAGCTGTGACAAAGTGAGAGAGTGGCATGGACATATATACGCTACCAAACGTAGGGTGGATAGCTAGTGGGAAGCAGCCGCATGGCACAGGGAGAGCAGCTAGGTGGTTTGTGACCACCTAGAGGGGTGGGATAGGGAGGGTGGGAGGGAGGGAAACGCAAGAGAGAAGAGATATGGGAACATATGTATAAGTATAACTGATTCACTTTGTTGTAAGGCAGAAACTAACACACCATTGCAAAACAATTATACTCCAATAAAGATGTTAAAAAAAAAAAGAATCCACCTGCCAATGCAGGGGACATGGGTTCGAGCCCTGGTCTGGGAAGACCCCACATGCTGCGGAGCAACTAAGCCCGTGTGCCACAACTACTGAGCCCACATGCCACAACTACTGAAACCTGCACGCCCAGAGCCCATGCTCTGCAACAAGAAAAGCCACTGCAGTGAGAAGCCCACTCACCACAATGAACAGTAGCCCCCGCTCGCCACAACTAGAGAAAGCCCATGTGCAGCAACAAAGATCCAATGCAGCCAGAAATTAATTAATTAATTAATTTAAAAAAGAACACTGTAGTATACAATATAATAAAAATGTTATGTAAATTTGATACTAATTGTTGAAATGCTTATTTTAAGGTAGAAACTTTCTAATGGAAGTTATCTTTTCAAAATTACTTCAAATTTATAAACCGATTGCTATTCCTAGAGACTGTTTGATGGTGAGAACACATTTACCCATAGATATGCTATAAAATGGAGATTAAAATCCTCAGAATTTCAGAAAAGTCTACTTAAGGAAATTATAATCTACTTAATGAAATTATATAACATAATCAAAGTTTTAAGATAGAACTCTGAATTCTAGAAACTGAGAGCAGGAAATTCTGTGGTTTTCTAAGGAAGGAAGGAATGGAGGGAGGGAGGAGTAAGAGCATATTATTCCCCTTTCCCATATATAAGGTGACCTCAGTCAAAATTTCCAGCAATGTAAATGTCACCTTTGATATCAATGTCTCACCTTCCTCTCTCTATCCCTTTTGTCATGCTGTCTTAAATGCCTCAATGCAACACCCCCCCACAAAGCCTTGCCACCCTCCAAAATACACTGAATGTGCTTAAATAACCCACTGTCTCCCTTTCCACCCACTAAGACTCTCAATCTCTCATGAACAGGTGTGATTTCAGTTACAGATATTGAGAAAGGCACTCTAAATAAACTAATGTAAACAACATGTAGCTTAAATTTTCCTAAAGGTACAGTTGGCCATTCAACTTGGGGGTTAATCCACATGTAACAAGAGCAGGCCTTCCATGTCCATGGTTCCACTGCATCTGCAGATTCAACTAACCACCAACAGTGTTGTACTGTAGTATTTACTACCAAAAAATATCCATGTATAAGTGTACCCATACAGTTCAAACCTGTGTTGTTTAAGGGTCAACTGCATTTGTGATTTTATAAAAGAGTATATTTGTTAATTTAAATGAAAGTACAATTGATAGAATTTCAGACTACTACTTTAAAAAACAAAGATGTTTAAGAAATACTGAAGTAGCCTATACAGGAGCACTTCTTACCCTAGCCTTAGCTCCTCAAAGTTATGTTATGTATGTCTAGAACATAGCTAATTCAACCATTTATCCAATGATTAAAAAGATTTACACATTTGTGCTGCATTATTTTTTGAAGATACTATATTAGTTCTTTAAATGATATCTATATTTGGAACTGTCGTATCATTCACTATATTACAAATACTTCGATGCAAAATCTTCATTATCCTTTTACTATCCTACGAAGCCAATCACAAGATTTTGCATACAGAAGCTCCTCAAATACTTGTTGAATTTAATTGGGTTCTCCAGTGGAACAGGGTAACAAGGGTTCTGAAAGTACCTTCTGCTTGTTAAGTCAAGAACTAAGAATTTTAAAAACCAAATAGTAGGACACAACTAATTTAAACCAAATACAAATTATTTTCTTGTGAAAAGCAGAAAACTTTATCTTACATAGCACAATGGACAAATTTCAGGATATAGATCCGAATTTTACTCTAATTATTAGTGCTACGTCCCAGTGGCAATTCACAAGGTGTTACTAGAGCGCACCAGCACAGAGCCAATCTGTACAGACTGCAAGAGGTTTCTGTTGTTGTTTGTTTGGTTGATTTTTTTTAGCTCCTGGAGCTCAAAGAAATCTCTGTCAAAATACTATGGAAACACAGGCTAACAGAGACTTCAGTGATTATACACACCAAAGGATACTGTGTTTGAAAAAAACAATCACTTATGAAAGTCATTAAACAAACATATTGATAGCCTTCAACAATCAAAAACAAAACCAAATAAAAACAAAAACAAACAATGAAACAGCAAGCCCTGGGGAAAGGGAAGAATCTGATTTCAATAGTTACCATATTATAGTATTCAAATGTCCAGCTTTAAAAAAAGAAAAAAATCACATAGCATACAAAAAAAAAAACAGGAAAGTATGGCATGTTCAAAGGAACAAAATTAACGGAGAGAAACTGGCTAAGGAAGCCAAGACATCAGACTAACTAGGCAAAAACTTTCAAACAACTGACTTAAATATGCTCAAAATGCTTTTTTTAAAAAAAGTAAACAAAACCTAAGGGACCTGTGAGATAAAAAGTAGACTAGAACATGCATTATGGGAGTCCCAGAAGGAGAAGAGAGAGAGAGAGAGGGACAGAAATAACATTTGAGGAAATAATGGCTGAAAACACCCCAAATCTGATGAAATACATTAATGTACAAATTCAAAAAGTTCAATAAAATCTAAGTAGGATAAATTCCAAGAAACACACACCAAGGCACATTATAATCCAACTGTCCAAAAACAAAGACAAAACCCTTAGCAGCAGGAGAAGCAACTCTTCATGTACAGGGGTCCTCAATAAGATCAGCAGCTTATTTCTTATCAAACCATGGAGGCCCAAATACAGTAGGATGGCATATTTAAGTGTTGAAAGAAAAAAAATGTCAACCAAGAATTCTATATCTGGCAAAACTGTCCTTCAAAATGAAGTACAAATTAAGATGTTGCCAAATAAACAAAAGCTCAGGGCGTTCACTACCATTAGACCTGCCCTACAAGAAGTGCTAAAGATAGTCCTTCAAGCTGAAATGAAAGGACACTAAACAGCAACTCAAAGTCATATGATGAAATAAAGGTCTCTAGTGAAGGTAAATACACTGGCAAATACAAAAACGAGTATTACTGTATATTTGGTTTCTAACTTTGCTGTATTTCCTATAGGATTTCAAAGACAAATGCATAAAAAATAACTATGAGTCCATGATACTGGATACACAATGTATAAAGATGTAATTTGTGACGACAGCAAAATAAGGGGGTAAGACTGAGCTGTATGTTATTGAAGTTAAGTTCATATCAATGCAAACTAAACTGTTATAAATTTAGGACATTAAATGTAATTCACCACAAAGAAAATATCTACAAAATACACACAAACGATGTCCCTGGTGGTCCAGTAGTTAAGACTCTGCCAGGTTCTATCTCTGGTCAGGGAACTAGATCCCACATGCCACAACTAAGAACCCACATGCTGCATCTAAAGATCCTGCATGCCATAACTACGACTCAGAGCGTCCAAATAAATATTTTTTAAAAATGCACACAAAAGGAAATGAGAAGGAAATCACAATGGTTCACTACAATAAACTAATTAGAAAAAAAAGGCGGTATTAATGGAGGAAATGAGCCACAAAAAAGGTATAAAATTTCACAACAAAAAAGCAAAATGATGGCAGAGGTCCTTCCTTATCAGCCATTACTTTAAATTTAATTGGGTTAAACTTTCCAATCAAAGCCAGAGATTGGCAGGATGGATTAAAAAACATGATCCAACTATATGCTGCCTATAGAGACTCACTTTATACACAAAAGTATAAATAGTTTCAAAGTGAAAGGATGGATAAAGATATTCCATGAAAACCGAAAACAAAGGAGTATTAGTGTGGTTATTCTAATATCAGACGAAATAGGCATTAGATCAAAAACTGTTACAAGAGACAAAGAAGGACATTTTATTTTGAAAAAAGGGTCAATTCATCAAGAAGATAAAACAATTGTAAACATATATACACCACTATATATAAAACAGATAACCAACAAGTACCTACTGTATAGCACCCAGAACTACAGTCAATATCTTGTAACAACCTTAAGGGAAAAGAATCTGAAAAATATACACACACACACACACACACACACACACACACACATATAACTGAGCCACTGTGCTGTACACCTGAAACTAACACAACATTATAAATCAACTATACTTCAATAAAATTTTTTAAAAAACAAATAAATAAATATATGCACACAAACAGAACCCCCAAAAGATATGAAGTAAACATTGACCAAATTGAAGGAAGAAATATTAGTTCAATACACCAATTTCAATAACAGAACATCTAGATAGAAGGTCAGTAAGGAAGCAGAGGACTTGAACACTATAATCCTCATAGACATATACAGAACACTTCACCCAGTAACAGTAGAATACACATTCTTCTCAGGTACATATGGAACATTCTCCAGGATAAGCCATATGTTAGGCCACAAAACAAAGACTCAATAAATTTAAAAAGATTGAAATCAGACAGAATCTTTTCTAAGAATAAAGATAAAAATCAACAACAGCGGGAAAACTGGAAAACTCACAAATATGTAGAAATTAAACAACACATTCTTAAACATCCAAAGGCTCAAAGAAGAAATCCTAAGGGAAATTAGAAAATACTTAGGGAAAACACAACATACCAAAACTTGCAGGATACAGCAAAAGCAGCACTTGGATGGATATTTATGGCTATAAATGTCTACATTAAAAAAGAAAAAAGATATCAACAACCTAACTTTATATGTCGGGGTACTAGAAAAGAAATTAAACTCAAAGCTAGGAAATAATAAAAATTAGAGATAAATGAAACAAAGAACTGAAAAACAATAGACAGAATCAATGAAACCAAAAGCTGCTTCTTTGAAAAAAAATCAGCAAAATTGACAAACCTTTTATAGACCATCTAAGAAAAAGAAAAGACAAAAATAACTAAAATCAGAAATGAAAGTGGAGACATTATTACCACTGCCCTCACAGAAATAAAACAGATTGTAAGAAAATACTATGAACAATTACACACCAAAAAACTAGATAATATAGAATGGACAAATTCCTAGACACACTCAAATTAACCTAAACTGACTCAAGAAGAAATTTAAAATCTCGACATAGAACAAGAAATCAGTAATCAAAACCTGACTCAATAATCAAAACCTTCCAACAAGGAAAGATGCAGGACCAGACAGCAGCACAGGTGAATTTTACCCAACATGTGAAGAATTAACACCAATCCTTTCGAACACTTCCGAAAAAACAGAAGAAGAAGGAACAGTTCCTAACTCATTCTGTGAAGCCAGCATTACCTTAATACCAAAGGCAGATAAAAACATCATGAGAAAATTACAGACTGATATGCTTTATGAGTATAGATGCAAAAATTCTTAACAGAATACTAGCAAATTGAGTCCAAAAGCATATTAAAACAGCACCTTGACCAACTGGGACTTATCCCAAGAATGCAGAAGCAATTCAACATTAAAAAAAAAAAATCAATATAATATACATTAATAGGATGAAGGAAAACACACATGATCATCACTCAGTTAACTCAGAAAAGGCATTTGACAAAACCCAGCATCCTTTCATGATAAAAACACTCCTAAAACTAGAAATAGATGGGAACTTCCTCAACATGACAAAGGGCATCTAAGAAAAACCCACAGCTAAACTGAAAGCTTTCACCCCAAGATCAGGAATAAGACTAGGATGCCCACTTTACCACTGCTATTCAAAACTGTACTAGATGTTCTAGCCAGAGCAATCAAACAAGAAAAAGAAATAAACGGCATCCAAATGGAAAGGAAGAAGTAAAACTATTTTTATTTGCAGATGACATCATCCTATATGTAGAAAAGTCCCAAAGAATCCATAAGAAAGTTACCATAGCTAGTAAATTAATTCAGCAAAGTTGCAGAACAAAAATCAACACACAAAAAGCTGTTGTGTTTCTATACACATACAAGGTACAACCTGAAAAGGAAATTAGGAGTGTAATTCCATTTAGCAACTAAAAGAATAACAGCATCTAAAAGAATAAAATATCTAGGGATGGATTTACCCAAAGAGGTGGAAGTATTTTACCCAGAAAACTACAATATATTGCTGAAGAAAATTAAAGAAGACCTAAATAAATGGAGAGACATCCTGTGTTCATGGGTAGGAAGACTTTATATTAAGATGCCAATACTAACCAAAATAATCGACAGATTCAATGCAACTTCTATCAAACTCCAATAGCCTTTTTTGCAGAAATGGAAATGCCAATTCTCAAATTCATATGGAATTGCTGAATAGCCAAAACAATCATAAAAAAGAAAAACAAAGTTGTAGGACTCACACTTCCTAATTTCAAAACTTACTATGCTATGCTACAGTAATCAAAACAGTGTGGTACTGCCATAAAGAAAGACTCATAGACCAATGGAATAGAATAGAGAGTCCAGAAATAAATCTATACATCTACGGTCAATTGATTTTTGACAATCATGCCAAGTCTATTCAATGGGGAAAGATAAATCTCTTCCACAAATGGGGCTGGGACAACCAGATGTCCATACGCAAAAGAATGAATTCATTTCCACAGATTTCCACATGTATTTGGTGTGACTTCCACCTAACTCACACCAAATACAAAATTTAACCCCAAAAGGATCAATGACATAAATATAAGAGCTAAAACATAAACTTCTTAAAAGAAAACTTAGGGGTAAATCTTCATGATCTTGGATTTTGCAATGGATTCTCCGATATGACACCAAAAGCACAAACAATGAAAGAAAAAATAGATAAACTGAATTTCATCAAACTTTAAAACTTTTGTGCAAAGGACATTATCAAGAAACTGAAAAGACAGAGCTTTTTGGTTGTGTTTTAATGGGAGAAAATATTTACAAGTCATATAGCCGATAAGCGTCTAAAATCAAGAATATACAATGATGTCCTAACATTTAACAACAAAAACACAAACAACTTAATTTTAAAAATGGGCAATGGACTTGAACAGACATTTCTCCAAAGAAGATATACAAACGGCCGTTAAGAACATGAAAAGATGCTCAACATTGTTAGTCATTAGGGAAATACAAACCAAACCACAATGAGGTATCATTTCACATCAACTAGGATGGCAATTAAAAACAAACAAACAAAAAACAGAAAATAACAAATATAAGTGAAGACGTGGAGAAACTGGAACCTTTGTACATTGCTGGGAGGAATGTAAAATCGTGTGACTGCTGTGGAAAGCAGTATGACAGTGCCTCAAAAAGTTAAACGTAGCATTACCAAATGACCCAGCAATTCCACTTCCAGGTATATACCCAAAAGAATTGAAAACGGGAACTCAAACAAATACTTGTATACCAATGTTCACTGTAGCATTACTCACAATAGCCAAAAGGTAGAAACAACCCAAGTGTCCATGAACAGAGGAATGAATAAACAAAATGAGGTATACACACGCAATGAAATATTATTCAGCCTTAAAAAGGAATTAAATTCTAATACAATATGGATGAGACATTATGCTAACTAAAATAAATCATACACAAAAGGACAAATATTGTATGATTCCACTTACATAAAATATCTGGAATAGGCAAATTCATAAAATCAGAAAGTAGATTAGAGGTTACCAGGGGCTGGGGGAGGGGGAAGTTAGGAGTTATTGCTTAATATGTACAGAGTTTCTGTTTGAGGTGATGAAAAGTTTTGGAAATAGTGGTGATGGTTGCACAACCTTATGCATGCAGTTTTTGGCACTGAATTTACACTGAGAAATGGTTAAAATGATTAATTTTATGTTATATATATATATTTTTTACCACAATAAATAAGAGAAAAAGTTATTAAACACATGTACAGAAATCAGAATCCTATCAAAGTCCTTAAACAAAACAGCTGTGAATGCAATTATCAGTAAGTGCATTCCATTACAAACTACCGAGCCATCACAGAAATCAATTTACTTGCAAATGGTTTAGATTGTAAGTAAAACAGAAAATGGGACTTGTCTATATAGAAAGGGAAAAGTTTGTTTCAGGAATTATAAAAGAATAACTGGAATTTAAGTTAGCTTATTACAAAAAGTCTCTGCTAATTTAAACCTCAACTTTTTTTTAATTCCAAGATTTATTTATTTTTTATCTTTTTGGGGGGGGGGCGGTGGTACGCGGGCCTCTCACTGTTGTGGCTTCTCCCGTTGCGGAGCACAGGCTCCAGAAGCGCAGGCTCAGCGGCCATGGCTCACGGGCCCAGCCGCTCCGCGGCATGTGGGATCTTCCCGGACCGGGGCACGAACCCGTGTCCCCTGCATCGGCAGGCGGACTCTCAACCACTGCACCACCAGGGAAGCCCTATTTTTAATCTGTTTTTTAAATTTTTATTTTTAACCCTGAACCAAACTTTCGTATACTAGGATTGGAGTGTTTTAACACATATGGGAAGATTACAGATTTTCTTTTTACCACCATATACAAGTTTCATAAAAGCAACAATTATGTTTTATTTTTTAATTGTCCATAATGTTTGCCATACAATAAATACTCAACAAATTTGGTGAATAAAACCAAACCAGTCAAAATCAGCAGGAAAGTAGCATTACTAGGATTGGAGTGTTTTAACACATATGGGAAGATTACAGATTTTCTTTTTACCACCATATACAAGTTTCATAAAAGCAACAATTATGTTTTATTTTTTAATTGTCCATAATGTTTGCCATACAATAAATACTCAACAAAACCAGTCAAAATCAGCAGGAAAGTAGCATTAAGGAAACTTTTCAAAATCATCTTCCCATTACAATTTAAAAATACCTACTTCAAAAATAATATCTGAGTAATTCAGGGTCCATAAAACCAAAACTTTAAATTACTTCTTTTCTCCAGTGTATGCTCCCTTCCCCAACTCCAATGGGAGATTTCCAGAACTTGACTTTATGAGTAATTTCTTTTACTGATTTGTGTTTGTCTGCCTGAGGTAGCCCAGTCTAGAAAGGAAAGTCAACAAGCACTCATCTTCACAACTGGATGGTTGGACTACTCAAGGTACTGAAGTGCTTGAAGTGCTCCTGGTTCACTAGTTCATATAGTAATAATACAGGTATCATTTGCATTGTTTTCTTTCATCTTTACTGCTTTGTTTGTGGTTTGGTACATTAAAGGTTTAATTATGAAATAAACTTGAATATGAAACGCAAACTTTATTTGATAACTACTAAAGCAAACTGTGTACTATTAATATCAATGACAATTAAGTTCTGACTTTTAGAACTCATCCTAAGGTATTTTTTTCTTAAAGCATAAGGGGTTTGGGGGGAACAAATTACCAGTTTAATTGAGGGAGTACTGTAATTAAATTCTCCCAAATCAGGCAATTTATAGCCACAGACATGACCCTGGCTGGCTATGAGAATGAGCCTCTCAGATCTCTGACTCCAGAGGAAATACTTGACTATGGGCCCCAGCTGCTGCACTCTGAAATCCATCACTGTGCATGGAGGCCACACTTCTCACTGGCTGCTGCCAGTCAAAGAGCACCATAGGCATACTAAGGCAGCCCTAGTCCCGGGAGATGAGGAATTTTTGTGATAGGCAACTTTGGCTCAAGGACTTCTGAGGTCTCGGTGAACTTCCTTACAACTATGACACTTTCACCCAGACTTCCTTCCTTACCTCTCTCCTTCACTTGGAGTCAGACTGTACATCAGTCTGACAACTCTCCTTGCCTCTGTCCTCATCTTCTCTCACAAGCACTTCTCCTAATAAATTTCTTGCATGCTTAATCCCATCTTGGCATCTGCTTCTCCCTTGCAGCATTAGACTATTTTTTTTCTATTTTGCCATTTCAAATGAATTATTTGTTTCCCTACTTGCTAAAATAGGATACACCAAACATGACAATTCCAATGCCTTTTGACTGGTAAAGATCTCAACTAACCCCTTAGTAAGTATATTCTTGAGAGGACAAGATCAAACTACATACAATTCAACCTATGTAACTGAGCACCTGCTATACATGAGAAATATGCTAAGCATTACAGGGAATACAAAGGTGAGTAGGATCCTATCGTGCTCTCAAATAGCTCCCAATATAGTGGAGGAGAGAAGCCACAGATACAAACAAACTTTAAAGGGCAGATTATCATTAAGTACTAAAATTGAAGTATAAAGTACTAAAGAAATTAAGAGATTCATTCTACTTAGGGGATGGAATTGTAGTAGAAAGCCTTTGTAGAGGAGATGGTATTTGAAATGTACATTGAAAGACATCATCAGGGCCTTCAGGTTGTACGTGCCTGTAATTAATAAGGACAATCCAACAAAGATGCCTTCCATGCTTGCACGCTTGACTACCCACAATGTGTAAATTCCTCCTATCACAATTCTCTCACACTTTCTCATTCCCAGAGTACTGATGGTTTCCTAGTTCCCCTCCAAAGGTGTTCCTCTCCCAGTATCCCCCCTTTCATCACCATTACCACTTAGACTCCTATGCCAGAATCCTGGGAATCAGCTTTGACTCCTCTCACTACCCTGTCATTCAACTACCAATCTACCTCTAAATCTAAAATCTGTCCACTACTTCCCTGGTGGTGCAGTGGTTAAGAATCCACCTGCCAGTGCAGGGGACACGGGTTCAAGCCCTGGTCGGGGAAGATCCCACAGTCCACGGAGCAACTAAGCCCGCAAACCACAACTACTGAGTCCGCATGCCACAACTACTGAAGCCCGCGCGCCTAGAGTCTGCGCTCCGCAACAAGAGAAGCCACCGCAATGAGAAGCCCGTGCACTGCAACGAAGAGTAGACCCCGCTTGCCACAACTAGAGAAAGCCCACGCGCAGCAACGAAAACCTAACGCAGCCAAAAATAAATAAATAAAAGTAAAATAAAATCTGTCCACTTTTCTTTATGCCCACAGCTACTGCCCTAGTCAAGACCACCATCATCCCTTCCATGAATTGCTGCAAAAGTCCCCTAACCTACCTTCCTGCCTACAGTTCTGCTGCCATTTAATCCAGGCTCCACAGAGCAGACAGTGATCCTTCAAAATTCATATCTAATTATCAATATCCTGCTTAAAACCTTTCAGTGGTTCCTCACTGCTCACAAGATAAAATGGAACAATTTGGTTCACAAGACCTGGCCCCACGCTCCAGACTCCAGCTGCTCAGAATTCCTAAGATGCTGAGCTCCTCTTGGACTCCAAAGACTCTTTGGACCACAAACCCTTGGAACACACTTCCTCCTCATCCTCACCTGGCTAACTCCCACTTCCACTAAAATGTCACTTCCTTCACTCCCAAATATAAACATACAAGGATAGTCTCCTAGCTTCCTATTGCCATCCCAAGACCATTACTTCTCAGCCCTTTCCTTTATGGTCTATGCTGTCTTTTCATTAACTTCCGCCTTTAAAATTATTACTTTTTTATACAGCAGAATCCTTTTGTCAAATGCAATTCTACACAGAGCCCCAATATGTAAAAGAGTTAAGCTTCTCAGCCTAACTCAAGCAGTTTCAAAACCCTCTTCATTCAGCGTCCTTCTCTCTCAAGACACTGCTTCCCGAAAACCTAAGGTGCAGGACAATTAGAACACCATTGTCTGTATTATACTGCCTACTCAAAGAAAGAAACACAGTACAGTGGAAAGAGTTGTCTTTGAAGCTAAACAGACTTAAGTTCAAATCTTGATTCTACTCATTAGTCACAAGATCTTGAGCAATTTGCCTGAGGATCCATTTCCTCATCTGTAAAACTCAGCTGTAAAAATCACCACCTTGAAAAGTCAATGGGTAGAACAGAGATAAGTATGTAAAGTACCAAGCATAGTGCCTAGAATACTGACACAAAGCAGGAAATCAATAAAATACTATCTGCTATGGCTTATCCAGGAAATGTAGGTTAACATTCAAAATCAATTAATGTGATTTACCATAATATTGACAGAATAAAGGAGAAAAACCTTATCATTATTTTAAGAGACACAGAAAAATCATTCGGCAAACTTCAATATCCGTTTATGATTTTAGAAAACCCCCAAACTCTCAGAAAACTAAAAGTGGAAGGGGAAATCCTCAATCTGATAAAGAGCATCAATGAAAACTAACATCATCCTTAATGGTGAAATAAGACATGCTTTTCCCTTAAGAATGAGAACAAGGCAGGATGAGCACTCTCACTACTTTGATTCAACACTGTAATGGAAGTCCTAGTCAGTAAAATAAGAAAAAGAAATAAAGAAATAAATATCAGACTCTATTTGCAGATGACATAATTATGCAGAAAATTCTATAAAATCTACAAAACAACTATGAGCAAGGTCAAAGGATACAAGATCAATATACAAAAGTCAGCTACATGCTTTTGTTTTTTACTCAGATATATCATCTTTATTAAACAACTTTTTTGAGTTTCATAATGCCTTTCTTTTTCATGCATTTTCAGCATACTGAAGGACTCGATGCATATTTAAGGACTTCCAATTGATAACAATATAAAATTTCTGAAATTCCCTCTCTCTTTCCCCTTAAAAGTCTCTCTCCTTCATCTCCCATTTGGACTAAATTCTCTCTAGGCCTGGGCACATCTGTCACCCTGCAACTTCTCTTTATTGCTCTCCAAATTTTCACCTATTGTTTATATACTTGTAGCAAACAACTGGAAAATAAAATTTTAAAACAATTTACAATAGCATCAAAAAACAAAATATTTCAGATTAAACATAACCAAAGACATGTAAGACTTCTACACTTAAAGTGTTTCTGAGAGAAATTTAGAAGTCTAAATAAATGAAGACCTATACTACATTCATGAATCCAAAGATTTGCTATTGTTAAGATGTCAATCCTCCCTAGTTATCTACAGATTCAATGCAATTACAATTAAAATCTCACCAAGATTTTTTGGTAGAAATTGACAAAATGGTTCAAAATTTATATTGAAATGCAAAACCTAGAAACAATAAAATAATATTTTAAAAGAAGGACTTACACTACCTAACTTTAAGACTTACTATAAATCTACAGTAATCAACAGTGTGCTATTGGGGTAAAGATAAACAAAACATCAATGGAATAGAATGGAGAGTCTAAAAATATATATATATTTATTTTATATATATTACATATTTAAATATATTTACATTAATATATAATATATATTCATTTAATCTTCACAAAAACAACAGAATCCAACAGGGAAAGGAAAGTCTCTTTGACAAACAGTTCTGAAATAACTAGATACAAGCATAAAAAAAATGAATCTCAATTCTTACCTCATATCATACACAATTAATTTGAATTGGACCACAGATTATGTAAAAGCTAAAACTACAAAGCTTTCAGAAAAATAGCATTAGGAGCATGTCTTCATGACTTGGTGGCAGGCAAGGGGTTCTGGAACAGGGCGCAATAACCTTAAAAGAAAAAAAACCTGATAAATTTGACTCCATCAATATTAAAAACTTGGGTTCATCAAAAACACCATTAGGAAAATGAATAGACAAGCCACGGGCTAGAAGAAAATATTCATGAAACATATATCTGATAAAGGACAGTTAACCAGGATATACAAAGAACTCCCACAACTCAATACTGTAAAGAAAAACAGCTCAATTTTTTAAATGGGCAGCAGATTTACACAGACACTGCCCAAAAGAAGATATACAAATAACCTACAAGAACATGAAAGAGTGCTCAATATCATTAGTCATCAGGATATAGCAAATTAAAACCACAATGAGAGACCACTACACACCCACCACAACGACTAAAATTAAAGACTAATAACACTGAATACTGGCAAGGATGTAGAGCAACTAGAACTCTCATACACTGTTGGTGGGAACATAAAATGGTACAACCACTTTGAGAAAAGGTCTGGGAGTTCCTTATAAAACTAGCGGACACTTACTCTATGAGCCATTTCTCCTGATATTTACCCTAGAGAAATGAAAACATTTCTACAACACAACCTGTATAAGAACATTCATGGCAGCTTTATTCATAATGGCCCCAAACTGGAAACGTCCCTGGTATACATCCACTTGATAAACTTTTGACATGTTCATATGATAGAAAAAAAGGACTGAATTCTTCATAAACACAACCTCAAAAGCCTTTCCAAAAATATATACTGTACGATTCTATTTATATGATATCCTAGAACAGATAAGATTAACCTATGGTAGAAGAAGAGAAGATCAGAAGAGCAGTTGCTTCTGGAGGTTGGGGGCAGGAACTGACTGAGAAGACACATGAGGGAAATTTCAGGAGTGATGGTAATGTTCAATATCTCGGTAGAGGCTTAGGTTGTATTCATTTGCCAAAATTCATTAAATGGTACAATTAACATTTGTGTATTCCATTATATGTAAATTTTACCTGAAAAACAAAAAGAACCGCAAACAAATACTGAACTCTAAGTTAATGACATACATGCTGAAGTGTTTAGGGGTAAAGTGTACCAATGTCCACAACTTACTTCGAAACCCATCAAAACGTAAGATGGATTGGTGGATGGATAGAGATGGATAGGCATGTGATAAAGCAAACAGTAAAATGTAAATTATAAAATCCAGGTGTAAATTGTAAAATAATTCCTTACCTGCTCCCATTACCCTCCTCTTCTAACTCATTGAGATTTCTAATCCATGGAGCTCCCATTTACACCCATTATGTCTCTTATAGCTTAATTTCCAAACATCTGAAATATCTCTATTCTCTTCGTCTCTACTGCAGCCAGCAACCAACTATCCTTCTCTACCCATTTACCTAAACTGATGAGTGCTGCCCGAGGAAAATCTCACAACCACTAGACCAATGAATGCTACTCCAAATTTATAACTTCCACACTCAGCACTGCTGAGCAATTCCTTTCTAATTCACTGGTTGGCTCCTTCTCCAGACTCCACAGCAGCAATTCCAAAACTGGATTATGCTTCTTAAACTCCTTACTCATTTCTCTTTCCTCACTCTATGTAAAGGACCTTGCCTTTCATTCCATCATGAACATAGTGGCTACCGAGCATGAACTACTTACTCCCCAACCTACAAATCCATTTTATCTCACCTCCTCCCACCTCAGAAGAAAGGATGTCATCACTCCTGCCAGAGGTAGCGGATCATCATCAATACTGCTTAAAAATGCAGACTCTGTAACCAAGTTATCCTTTCCAAACCTCAGTTTTCTCTCTTATAAAATAGAGACAATAATAGTATACTGTGAGAATTAGAGAACACATGCAAGGCACTTAAAATAATACCTGGCGAATAATTCAAGGCAAATCCCATTGCTGTGTTCCTGAGCTCATCTTGTTCAGTATCTTCACTAGCATTCTCTATCAGCTCCTTCCCCAAAGCCTCCTAACATAAACAAGTTTCCATCACCTTCAAATAAAAAACAAGTGTCTTCCCCAACTTGAATCCCCTTCTTGTCACAGAAGTATCTCTTTTCCCTTCCTTTCCAAGCTTCTAGGGGAAAAAAAAAATCTGAAGAAACTCATCTGTTCTTGCTATTCTTTTTCCATGCTCTTCCATCTTCTATTCTCACACCAAAACTGCTTGGACATAAGTGACCCCTAAGCTGTCAAATCTAACTAACACTTTTCAGGCCCCTTATTTGACTTTTCTATAGCCTGACACAGTTAATGACACTTTTCTTGAAACTCTTTCCATTCTCAGCTTCTCAGACACTAGGGTCCCATTCTTTCTACCTGACTCTCCTTCTTAATCTCCTTTACTCATGCCTTTCCCTCTGCTCTTCCCCTACACCCTATTCTCCATTCTGTTTCCCCAGTTCTGATGCCAGCCTTATTTCATTCTTATCTCTAATCATTTTCAGTGGGTGGCCTCATCTACTTTTTTTAACACCTTCTTAGAGGTACAATTAACATAAATTGCATATATATGAGCTGTTTAATCCATTAAATTTTAATATATGTATACTCTCCTAAAACTACTGGTACAATCAAGACAAATGAACATAAAAGCCTCCCCCCAAAATAACTACTGACTTGCTCTTTGTCACTGTGGATGCATCGTCTAGAAATTTATAGTATTTACTGTGGTGTTTTTTTGAGGGGGCAGGGGGTGGTTTCTTTGGCTTCTTTCATTCAGCTTAATTATTTTGAGATTCAGCAAAGTTGTCTTGTATATCAATAGTTCATTCCTTTTTACTGCTGAGAAGTATTCCAATATATGGCTATATCACAATTTGTTTATTAATTCACCTGCTGATGGACATTTGGGTTGTTTCTAATTTTTTGCTGAACAGAACTGCCATGAACATTCATGTGTAAGTCTTTCATAGGATATAAGCTTCGCCTATTCTCATGGCTCTACTCACACACCTGAAAGTCCCAAATCTGTTTCACCAGATACCAACAACCAGTTGTCAGTTTGACAAGTCCACCTGGATAACCCAAAATGACTTTTAAATCAACAAGTTCAAAACTCATCTTATAATGCCACTCTTTCCACCCCAGCAGGTTCTCCTCCTACATTCTCTATCCTGACTAAAGGCACTCAAACCAGAAACTTAAGGATCCTCCTACTCTTACCATTTCCCCCAATCACTCAGTGAGTTACTAGATCCTGTCAATTCTGCCTTTTAAATCTCTCTCAAATAAAATCCATCTCCACACTTCCATCCTAATTCAAATGCATATCATCTCTTGGCTGGACTATTAACCCTAGCCTTCTAACTTTTCTCCTTACCTTGGGTCTCATTATTCTCCAATCCATTTTCTATTCTATGGCCAAAGTGGATTTTCTAAAATTGAAATTTTATGTTACTCCCCTATTTAAAATTCCTCAATGCCATCTATCCCCTCAAGATAAACTTCATACTCCTTAGCTTAACATACAAAAAAATCCTCTATAAATCAGTTTCCTCTCCAAACTCATCTTCTGCCACTTCCCATCATGTTCGAACTTAGTCATTTCTGGATGATGTCAATTACCTTTTAATCCTTAGTGCTGAGAGCAATACTTGGTCTGCAGTAGGCACAATATGCTTATGCAATAGATAAGGTAGGACTTAGGCTAACAGATATACTGAGACCTTCTGGGGACTTTCAGGAAAAGCAGTAGTCCAGTCTGGCTGAAGCATTAAGTATATGAAAGACTATGGTAAGCAATCCATCCAGAAAAGGAGGATGAAGCCAGACCATAGATCACCATCAAGTCTATTCCAAAAACTATACACTTCATTCTACACCCTCAAAAGACATCAACGGTTCTCAACAAGAGTGTGACACATTCAGAAGTGTCCTATAACTTCTGAAATTTGAAAAATAGATAAAGGAGAGGTGCGGGGGCAGTGAACTCAGTAAAGAGGCTACAGCAGTAGTCTGGGAAAGGGGACTCAAGAGCAGTGGGGGTAGGGGGGAATAGGTTAAAAGAACATGTCAAGGGGAATGAAGCTACAGGCTCTGACTGGGTGTGGGGCAGTAATAAGTTGTCAGAGATGACTCCAAAGTTTTGAACCAGTCAAATAAAATAATACAGCTAATAAATCAAGAATGTTTTTTAATAGGTGAAAGGGAGGAAGCTGATCGTTTTGTTTGGGTTTTCCCTACCCATTCATTCAAATTTAAGTGCCAACCAGGTGTCAGGCACTGTATACATGGAGGATAAAATGAGGGTAAAATATCATCCCTATTCCCAAAGACCATCCAATCTAGTTGGGGTGGGGAACTTAAACAGGAAAAAAATAGGAACTTAAAATTAACTGTTACGTGCTAGGCTAGGGTGCTAAAAGAATATTTAGATTGAAAGAAAGACTATCCAACTCAGGCCTGAGGATCTGAGAAAAGATCTGAGGTCTAGAGTCCAGAGGATGAGTGGTGTTAGGCCAGGCAAAAGGCCGTCCAGGTGAAGAAAACAGCATGTTCAAAGAGCCTCAGGTTAGATAACACAAGTTGATGCATCTGCAAACAGTACAATAAGTCTAAAAGAAGATACAGAGATATCCACAGGAAATGTCTAACAAGCAGAGGAAAATGCAGGTTTTGAGCTACCAAATATATTTTCAACCTGTCTTTGGTGGCTTAAAATCATCTTTAGTGGATATTTTAAATAAGAATTGGGAGAATCTCACACATCAGCGAGATTGTGTACACTTCCACCTTCTCCCATCACTTCTACTGTCAAGCAAGGGTATCTCTGCTTAAAGTCAAAGCGGGTTTATATAAATAAGCAAAGAGGACTGGTGGGGACTGTGGAAAATCTGAGATAGATAGATGCCTTGTCTAAAAAGGGCAGCCATTTACTCAGCTCCAGCAGCTTACTGCCTTGCTTGAATGCTGGCCCAATGTGGAGGAATCTTCCTATTCTCCAAGAAAAGCTCAAAATTCAGATTTTATGTAATATCTCCCATTTGAAAATACTGGCGTCTGATTACATTAAAAATAAAACAACACTATGCCAGCCAAAAAAAATGCTTCTGTGGACAGATTTCAGCACGGGCCACCAGTGTGGCAGAGTTAGACCTGGTCTGCTAAATCCTACGGTGCTCTTTTCACTACCTCATAGGACCCTCAACTGATAGGGTTTCATGGTGACTCCCATGAGATAGGAGCTGCTTGCTTCCAAGCAAAACAGCCCCAAACTGATAGTGCTTTATTAGTTCTTTTATATATTTTCAATAATTTTTGTCTCTTCCCCACCCCATCCCCACCCTGGTCAGGATACCTGCTTCTAGCATCACTGAGACTTCCTACTCCCCATCTATTACAACCTAAAATAGCAAGCTTGCAGGTAAAGCAAAAGTAAACAGAGTGAGAGCCTGACAGGATTTCTAATGAATAAAGCAGGTAAGGTATATGACAAAGATTTCGTTTTCTTAGAAAACAATTATCACAGATATCTGTGACTAGTCAGACACCTGAGCAAAAAAGTCAGTAACTCATATTTGAAATATATGAGCAAATTCTGCTAACAAACCAAATAGGTTCCATTGTGAGCTACCAAGAGGGGGAGAGGGAGAACAGTGCAAAAGGGAAAGTAAAAGTTGCTGGCCTTTGAGAAATATCAGATACCTATTAAAACACAGTTTTTTAAAGTACAAATGTTTAAAAGAAAAGGTACACTATAATCTCAACTCTCAGTGAGGAATAAAAATATTTTTTTAATCAGATAACATGAAACATTCTTCGAGCAACAAGAAATGGGGATTTAGAAACACTATTAAAAGAGTAAAGCTAT
This sequence comes from Physeter macrocephalus, assembly GCF_002837175.3. NCBI lineage: Eukaryota > Metazoa > Chordata > Mammalia > Artiodactyla > Physeteridae > Physeter > Physeter macrocephalus. The sequence continues at coordinate 56,184,010 of NC_041225.1, forward strand.
CCCTATATTCATAAGAAGAGGAAAACAAAAAAATAATCTGATAGTTTTTAATATTCATTCAGAGATCAGTTGCTGATGTTTTAGTGCATTTATTACGTCACGACGTTGCTTCAGAAGCTCTGAAAATGTAACATTTCCTAATTACACTAAAACGTGTAAAAGTACAGATCACGGGGTATATAACTTTAGATAACAATGTGGCAAACTCGAAGAAACACAGAAATGTTAAAATTTCTAATCAACAAACCGAATGACAGTACCAAGATTAAGCAGCAGAGAGAAGTGAAGCAGCAGCAGCAGCACATCGTCCGCAGACAGTCGGACAGAGAGAGACAGAGACACGGGCGGCAACAACGCAGCGACAAACTTCTGCTGCTACACCCATCGTCTACACACTCACTTCCACATACAATCAGCCACACAGAGAAAGAAAAAGAGAGAGAAAGAAAAAGAGAAAGGGAAGGAAGCAAAGCAAGGAAGGAAGGAAGGAAGGCCAGTGGCATGTGCACCCGCCCCTGTGAATCGGAGGAGTCGGGGAATTCAGCAGAATGAAGAGTGATTACAGAGGGCGAGCAAAGCAGGCCCCGTTCCTGCTGGCAGACGAGCTCTGCAATTACTTAGAGCAAGCATTATGGCCAGAGCATTCTGGAACCCACTTAGACGAGCAGACTGGACACCTAAAACCGGAGGCTGACAGCAGCTCAGGGAGAGGACCGAGAAGGCGGAAAAGTGGCCTGCTTTGACCTCCACTGAAAACGGAGGCTCCTCCAACTCTCGTCTCTGAATCAGGGGCAGGGCAGTTAAGGGCTCAGCGGTTGGATTCTTCGGACAAACTCTCCCAGGCTCCCTGCGGCCTTCCCACACACCACACCGGGTGAACGTCAACACGGAGAGCCAGCGAGTGTGAGGGAACCTCTCGGTGTGCGCCGTCCTTTCTGGGAGGCGGTGAGACCGGGAAGAAAGACGACTCCGCGCGCGCCCCGCCTCCCAGTCCTTCCCCAGCGCCGGCCCGGCGCCCTCGCAGGGGCTGCAGCCGGGAAGCGGGGTCTCGCGCGCTCCTCACCTTTTTCAGCGCAGGCACCAGCAGCCCCCGCCACTTGGGCGCGTTCTCCTCGCTGAAAAACTCGTACGGCAGCTGCTGCGCCTGCATGGTGCCCCCGGGGCGCCTCCGGGTTGGGAGAGGGGCGGCGGCGGCCGGGCCGGGGAGCCGCGAGAGGGCGAGCTCTTAGCGCGGAACAGGGCCGCGGCCCCACCGGACGGCCCGGCCCCCTCGGGGCGCCGAGCGGCCGGGCTAGCCCCGGAGAGGGAGCTGGGGGGCGAAGCCCGCGCCCGGCCACCCACCCGACACGGGCACCAGCCGCGAAGAGCGAACGCAGCCCGGAGGCGGCGGCGGTGGCATCCCGCACCACCGCCCCGGGGCCGGGCCCCCACTCCTCCCCGGCCCGCTGGCGCCGCCCCGGGTTGCCCTCCGCCGCGGTCGCCGCCCGCCCGCCGGGGCTGCGCTCCCGGGCCCGGCCTGGCCCCGCGGCAGAGCCGGCGGCTGGGGGAGGGCGTGTGGACGGACGCTCCGGCCGCGGCACCCGCGCGGCAGGAACCCCGAAACGCGAGCGACCCGGGGCGGGGCGGAGCTGGGCGCGGGGTGTAGCGGGGGAGGGGAAAGGCCCGAGGTCGTTGTTGGGGAATCCGGCTGTCTGAGGTGCCGCCGCGGCCGCCGCCGACGCCGGTGTAGCGCTAGAGCTTCCTACTAGCGAACTGAACCTGCCTGCTACTGAGCATGCGTCGCCGGGCAGGGCCGGTTCGCTCCGGGTTTTCCGGCTCCCCAGCCAAGGAGGAGGGAAGCGCGAGCGAGCGAGTGAGGGCGCCTCGCCGGTCTGTGGCTGCGCCCCTGAGGGCTGCAGGGGGAGGAGCGACAGGGCCCCGAGCGGTCGAACCCCCGGCCGAGTGGGGCCTGCGGGGTGGGGTGCGAGCTACGGTGAAGCGGCCCCCATTGTGTGGTTGGGCCGAGAAGGATCCCACCCCTCGGAGTCCCTGGGCCTTTCGTTTCGGAAAGGGGTGTGTATCTGTGTACTTTGTTCCCGAGCGTGAAGATAAGGACTGCCCAGAGCATGCAATGTATAGTAAACAGGCTGGACAAAAGATAGGTGCCTTTCTCACGAAACCTACGGCATAATAGAAGTGATCGCAATGTCTCCAGTCGGTCTTTCCACATCACCAAGAATAAAATGTGTACGTGTAACGTTTTGTGTGTGTTTTTAAATGCAATATGTTCATCTTTGAAACCCGTTTCAAATATGAACTCCAATAACCACTTACCTCCAGTGGAAATTGACACCTCTCCTGCAGCTCCCAGATCCCAGGAACACTTTACTCAGTCCCCTCTCCGGGCATTTAGCTTAACGTGTTTTGTATCTCTACAAGGCTCTTTCAACTAGATAACAAACTCCTGGAAGGCAGATCTTTTTCACCAGGGTTAGGGGCTCTACACAGAATAGGCACTTAGTGAATGTTTGTGGAATGCTAAAGGAGCATTATCTGTAAATTGTTCCTCCATCCCAGGAATGCAGGTGTTTGCTTTTAACAGTAGCACTGGGTGGCTGGCGCCTCATGGTTTACCATTACCACTTTTTGAGCATAATCTCATTTAATCCTCGGAGCAATCCTATTGTTTTTGCATCACAGTTTAAAGAACCAGCCTGAGTTGAAATTGATACTGTACCCTGCTATTTCAGAGAACAATAACCAGACTCACATAGATGAGAAATGTTTAAGCAGCGGTTCTTAATCTCTACGGGACCTCTTTGAGAGTCTCATAAAAGTCTTCGTTCCTTTCCTTTAAAGATGTACACATATGATTTACATTTTAAAATTCTCCACACTTTCAAAGTGTTCAGAATGACATTTTGAAAATCATCCATAAATCCTCTGGGTAAAAAGAGGTAAATTAACAATAGCTTAGAGAGGGGTTGGGGGTAGAAGGGGTCTCAGAGGAAAACATGACAGCCTTTTTCAAATCTCTAAAGTAATGATATGAAAAAATATATATGATGTGTGATAGGGTTTTATGTGATTCTAAACGATTGAATTAAGATCAAGCCTCTGCCCCAAATTATTCCTGGGCTTCCTACTGCTCTTAGAATACTTTTCAAACTTCCTACCATGACCCACAAAACATGCATCTGGCTACTATTTACATACTCAACTTTTTCTCACCATTCTCAACGTTGGCTCACCACATTCCAGTCACACTGGCCTTCTGTCTGTTCCTAGAAAACACCATCCTCTTTCCTGCCTCAAGGGCTTTGCTCTTCTCTCAGCCTGTAACTCATTCTGCTCCTGTTCACTTGGCTGGTTATAAACGTCACCGCCTCCAAGAGGCCTTCGGTGATCACGCTAAGTAGTTTCCACCTATACTTTTCTCCCATAAGCCTTGGCTTCTTTCTTCGCAAGCATAAATCACGGCCTTTAATTATTTTTCGTTGTTGGTCTCCCCCCCCCCCCGCCGCCCCCATCGTCTGGAATGTAAACTCCAAGATCAACAATCTATGTGTTCACTCTAGCTCATCATTGTATCCCCAGGAACTACAGCACTTGGCACATAGTAGGTTCTCAATAAAGACTGTTTAAGGTATGAAAGTTGAATGGTGGAAACTTTCAGGAAGACTACGTAATCAGAGTTGTCCTAAGAAACGGGTGATCTTCTGGGGTGTGCAAGTAAAAACCGTACATTCGCTCACTCGGGACGACGGGGAGGGTTAAGAGGTGGGACTTGATGACCTCCAAGGTCCCCTTCAACTCCGAGTCTCTGATTTGACTGCAGAGGTAAACAAGCCCTAGAAACATGGATTAAAGCCCGGCTGGGCATGCTTAGTGGCCGGGGCAGGTTTTCACTAGTATGGACGTTTTGGCTGCAGGCTGACAGCAAGCAGCTGGAGGGAAAATGCAGAGACGAGACTCAGCTCTTCGCAGCTGAGAGACCTAAGGGGAGTGGTGTTGGGTTCGGCGCCGCTAAGGTCAGGGAGCAATCGACCCCTCTACACCGTTCGCTTGTATCTCTTGGGCCAAATCAAAACCTATGGGCGTGCTGCGAGAGAAGACGACCGTGGCGGACTCAGAAACTTGCTAGTGCACACGCGAAAGCCCCGTGAGCCCCTCAGCTGCAACCGCTGACTGTGACCCCGCGGCGCAGGCGCAGAAGTTCCGTTCGCGCCCCACCTTCGACTCTAAAGAGCCAGGAGCCTGAGCGGACGTGACGCACGGGGGCGCGTCCAGGCAGGCTAGCCGAGTTCTGAGCGCGTCGAGTCAGAACATGGGCAGCAGGAAAGGAGGCGGGGAGGACTTTTGGGCTGGCAGCGCGCCCCCTGCAGGTGGGAGTGCAGCACTAAGCGCTTTGCCTCGCGCCGCAACCGGACGCAGTCACAGGGTTCCCTGCCTGGGTGCAGCCGTAACGATCTTCCTGAAGCAAACTTCAGATGCAGTTACTCTCCCGTTCGAGTCTCCACTGTCATCCCAGAATAAAGTCCAAAGTCCTTAGCTTTGTATTCATGGCCTTGCACAATGGGGCCACTACTTATCTTTCCAGCTATATCTCTCACTCAAAATGAACTACTATTGCCTCCTATAAACCCATTATTTCTGTCTCTTGTTTCTTGCCTATTCTGTTCCATCTCCCTAGAATGCCTTTCATCATCTTCCTCCAATCCCACCACAGCTTCACCCCACCTCCCATATACACGCTCACCGTGAAACTCTTATCCATGCTGTCGCCGCCAGCACATATGCCGCCTTCTTCCTGAAGTCTTTTTCAACCCGCATTTAGGATTCCTCCCCTTAGAGTCCAATAGGCATAAGAAACAGCGGTTTCAGCCATCAATAAAGTTAAGATCTCTTCCAGCAGCATATCCTCTCAATGCTTCCCCTCACTCTTTCTTCCCAATCCCCATTTTCAATTCCATTTCTCCAATTATGTCCCCGGGAAAATACACCAGAGAAAGCAGTGGCTGATTAAACCGCCAGATAGCCATCCTTTATCACCTTTAGTTAATACTTTGATCCTCCCTCCTCAACCCCCCCCACCTCTCTCTCTCTCTCTCTCTCTCTCTCTCTCTCTCTCTCTCTCTCTCTCTCTCGGGCAAAGATGGTGGGGAGCAAGGTAGGTACACTTAGAAGACATGATCAAAAGCTCTCCAAGATATTTAGGACTATTCCTGGCACTTTTTTTTCAGGATCCCGGCAGAGTCCAGTTTTTGGCAAAAGTCTTTTTCCAGTTGATTCAAGTGGTAATGGCTCCTCAAACTGATTGCACCCCAATCCAATTCAACTTTCATTGAATTCCCAACAGTTTGTCATGGAACTTGATAAACTGGTTCTAAAATGTATATGGAATAGAAAAAAAAAAGTTCTTCTGTTAAAGAGCAAGGTAGGGGAACTTGACTTACCAGATATGAAGACATTACACAGCTACAGTAATTAAAACAACGTGGTATCAGAAAAGGAACAGACAAACATACCAATGGACCCATCTCATTGCGGTGGCTTCTCTTGTTGTGGAGGACCAAATACATAGAAACAATTCATGACACAGCAAGCATTGCAGATGAGTGAGGAAAGGGTATAGTGCTCAATAAATGAAATATGCACAGTTGATAAATACATATAGAAAAGTGAAATTACATCCCTAACTCACACCCGACACAAAACAACCGCATGTGGATAAAAGACTTAAATGTAAAAAACAAAATCATAAAATTGTGAAAGGAAAATAAAGAATATCTTTATGAGCTCAAAGTGGGAAAAGATTTCTCAAATAATACACAAAAAAACACAAACCATAAAGGGAAAGATTGATAAATTTGATTTTATTAAAACTAAGAACCTCTGTAAATCAAAATAAGGCATACAAAAAGTGAAAGCACAAGCCATTAAGCAGGAGAAAGTAGTTGCAACTCAACCAAAAAAGAATTAGTATCCAGGACAGGTGGTTTACTTTATTTTTTTTAATAAATTTATTTATTTATGTATTTATTTATTTATTTTTGGCTGCATTGGGTCTTCGTTGCTGCACACAGGCTTTCTCTAGTTGCAGCGAGCGGGGGCTACTCTTTGTTCCTGTGCACGGGCTTCTCATTGCGGTGGCTTCTCTTGTTGCGGGGCACAGGCTCTAGGCACACGGGCTTCAGTAGTTGCGGCATGCAGGCTCAGTAGTTGTGTCTCACGGGCTCTAGAGTGCAGGCTCAGTAGTTGTGGCGCTCGGGCTTAGTTGCTCCAAGGCATGTGGGGTGGGATCTTCCTGGACCACGGCTACGAACCCATGTCCCCTGCATTGGCAGGCGGATTCGTAACCACTGGGCCACCAAGGAAGTCCCCAGGTGGTTTAATTTAAAGGAGATAATGATGGTTAGATGTTCACCACACTAGTAATCAGGGAAAAGCAAGTTAAAACCACAATGAGATATGATTTCATGCCCATTGAATTAGCAAAAACTTAGAAGTTGAACAATGTTAAGCTTTGGCAAGGATGTAAAGCTATTAAAATTCTCATCCACTGCCATGGGAAAATAAATGATTAAAACCACTTTAGATAACTATTTCTTTTCTTGAAATATGAATATGGGCATGTCTTATACAAACTGACATAGATTTATTCCCATAGCATATATATCCCAAAGAAAATTCCTCACTGCATTGTTTGTTATAGCATAAACAGTAGAATGGGTAAATAAATTGTGGAATACTATAGAGCAGCAAAAATGAATGAACCACAGTTTATGTTTATGAACCCCCCAAAATTCATATGTTGAATCCCAATCTCCAATGTGAAGGTATGTGGAGATTGGGTTTTGGGGAAGTGGTAAGGACATGCAGGTGGAGCTCTCATGAATGAGATTAGTACCAATATAAAAGAGACTGCAGAGAGAGCCCTCTCCCCTTCCACCATGTAAGGACGAGAGAGAAGACTGTTATCTACGAACCAGGAAGTAGGCTTTCACCAGACACTGAATCTGAAGGTGTCTTGATCTTGGACTTCCCAGCCTCAAAAACTGTGAGAGGGCTTCCCTGGTGGGCTTCCCTGGTGGCGCAGTGGTTGAGAATCCGCCTGTCGATGCAGGGTATGTGGGTTCGTATACCTCGATCTCAGACTTCTCAGCCTCCAGAATTCGTTGTCTAAGCCACCTGATCTATGGTTATTTGTTACAGCATCCCAGATGATTGACGAAAACGGTCAAGAATGCCTTAGAGTTTGGGGGCTTCCCTGGTGGCGCAGTGGTTGAGAGTCCACCTGCCGATGCAGGGTATGTGGGTTCGTGCCCCGGTCCGGGAAGATCCCACATGCCGCGGGGCGGCTGGGCCCGTGAGCCATGGCCGCTGAGCCTGCGCGTCCGGATCCTGTGCCCCGCAACGGGAGAGGCCACAACAGTGAGAGGCCCTAGTACCGCAAAAAAAAAAAAAAAAAAAAAAAAACCTGTGAGAAATAAATTTCTATTGTTTATAAGGTACTCAGTCTATGGTATTTTGTTATAACAGCCCAAAAGACCTAAGACACACATCAACATAGGTAAATCCTTTAAAAATAACACTGATAATATATAAATGTGCCTGTGAACCTCCAAAGGAAAAAAGAGAAAACAAACAAAAAAACCACTACGCAAGACACATAGGAAACTACACACTATATGATTCACTATGTAAGGTGCAAAAAAAGAAAAAAGTAGAACTGAGTTGTATGTTATTTATTGTGATACCCAACCTCTAAGATGGCCCTATGAGCCTTACTTCCTGTATTCCTTCCCCAGTATAGATAACACTCCCATGTTGAATAGACAATCTTAGGCAATAGTCACCTGCAAAAATAGGATTTTGCAGAAATTATGTATGTGGCTTCTGAGGCTAAGTCTTAAAAGACGTGGTCACTTTACTGTCTCTCTCTCTCATCTCTCATTCTGGGAGAAATCACTGCCATTTTCTGAGGACACCCAAGCAACCCTCTAGGGGAAGCCCTCACTGACAGTCTTGGAAATAGATCCCTCAGCCTCAGTAAAGGCTTCAGATAATTGAAATCTGGTTAATATTTTGACTGCAACTTTTTTAGGGATTCTGAGCCAGAACACTCAGATGATCCATTTCAAAATCTTTAACTCTCAGAAACTATGAGATAATAAATGTGTTGTTTTAAGCCACTAAGTTTTGGGGTAATGGGTTATGCAACATTAGAAAACTAACATTTTTATGGATACATACATAAGCGGTCAAATTATAACAAAACATTAAAATAATACTGAATTCATAATGGTGGTTGTGAACGTTGTATGCATATGGAGAGATCTTTAAGATATATTGCAAATTGTAGGGAAAAAATAGTGTAGAAAGTGTTAGCAACCGGGGAGGTTTTATACAAGGTTCAATGAGATACTGGTAACGGTCTATTTCTAACCTGAGTAGTAGGTACACAACTGTTCATCTTATTATTTTAAAATTTAAACACATACACTCTTTGTTGTATGCATAATATGTTACAAACACACACTACACACAGAGGAGGGGGGTGATGGCTACAATGGGCCAATAGAAAGAGGGCACAGTGGCTTCATAGCCAATTCTGAACTGACTGTGACAATCTCAGTAATGCACTTAAGAAATAAAATCTACCTGCTCTTAATTATAGATCAGAGTTGGAAGAGGCTAGAAGTAGACACAAGTAGGCAGTAGTTTAAAGACAAATCACATGAAGCATCTGTACTGACTGCCAGTTTCTCTTTTCTCCTCCTCTCCGCAGCAGCAAAAGGCTAACATCTCCAAAGCTTCTCAGTCTCAGATACTAAGGGTTGGAAAGGCAACTGAAGAGTGAGAATAAGGGCTACATTTTGGTTTGAACTCAGGTCAACCAACCCAAGTCCTTTATTGCTCTCTGTTGCCTTAAGCAAGTTACTTAATATCTATTAAAACAACTTGTATAATGTGAGTCCAGAGGGAAGTAACCTCATCAGGTGAGCACCCACTGTATAAGGAGTTCAATATCTGAATATGAGTAACCATGGTATGTAATTCAAAGATATTCAAAGGTTAATTTAAAAAAATAACTTGGCATTTAAAAATTCAAATAAATAATACATCCACGTGATTCATGAAGTGTCTTTTTCACCCTGCCCATCAGCTATAGTGCTTCCCTCCAATTCCCTAGCAGGTAACCATTTTTTGTTAGTTTCTTATATATTCCTCCAGAGTTTGTTGCTGCAAACACAAGCAAACACAAATATAATATTTTAACAGAAAAGTTTCAAAAACAGGACAGAGGGACTTCCCTGGAGGCACAGTGGTTAGAAATCCACCTGCCAATGCAGGGGACACGGGTTCGAGCCCTGGTCCGGGAAGATCCCACATGACACGGAGCAACTAAACCCATGCGCCACAACTACTGAGCCCGCGCGCCACAACTACTGAAGCCCACATGCCTAGAGCCCATGCTCCACAATAAGAGAAGCCACCACAAGGAGAAGCCCGTGCACTGCACCGAACAGTAGCCCCCGCTTGCCACAACTAGAGAAAGCCCGCGTGCAGCAATGAAGACCCAACACAGCCAAAAATAAATAAATAAATTTATTTAAAAAAAAAAGGACAAAGTTTCCCATATAACTTTCATGCAGACTTACCAATTTTTAACATTTTACCCCATTTGCTATATCATTTCCTCTCGGTCTCTATCTCTGTCCTTGTCTCTTCATGCATACATACATACATACACACATACATATGTACACACACACATACATATATACACACATACATAAATGTGTGTGTCTAATATTTCTTCAGAATCATTTGAGACCAATTTGCACACATCATCCCCCTCTGCCCCAAACATTTCAGTGAGTCAGTGTGCATTTCCTAAGAACAAGGACTTATATTTACCTAACTGTAATAAAATTATTAAATTCAGAAAGCTAACACGGATACAATACTATCATCCGATCTACAGACCTTATTGAAATTTCACCAATTGTCCCTACAATGTTCTTTACAGAGATTGCTTTTCCTGATCTAGGATCCAGTGCAGGATCATATACTGCATTTAGTTTTTGTGTCTCTTTAGTTTCCTCTAATCTGGAACAGTTCCTCAGTCTTTCTTCGTCTTTCATGGTATTGCCATTTCTTAAGATGACAGGCCATTTTGTCTTATAATGTCCCTCAATTTGGGTTTGTCTGAAATTCTCCAATGATAAGATTCAGGTTTTTGTATTTTGGATAAGAATAGCAAATGTGTGGTATCCTGAGTGTATCACATCAGGGGGGACATGATGACAGTTCATCCCATCAGGAGTGATGCTAATGTTGATTACTTGGTTAAGGTGGAGTCAAGCAAGTTTCTCCAATATAAAGTTATTTTCACTCTTCGTAATAGTACTAACTTGTACAAACATAAGTTATTTTTAAAAACAGCTTTATTGAGATGTAATTCACATACTATACAATTCACAATTGAAAGCATTCAAATCGATGCTTTTTTTAGTATATACACAAATTTATTCAGCCATTACCACAATCAATTCTGGAGTATTTTTATCACCTCAAGAGAAACTTCATATCCACTAGCGGTCATTCCCCATTTCTCTCCAGACTCCCACAGCTCCAGGCAACCAATAATCTACTTTCAGCCTCCATAGATTTGCCCATTCCATAGAGTTCAAACAAATGTAATCATACAAAATGTGGTCTTTTGTGATTGGTTTCTTTTACTTAGCCTAAGATCAAGGTTCCTTCATGTTACAGCGTATATCAGTATTTCATTTCTTTTTATTATTGAATAACATTCCATGGTATGGCTATACCACATTTTATTTATCCATTCATCAGTTGATGAACATTTGGGTTATTTCCACTTTTTGGCTATACTTTTTGGTTATACTATACTTTTTGGTTGTAATGTTATTTAAAACATTCGTGTACAAGTTTTTGTACAAACATATGTTTTCATTTCTCCTGGGTTTGTATCTAGGAGTAGAATTGCTAGGGCATATGGTAACCCTATGTTTAATCTTTTGAAGAACTGCCAGACTCTTTTTCAAAGTGGTTACATCATTTTACATTTCAACCAGTAATGTATGAAGATTACAATTTCTCCATATCCTCACCAGCACCTTGTTATTGTATATCTTTTTTACTATAAGCATCCTAGTAGATATTAAGTGGTATGCCATTTTTCTTTTGATTTCCATTTCCCTGATGGCTAATGATGTTGAGTAACTTTTCATGTACTTATTCACCTTTCGTATACCTTCTCTGGAGAGATGTCTATTCAGAGCCTCTGCTTATTCTTTAATTGGGTTATTTGTCTTTTTTTTATTGAGTTGTGTTCTCTATATATTCTGGATACAAGTCTCTTATCAGATACATGATTTGCAAATATTTTCTCCCATTCTATGGTTTGTCTTTTTACTTTATTGATGTGTCCTTTGAAGAACAAAAGTTTTTAATTTGATTAAGTCTAATTTATCTATTTTTGCTGTTGCTGCTTGTGATTTTTGGTGAAATATCTAAAAAGGCTTTGCCTAACCCAAGGTCGTGAATATTTATCCCTATAATTTCTCCCGAGTCTTATAGCTTCAGCTCTTAGATTTAGGTTTATGATCCATTTTGAGTTAATTTTTGTGTATGGTGTGAAGAAGGGGTCAGTTTCATTCTTTTGCAGATGGATATCTGGTTGCCCCACCCCCATTCACTGAAAAGATTATTCTTTTCCCATTGAACTGTCTTGATGGCATTACTGAAAATTAATTGACATAAATGTCAGGGTTTATTTTTGGACTCTGAATTCTCTTCCATTAATCTATTTATCTAAGCTTATGCCACTGCTACACTGTCTTGATTACTGTACTTTGTAGTAAGTTTTGAAATATGGAAGTGTGAGTCCTTCAACTTTATTCTTTTTCAAGATTGTTTTGGCTATTCTGGGTCCCTTGTAATTCTATATGAATTTTATGACCAGCTTGTCAATTTCTGAAAAAAAGAGAGCTTGGATATTGATAGAGATTGCATTGAATCTATAGATCAATTTGGCAAGTATTGCCATCTTACTATTGAGGGACTTCCCTGGTGGTCTAGTGGGTAAGACTCCATGCTCCCAATGCAGGGGGCCTGGATTTGATCCCTGGTCGGGGAACTAGAGTCCACATGCATGCCACAACTAAGAGTCCTCATGCCTCAACTAAGACCTGATGCTGCATCGAAGATCCTGTGTGCTGCAACTAAGACCTGGTGCAGCCTAAATAAATAAATAAATAATTTGAAAAATATATTGACTCTCCTGATTCATGAACATGGGCTGTCTTTCCATTTGTACAATTTTTAATTTCTTTTAGTAATGTTTTGCAGTTTTCGCAGTACAAGTTTTGTACTTCTTTTGTTAAATTTATTCCTAAATATTTTATTCTCTGTGATCCTATTGTAAATGGTTGTTTTCTTATATTATTGTCAGATTGTTTATCGGTAGTATATAGAAATACAACTGATTTTTAAAAATTTATCTTATATCTTGCAACATTGCTAAACTCATTTATTATGTCTAAAAATATATACTCTTACATTCTCATTTTATTAACAAATCGTAGCAAACACTCTTTTGCACCTTTTTTCTACACTTAATGATTTATCTTAAAAATTTCTCCAAATCCATACATGAGAACACTCTCATGTTTTTATAGTATATAATTCTATTAAATGGATATACAATAATTTATTTTATTAATTTTCTTCTGAGGTACATCTGGGTTTTTTCCCTAACCTTTGATTATAAACAGTTGTGGAATAAGTAAAATTATTTTGCTTGTATTCAAGTATATCTGAGGATAAATTCCCTGAAGAAGGACTGCTGGGCCAATGGGAAAGTATTTTGCAATTTTGATAAATATTGACAAACTAGAGGGCTAATTATTTAATGTTCTTAATGTCTTTAGGGGTGCTCATTAGGAGTGGTATAGTAATAATAAGACAAAGGAGAAAATTTTAGTTAGTTACCTAATAGTGACTATTCCTATTATATTAGTATCTATAAGGACCATGAAATAATGTTTTGAGTTTCTCTGAAGTCATACCTCATGCCTTGAGGTGGTAGTGCCTTATGAACTATATAAGACAAGTGATTTTTTAAATACTATCGTCTTATTCCATGTTCATTTTGTAAAGCATGTAGCTTAATTACAACAGATAAATTTATTGCACAAATAAATCTGCTGTCAATTCTTTGTATATCAGGGTTGTTACCCCATTGAGAGCTTAATGATCTGCCATACTAGTGGAGTTACCCTAGATTTTATTAAACACACATGACCTACAAAAGCCCTGTTTTCTTCCAAGAATGTATATAAAGCAAATGTTAGAACAAATCAGGTCAATTGGTCAGTTGGCATTTCTTGAAAACTGATGTTGTTTATAGGTTTTACATCCATATCATTTTTTTAAAAATAAAAAATTGTAAGGATGCAGCACATAATTTGTTTTGAATGTAACACTGAAGCTAACTTGTTGTAGCAGACGTGGAGATGTTGTGTAGCTCAGATGCCCCTTCAAGAAAGGAATCCTTTGGACTTCCCTGGTGGTCCAGTGGTTAAAGCTCCGTGCTTCCACTCCAGGGGGTGCAGGTTCAACCTCTGGTCAGGGAACTAAGATCTCACATGCCCCACGGTGTGGCAAAAAAAAAAAAAAAAAAAAGGAAAGGACTCCTTGCCCATCTTTAAGGACTGTGCAGTTAGCTGACAGCATCTAGCAGTTAACTCCTTCAAGTCTCCTTCAGCTTTTAGGCCAAGGTCTTACTCTGCTTGAGGTGGCCCCAATCAATGACTCAGCAAGATAGTGGAACAAAAGACTGGCAATTTCCACCCAATGCAGAACTCCTCTAATAGGCAATCTTTGCTCTGGAGCTCCCCATTGCAATGGCTGAGTTGTTGGCAGATTTGTATTGTGGTCTGATGGCATCTCTGCCCAGTCCAGCTTCCTTCTTTTTCCTTTCACAGATGTTACTTCTCAATAAGCCTCCTGCACTCTTAACATCATTTCAGTTTCTGCTTCCCAGCAGACCCAACTGATACATCTGTATATGAAATTGTTTTGCAGGACATCAACTGACATTTTAAATCATGATGCATCCATATAAGCTGTTGAAATTCATTGATTTTAGAAATACATCGATAATTTTCAAAACTGATTTCTTTCTCATAATATGTGCAGAAATTAATATAGCTCTGAATCTCTAAGAGCTTGCAGTTTACCCTAATTTTGATTATGTTCCTTAAACAGAGTTTATGAAAAATATAGCTAAAGTTTCCAAACTTCCTCAGATCTATCCTTCTTCTTTGACTGCTTCTGACAGAGAAGAAAAAACGAGAAAAATCTCTTCATTTTTTTGGCCAATAAACTACGCGCAACTCTGAAAAAAGAAAGAGAGAAAAAAAACACAAAAACAAAATAACATATCCCATCATCCTTTGTGCAATGGTTGACTTCCCTAAATGTTTGAAAATTACTTATACATGCATGACTTATGAAGAGAATGCCAGGATCACAGTTTCATAAGGATTATATTAAAACTTTCTCTCCCTGAGGCAGAAGGACTGCTGCTTCAGAATTGTTTTCCTCTTAACCTCCCTTGTTTAAACATGAAAAAGTTAGCCTTGATTTAGGGTGTGTATAGTTTTTGTTTTCTTAACTCTAACGTAAAAGTTAAAACAAAGCAATAAAACCTAGGGATAGGAAACAACAATAACAACTAAAGAAGAATTGAATTTTAATTTGCTCAGCTGATCATGGAAAAATAGGTTTTCTTATGACTGAGACTTCAGGGGAAACAGTCCTCATGAAGTATTTTGTTATAATATTCCTTTTAGTTGATTATTAATTTTAGTTAGGAGAATGTGGAACATATTCTGAAGGTGAAACACAGAAAAAAGGACCAAAATGGAACCCATGTACCCAATAGGTCTAGCGCATTTCTTGTACGTCTATTCCTTGTTCTTGTTAACTTTTATTGTCATTTGGAATGGGATTTTAAAATTACATTTCTAGTTGATTATTGTTGAGTTGAAGAAAAAGCTTTTTTTATTTAATATAGTTGACTTCAATCTGGCTACCTTATTTAACTCTTTCATTAGTTCCAATACTTTTCTTTTTAACTCAGCGTCTTTGATTCTGTTTACAATCATTTTATATGCAGATCATGATGATTTTGCCTCCAGGTTTTTCATAAAGGTGGGAGGAACAGGACCCAGGCAACTCCTGGACCCCATAACCACTCTGCTTTGACCAAAACTGGGAATGCTTCCACCACCAATGTTGAAAGCCACTGAATCAAGACGTCATCTGCCAAATTAATAAGCTGCTGCTATAGCAGCTGGCTCCAGAACCTTGCCACCTCTACTGCAGTCGACATCAACAAAGCAGATGCTCTGCACACCGCCTTTCTCCACAGAGGACTCAGTTCCAAATCAAAGCCTCACATGAGTGCTTCTGTTTGATGGGACCCAAATCACATCTTGAGCCCTCACCACAAGAGAGCCTGGGAAACAGAATTGTTTATCGTCCATCTGTGCATTCATTCTAGAGCATATCAGTATGCAATATCTGCCACAGTATTCTTTAGCATAGCCAGAAAGTCCCCTTCTATTTCTTTTTTTAAAATTGTGATAAAATACACATACATAAAATTTACCGTTTTTAAGTATACAGTTCAGTAGCGTTAAGTATCTTCACATTATTGTGAAATCAATCTCCACAACTCTTTTCATCTTGCAAAACAGAAACTCTGTACCCATTAAATAACTGCTCCCCATTTCCCCTTTCCCTCAGCCCCTGACAACCATCATTCTACTTTCTGTTTCTATGCGGTTGACTTCTCTAGTTATGTTATATAAGTAGAATCATACAGTATTTGTCTTTTTGTGACTGGCTTATTTCACGTAGCATAATGAATTCAAGGTTCATCTGTATTGTAGCGTGTGTCAGAATTTCCTTCCTTTTTAAAGCTGAATAGTATTCCCTTGTATGTATATACCGCATTTTGTTTATTCATCTGTCAGTGGACACTTGGGTTCCTTCTAACTGTTGGCTATCATGAATAATGCTACTATGAACATGGGTGTGGAAATATCTTTTTGAGATCCTTCTTTCAATTATTTTGGATATAGAACCATACTTCTATTTCCTTTGAGAAGAGCTTTAAAAAGGCAAGGGATACTGAATTTGAGAAAACATTTTTTTAATATCTGTAGCAGATTATGTTTTTTAAGATGTCACGACATTATCTCCCATCCCACATGCTTGACACTTTTTCCATTGAGTTGTGGGGTTTATATCATCTCTCCTTGAACCTGGAAAGATCTTTGTGATTTCCTGGACAAATAGAGTATGGCAGAAGTGATACTATGTTACTTTTGAAACTGGATCATAAAAATTCCATGCTTCTATATTCTTCTCTTGGGATGCTCACTTTTGGAACCCATCAGCCATGCTATGAGAAAGCTCAGATTAACCCATGGAGAATGTACCCAGAGAGGCATGTATAAATTTTCCACCTGACATCCCAGCTGAGGTCCCAGCCAATAGCCAGCATCAAGTGCCAAACAAGTAAGGACACCTCCAGATGATTCTGTCCCTCAGTCATCAAGTCATCTCAGGCTTTGAGGCTTCCCAGTCAGGCTCTGGACATTGTGGAGCAGAGATAAATGGTCCCTGCTGTGCTCTGTCCTGATTACTGACCCTCAGAATCCATGAGTGTAACAAAGTGGTTTCATGCTACAAAGTTTGGGGTGGTTTGTTACACAGCAATAGATAACTGATACCATATCTAATGATGTGGTCATTTGGTTATTTTTCTTTCATTTGTTGATGTAATATTTAAGTACTCATATATTCCTAGAATAAACTGTTCTTGCTCATGTTGTATTTATTATTCTGTTAATAAACTTCCAGATTTAGTTTGCTAATGTGAGGGAGATTTAAAAAAATTATTATTTTAAAATAAAATTGGCCTTCTAAGGGTAAAGGCAACATAATTCATACCAGAAGTGGAATAAATATCCATACTGCTCCATTGCATTTTCAGGGGTCTCCTACTGTCTTTTCTTCTTTCTTATTTAGCTTAAATTCCATGATTACCACTATGATTACTCCCTTGAAAATACTCTGCATTGCCTTGCCTCTCTCCTTTTACCATACTTGCCTTACAAAAAGTCTGGCTTCAGATAACCCCAAACATCCACTGGTTTGTGTCTGCACATGTGCACTTGAGCTGTGCTACAGAACCATACAATTGTATAGCAGGCATCACCTTAATTTCAGGATCACAAGCCTCCAAAGGGCACTCCCTGTCACTGGGAAGTCTACCAAATCTCTTGTAAACTCTATACATCAATCTTCAGAACACCTAACTTACACTTTTCCCTCTTTTCTTATACCTTATTTCCCTCACCCATTTCCACTTCCCTTTTGCTCTTAATTTTGACTTTTATTAAGAAAATCAAAACCATCAACCTGGAGCTCCCTCACTCTGCCATATCCTTCTCCTTCATTCTGAATGCTCAGACCATGCTCTATCACCCAGAGCTTCCTCTCTCAAAGAACTGGTTTGGCTAAGGCAAAAGGAAACTAACACTTTTAGAGCATTTCCAACCTCCTAGCTTCCTTACTTATATTTTAGCTTATGAAGTGGGTGTTAGTATCCCCACTTTTCTGAGGAGAAAACTGAGGCTTAGCTAGTGTGAGTGCACTCCTCTCCATCACCCAGTGCAAAGTGGTCAGCTGACTCCAAGGTCAATACTTGTTTCACTCCGTCCCGGTTTCCTCATGCCAAGGACTGGGTGTACACTGCTGTTTCAGATTTATCTTTTTGAAAAATGAGACTGTTCAAGAGAGGAAAGTTCCAATAGCTAATTCTTTAATCTTTCGAAGGACACCGGTGTGTAAGGCTGTTGTCAGGTCCAGCTGGGCTGCCGGCAGGCTCTGACTTGAAGAGGTTCCCTTGCTCAATCCCATTCTTGTTCTTCAGCATTTTGTTTGTAGGCGGTGAATAGGATCATTAGTCACAATTCAACTCCTTCCTTTAAAACTCAGTACTAGAAAAATGGAACCTTGGCCTAAGTTCATGAAACCAAAACCACATTTCCATGTTTGTGATCTATGCAGGTACCACTCTGTACTGGGGCACCTTATATGCTCTAAAAAATGAGACCAGCACTGAGTCTCACAAAAATGAGAGCCGTGCTAAGTCAATTTAGCATGGTATTAACACCATCAGAAGGAGAAAAAAAATGCTATCTTCTACAATTTTACAAATCTTTTCGATTTTGAAATATTAAGACATTTTCTTAAAGTCAAAGAAATAAATGTGTATGTGTCAGTGCACTTTGGAATGTCTTTAATTATGTGTTTCTGTTGTAATATAATTATCATGGAATGCAGGTGAGCCAAAGACTAGACACACTTCTCCCCCTGGGCTCTCAATCGGGCACACCTGGTCAGAGCTTTTATTTCAAAGGTAGCAGCCCAACTAGACTTTGGGAATTCCAAGACCCCTTGGAGATGAAAGCTAAGGATACTGCAGACCGAGAAGAGTGGGTCTACAGTTGAGGGCTTTGCTTTGCCCTCCTTTCCTAGCTCTATAACATATGGCTATGACAGAGGGTGACAAAAGGGTATCTTGCTGGGGTAGAAGAGTGTGAAGTAGCGGGAGGTGGAAGTAAAAATTCATGAAATTGTTTGTGGTAAAAATTCATGGAACATGTGGTAAAAATTCACAAAAGTGTTTCCCAGAACTGCATCATTTCGGCCTTATCAGCTTTTCTGAAAGTGATATTTATAATCCACTTGCAACATAAGGAAAACTGAAAGCAAGCCCAGTTTCTCTGGGTCACCCTACAGACAGGCTCTTCCTTCAAGCTGCCCACAACTTCACTCCACCCCGGCTTTCTCTATGATCTACCTCCCTATTCCTTACCCAAGTTTTACTTCCCAAGTGCCTTACGGCCTAACTCCAAACTCCTGTTTCCTCAGAGATTCTAATTTCACTGAACCATGCAATCTTACTTTTGCCTGTCCACTCTCTTTCCTAGCTTCTTCTTGTGAAAGTTTTCCTTTGGGAACCACCCTTCCCCCATTGCATGTTCATCAGGATGAGCTGCCCTTTCCTGGCTGAAAGTATCTTTATTGATGAAATTCATGTAAAAAGCTAGGAGCTAGAGAGATGATGGTATTTTCTTTCCATATATTTACTTTTTATTGACTTTGTAAATGTTACAGAGTTCTTGCATTGCCAAACCATGCCTGAGAATTCAAAGAAAAAAATGGTACAATGGACAGCCTCATCCACCCGTTATATAGTATATTAAAACTTGATTCATGTGCATTTTGATAATTTCACCGACTTTTAAAAAGCTATAACAAGGGTTGGAATTTTTAAATCTCCTGCAGGTCTTCAGATTTCTAGGACAGTATGCCATGAAATAACAGTTCCACATATTCATCTCAGTTCATCCCTCAATAACATAACCCCCAACAAAATTTTGCAGAAAAAAAAATGCATACTTTTCAGGGGAAATATGTGGCTCAAGGTCCAAAAGATTATTGGTTAAGATTTTTGGTTCCCAGATGAAGTCTTCTGTTTAATCAAGAATCCCTTGTTTCTCAATCATCTGACCTCTCCTTGGCTGGCTCAGCTACTCACACAAACACATCAGGATGTAGGCATCCTGCCTGCCACTTCAAATAATGCCAACACTGTTGCCCAGATATGGTTGGCAGGTCCTGTCAGGTGATTCTGTAACCCTCCCAAGGAGTGTGATTCCTGCACTGACACTTTTATCAAGACTGAACTCCTAGAGGAAAATGTTTCCACATCAGGATAGTTCGACTCACCCGTTTGCGTCACTCTTGCCAGGAGCAAGCCTGCAACTCCTGCAATTGGCAAAAGAATTTATTACAGAGAAACCCAGACTCTGCATGAAGTGGTCCCATGCCACTTGGAAATATTTTTGTTGAACCAAAGATACAAAACTAGGAAATTACCAGACTATCTCATTATAATGGAAAGACTTTTCAGTAATTCTGGGTAGCTTCCTCATGTGCCTTTTCAGGACTAAAAATTACTGGATAGTTTAAGGTATAATTATTAAAAACAGAAGTGCTACATCTGTTTCTCTTGCCCCTGACTCTCCAAATGAACAACATAAAGACACACCAGAGGGTTGGTTAGAGAGCTACGCTAGTCAATCACTGCGTCTACAGAATGTCTAATACCTTAAACATTTGGGCACGAGTGTATCTGGAATTCTTGTCAAAGATCATGCAAGATCCATGAAACGTTAAGTGGGTTTTAGTTGAGGTTCTGCTCACATTGCTTTGGCTTTGTAAGGACAGGTCAGTGAATCCCTTGGCCTGAGCAGAAACCATACTCTTTCCACCGCAGTTTTCTCTACAATTTAGACCTGTTTTAGAGGAGGCTTTAGCAGCTCCTAAGTAGAGCCCCATGCATTCAATGCCCTTTACATTAAGGCTATTTGGTTCCACTCTAGGGATTGGCAAATTCATGAGACACTTTGCAATTCTAATGTCTATTTCAAGTTACTTAACCAAGCAATATGCTCTGAGAAGTTATTCCAAGTCAAAGCAAAAAAAAAAAAAAAAAAAAAAAAAAGGCCTTAATATGGAACACAGAAAAAACCACAACCCAAACAAAAAATTACTAAAAGAAACAAGATTATTCTCTCCTCTACCCCTTTTCCCACTTGGTGGACCCAAGTTTGGTTGAATTTAATTTGTGGTTACCACAGAATACAACTGAAAGTTTAAATGATAAATCACAGCCCTACACAGATTATCTGAACACATCAGCTCTTTTGAGAGCAGCGTGTTCCAGGAAGTCTGATACAGCCACAGCCCACTACGAGCATTACTCATGGATGGGACACAGGACAGGTTTATTAAGGTCAACTAAATCTTCACCTTTTACAGCAGATTAGAACCCAGGTGGCTGCCTTTCTGCAGGATTTCTGATAGGAATCCAGCAGAGCTGCTTTCAAGTTTCACATCAACACTTAATAGCTATAACCTTCTTATACAGAAGTTGTGATCCACATGCAGTCCACAACGAGCACAGCAAATCTGAGGTAGTCAACCTTACAAAGTCTCAGTATTTCCAGCTTTCTACATGCTTGGCACTACACTTCAGGGATGGGAACTGCACGCCACTGTGTATTTCTGGTGGTCCTTGCGGTGTTTTCCTTGTTGTGGTCAAGAGAAGATGGTCTTTGAGGACCCTTCAAATGATGCCCATCATAGCTCCAACTCCATTTATTCCTCAGAATGGCCTCAAGACTGGAATGGAGAGTCTATAAAGGAGATAAACCTGGGACCTGTCTAAACTGCAATGATTATAAACGAGCTACTTTTTACAGAGTTGGTAGCAAAGAAACATATTTTTTTCCTGATCAGGTCTCCCTTAAGCTACCTCACTACCGCACAAAAGTTTATAAGAGTGGTTTATGGTTTTACATCTAGCAAGAAAGTGGTAATTTATTTATTTACTTACTTATTTCTGCAGAGTAAAGTGATTTCTAACCCCCTATATAATGCAGACTGGCTGCAGCAACATTGGTTTTTAAAACTTGTCTAACAATATTTCTTGTTCACATTCCTTTAAAATCTATATTGCTAAGACGCTAAGATAAGCATCTTTCTTAGAAAAAGAAATCCCTGATGCAATGTTATAAAAATAATTTTCACTAGAGATGGTGTCTCTGTATTGCTATTTTCTGATTTCAGAGCTGCAGGATGCAGTCATTTTTTCCAGCCTAATTTCTTCAGGCTTTGTAACATTCTGCCATTAAGCCCATGGAAAACACTTAGTTCAAGATCCTAATTTTGTAACTAAACTAGATAGAGCCTAAAGAAAAGCCAAGTTCTTGCCCAAGGTCAAACAAGTCTGTTAATAGTGGAAATAGAAATAGAGTCCTTGGTCCTAAAAAACTCTTAAAGTTTAGATGTGATCTTGCCTGGCTTTTTAGGGAAGGCCTGCCCTCTTCAGATCTCGAGATTCCAGGATCAGATAACAACATGAACAGTATCTGAATTTAGTCAGAAAAAGATGTTGGTAATTTCTCCCACTCTGATTCATTTCTTTTTTTTTCCTTTTAAGTGTTTTCTGTTTTAAATAACCCTTGTTTGTGTGAATAACCTGTTCCTCAACAACCCATCCCCCAATTGTTTACATCAGTAGTTCTCAAAGTATATTTCTGGAACCAGCATCACTTGAGAGCTTGATAGAAAAGCCAGTTCTTGGGCCCCACCTGAGACCTTCTAAATTCTGGGGATGGCATCCAGTAATCTGTGTTTTAACAAGTGTCTAGGTGATTCTGCAGCACACTGACATTTGAGAACTGATTTAGATAATCCTTGCTTGGATGAATTATAACACTGGGGTTGCAATATGGTAAATTTCCATCATCCATTGAACATTTATTAGCTGGCATTCTTCTTCTTTTTTTATTGAGATATAATTGACAAATAACATTGTATAAATGTACGGTATAAAGCATGTTGACCTGATACATTGCAATATGATTAGATACACTTAATATTGCAATATAGTGTTAGCTAACATCTCCGTCAGGTCACATAATTATTACTTGTCTGTGGTAAGAACATTTAAGGTGTAGTCTCTTAGCAGCTTTGAAGTATATAACACAGTATTGTTGACTATAATCACAATGCTGTACATCAGATCTTCAGAACGTATCTTCTAACTGCAAGTTTGTACCCTTTGACCAACATCTCCCCGATTCGCCCACTCCCAGCCCCTCATAACTACCATTCTGCTGTTTTTACGAGTTCAGCATTTTTAGATTCCAAATATAATGATATCATATAGTATTTGTCTTTCTCCGACTTATGTCACTTAGCATAATTCCTTCTAGGTCTTTCCATGTTGTCACAAATGGCAGGATTTCCTTCTTTCTCGGGGCTGAATATTTCATTGTGTGTATACACCACATCTTCTTTATCCATTCATCCATTGATAGACACTTAGGTTGTTTTCATGCCTTGGCTATTGTGAACAATGATGCAATAAACATGGGAGCACAAATATCTTTTTGATATCCTGTTTTCATTTCTTTCGAATATATACCCAGGTGTGGAATTGCCGGATCATATGGTAGTTCTGTTTTTAATTTTTTGAAGAACTTTCACACTGTTTGTCATAATGGCTGCACCAATTTACATTCCCATGAACAGTGCACAAAAGTTCCATTTTCTCCACAGCCTCACTAGCACTTACCTCTTGTCTTTTTGATGATAGCCACTCTAACAGGTATGAGGTGATAGCTCATTGTGGTTTTTGTTTTGCACTTCCCTGATGATTAGTGATGTTCAGCATCTCATCTTGTACTTGTTGGATATTTGTATGTCTTCTTTGGGAAAATGCCTGTTCAGTTCCTCTGCCCGTGTAAATGGGATTTTTGTTGTTGTTGCTGTTATAATTAACTAAAGAGCTTGCTCTATGACTAACTTATTATCTAATTTCATAATATTTTTAGGAAGACAACAGAAGCAGTGGGATACTGTGACAAGGGCCCAGGAATTTTGAATGTCAAGACCTGCATGTGGGTTCCAACTACAACTCAGGTATAACCTTGGGCAAAAGTGTTCTCAGCTTCAGTTTCTTCATCTATAAAATAAGTCTAATAATAATGTCTCTCCCTACCTCATAGGCATGAATGTTAGATAATATGAAAATTATTAGGTATGCAAATGCTTTGAAAATTGGATTAGATATATAATCTTAACAATATAAAAAAATCTTAACTTTTTAAAACTTAAAATGAGTTCACATCCCAATTTTAAATATTCTAGATTTTTCAACTATTTCTTATAGTTTACTTATGACTGAATTTTTCAAACTGATAATTTTCTTCTCTTCCCCATAACTATTTCTGTCCAGAACTTATTAAAATTTTTATATCATTATGCAAATAAAGTATCTTTTACATGCTTCTCCCAAGGGCAGGTTTTAAATTTTTGCCATGTTTCAATTTTATCTGCAATATACAGGCGACATAATCTGCTGCTCTGGTGGCTCAGGCATTTGTGTTTTGCATATTTCAT
Organism: Physeter macrocephalus; assembly: GCF_002837175.3. Lineage (NCBI taxonomy): Eukaryota > Metazoa > Chordata > Mammalia > Artiodactyla > Physeteridae > Physeter > Physeter macrocephalus. The sequence continues at coordinate 56,208,145 of NC_041225.1, forward strand.
GCAGGAGAACTGGAGAAAAAAGAGAAGTCAGCCAGATGGGATTCTCTTTCTAAGCAGAGAAGAACTAGAAAAATTTGCATGACCACGATCTCTTCTGTAGACAAAAGATGCTTGTTTTCAGGACTGGCAATTGGTCACAGGGTGACAATGCATCCCCAGATTCCTGAGGCAGCCCTGGGTTTACAATCTGAGGTTCTTAAATAGTTCCCAAGATTCAATTATTTCCAAATTTAATCAACCTCCAGAAAATAGCTAATTAAAAATAGTCGCGTAAAACAGCAGGCCTTTTCTCCAAAATTAAACACACACTTTCTTTTATTGGCTGTTGAGACAAGTCTTGCAAAAGCTCAGCCCCCTGTTTGGAGGGGTGAGGGTGGGGCATGGTGAGGAGGTGCTAGAGCTCCTAGGAGGTGACTCTTCTTGGCAGCCACTTCCACCCAGTCCTTCCTGGAATCTGTCATTGTTGGCTTCTGCTAAGATATGACTCTACTTGGTAGGTAAAGATAGCCAAGGAATTTTTTTTTTTAAACTCTTTTTGAATCCCTTTTCCATACTCTTGTCTATATTCTTTAAATGACACAATTACAGTAAAGTTCCTAAAATACTGTATGTCCTGGAAAAGGGTTCAACAAATGCGATCCCCTTCCCCCTTCTCTTTTCCTACCCCCTGCAGTCCTGGCTGCCCCATTTCCCCAGGCTCTGCCCTGCTACCCAGGAGGTTGGGTGTGGTTCCCAGAAGGTTTGGTTGGGATTTACATTTTAGTTTGCATTGATGAGTTAATCTATCCTTTAGGCCTTTTTCAGGAGAAACCCAAGCAGAATATTTTCCTGACTAAATTTCTTTTTCTTGAAATTAAAACTCCACTAAATAGAATGCCACAGAGTAAAACTAGTGTGTAAGGGAGTATTTTTCTAAAATCAGAAAATTCTCAAGAATCCATGGACCATAAGGGAGATAACTTGGGAAAGCAATATGGTAGTCCCCCCTTAACTGCGGGGGATATGTTCCAAGACCCCCAATGGACGCCTGAAACTGCGGTAGTACTGAACCCTAAATAGACTATGTTTTTTCCTATACATACACACCTATGATAAAGTTTAATTTGTAAATTAGGCACAGTAAGAGATAAACAACAATAAGTAATAATAAAAGAACAATTATAATAATACACTGTAATAAAAGTTAGGTGAATGTGGTCTCTCTCTCAAAATATCTTATTGTACAAATTTAATGCCTTTTCCATCTTAACTAAGCACTTACCATGCACTGTGGCCATAACTTTTGCAAGTCTGAGGTGCGACAGCAAAACTAGCATGAATTTCTTTTTCTTTTTCTTTTTCCACAATTTCATGGATAGATTAGTTCTTACTGCAGATCTTAGAAACACCAGGATAAGTTTTTTTTTTTCTTTCCTTATTATTTGGAGAACTTTCATCTTTTCACTTAAAGAAAGCACTCCACAGCTTCTCTACAGTATACCCAAATTGCCAGCATCACTACTCTTGTGCTTTGAGGCCATTATTAAGTAAGATAAGGGTGACCTGAACTCAAGCACTGTGATACCGCACTGCCCATCTGATAACCAAGATGGCTACTAACAGGCAGGGACAGACTGGACAAAGAGATGATTCATGTCCTGGATGGGATGGAGCAGGTGGGCACAAGATTTCATCCCACTACTCAGAATAGCCGACAATTTAAAACCTATGAATTGTTTATTTCTGGAATTTTCCATTTCATATTTTCAGATCACTGTTGACCTCCGGGGACAAACCTCAGAAAGCAAAACCGTGGATAATGGGGGAATACTGTGCTTTGGATTTGAGATTAACATTCTCTACTAGTTCAGTTCTTTCCTGATGAATGTTAAGTCATCTCAATACCTAAAGCAAACAAACAAAAACAAAATACAACGGAAAATATTTTAAGTTCTTCTTGAGATTTGTGGATTTTTCATGTTGACCTCCCCTGAGCACTGAGGAGATGAGCTCTAGCTACTTAAAAAAACCTAAATTCTTGAAGCAGTATTTTATTGTACTGAAACCATGCAACTCACACTGGGGCTTGAACCCACAGGCCAGGACTTGAACCCGGCCAAAACCCAGATTGGAACATGAACCCATGGTCATTTAACTGAGATCACACACATGGTCTCAGGACTTATTGAAGCTCAGGTTCTTGATGTCTCATCGCAGAAAGAATTCAATGAGAGACAAAGTGATAGGTAAGAAGTGGATTTATTTAGAGAGAAACACACTCCAGGGACACAGTATGGGCCATCTCAGAAGGAAAGGGCGGCTCCAGGGTATGGGGATGTCAGTTTTTATAGAGGTGGGTAATTTCATAGGCTAATGAGTGGGAGGAGTATTCCAGCTATTTTGGGGAAGGGGTGGGGATTTCCAGGAATTGGGCCACTGCCCATTTTTTGACGTTTATGGTCGGCCCTGGAACTGTCATGGTGCCGGTGGGTGTGTCATTTATCATGCTGGTGTGTTACAATGAATGTATCCTGAGGCTTAAGGTCTAGTGGAAGTGACTTGTCTGCCATCTTGGACCTATCTGGTTCTAATCAGTTTATGTCATGTCCTTGGGCAATGTCATTCTTTTAAATGTTGTGCCCTGCCGCCTTCCCTCCTGTTTCAGTACCATTTTATTTTGTAATGTCTCACAACTCTATTTTTAAATTTTTATTTTCAGTTTAAAACATTTTAATTTGGTTTTATTTTATTTCATCATATTGTTTCATAGAACTCAATGCATGAATACTAGATGCGCAGTTCCATGAGTTTCGACAATTGCATACACCTGTGTGGACAAGTAATGCTGTCTGTCATTTCAGTAAACAAAGACTGTTGCCTGCCATTCAGGTAAACAATGAATTATGCCCTCCATCAAGCCATCAGCCACTGCAGGCCCTCCCCCACCTCCTGCCCCCCAATCAGCATCCTGAGGGGATTTCAGGATGGAGATAAACTGAACACAGGCTCTGGATAGTTGAGATGCATATCAAAGGAATAACTGACAGCCCAGACTCTTGCATATTTCTATACATAGAAAAACACTAAAATCATTAACTTGAGATGTCTGATTTTTGTGATTAGCAGTAATCTTTTGATGTTCCACTACTACACATTCTTTTTTGTTTTTTTCAGCAAAAACTCCTATATAGCCCGGCTCCTCCCTTAGCTCTTTGGAACAGTTCCTCAGAATATCTGAGAGGCTGTTTCTCGGGCTACATAGTCCTCAGTAATGTCCCCAAATAAAACATAATTCTCAACTTTTTGGTTGTGCGTTTTTTTTAAGTTGACACCTGTGTAAACACAATCAAGGTAACAGAGCATTTTCATCCCTCTGTAAAGTTCCTTTGTGCCTCTTTCCAATCAATCTTACTCACCCCAGCCTAACCCCAAGTAACCACTGTTAGGATTTCTATTACCATAGGTTAGATAGATAGACTTGTTTTGAACCTATGTAAATGGAATCGTGCAACATGTACTTTCCTTTCTGTGTCTGGATTCTTTTGCTCAACATAATGTATAATGTCATTGAGATGACAAGTCCCTTGTTTGTGTTGTTCATGTGTCAGTAGTTTGTTCCTTTTTTGTTTTTTATTGTAGTAAAAGATAAAATTTACCATTTAAGCATTTTTAAGCGTGCAATTCAGTGGCATTAAGTACATTCACAGTGTGGTGCAACCATCACCACTCTATTTCCAGAACTTTTTCAACATCCCAAGCTGAAACTCTGTACCCATTAAATAATAATTCCCTGTTCTCCTCTCCCCCAGCCTCTGGTAACCACTATTCTACCTTCTGTATTAATTTGTCTATTCTAGGTACCTCATTTAAGAGGGTCCCAGTCATTTTATGACTTTTTAAATACCTCAAACAATATAATTATACCTTTAAATAAAAACCTGCATATGTACACACATGAAAACATTGGAAACATAATTTTCTAACATGTTTAAAAATCTTAAAAAGGAAGAGTTTCAATAGGTTTTTTAATTTACTTGTGAAAAATAAGAATTTGACAGTATCCAATTAATTTCTAAGAATAACTGATTGACCTTAGGGAAAATGGAAAACTTTCCTAACCAAATTTCAATAAAACATTTATATAATTATTATATAGGGTTGAAAAATAAGTATTATGATTTAGTAAACTTAGCCAATAATACATTTCTACATATTGTTTTGAAGTATTTTTTTTAGCTTTGACAGAATTTAAAAGAACATATTAAAAAACTGAACACAGAACCAGACCTTTGACTGTTTCATTGCAAAGTGCTAAATCAAAAATTACAATTGTGTGGGACTTCCCTGGTGGCGCAGTGGTTAAGAATCCGCCTGCAAATGCAGGGGACACAGGTTCAAGCCCTGGTCCAGGAAGATCCCACATGCCGCAGAGCAACTAAGCCCGTGCGCCACAACTACTGAGCCTGCGCTCTAGAGCCCGCGAGCCACAACTAATGAGCCTGCATATCACAACTACTGAAGCCCGTGCGCCTAGAGCCAGTGCTCTGCAACAAGTGAAACCACTGCAACGAGAAGCCCTCGCACCACAACAAAGAGTAGCCCCCAGCTCACTGCAACTAGAGAAAGCCCATGCACAGCAACAAAGACCCAATGCAGCCAAAAATAAATAATAAAATAAATTTAAAAAAATTACAATTGTGGCATATTCAATTATGTTGCTCTTATTAATTATATTGTTATCACTAATAACGATATTTTTCATAAGAGCAAAATTTTTGTACCAATAATAACTAAAATAAATATTTTCTAATGCACATGATTTAGCTTGGTGTTTATATGTGTATTATTAAAAGTTGGTATATATGTATATTAGGAGTACATGCTAAAACTTTTTTTAACCCAATATATCCAAAATATTATTTTAACATGCAATTGATAAAAAATTATTCATGAGATATTTTACATTCTCTTTTTTCATACCATACTTGAAATCCAGAGCATATTTTACACTATGTACCTCTCAGTTAGAACCAGCCACATCTCAAGGGCTCACAATATGGCTACTTTATTGGACAGCACAGCTCTGGAGAGCTTTAATTATCATTTAACTTCCTTATTTTTAATGTCATTCCTAACTCTGGCTGTTATATTCTGGACTAGGCTGTTGAAAACAGGCAAGTGTAATATATTTTTCCAGCAATCTTTCAAAAGAAATAACAAAAATCAGGAAGCAAAAACTCTATCCAGAATAGTATGTGCCTATGTATGTGTGGGTTTATTGGAAAAAGTCTAGAGTTTTTGGACCTTTGCATCTAGAATTTCATCTCTACTTCTTTACCAGGTAGAATCTACACTAGGAGAATCTCAATGTAGGTGCAGTAACTTCTATTTGCCTGTCTCCAAAGTAGGATTTTAGAGGGAACACTCCTACACTGTTGGTGGGAATGTAAATTGGTGCAGCCACTATGGAAAACAGCATGGAGGTTCCTCAAAAAACTAGAGCTGCCATATGATCCAGCAGTCCTATGCTTGGGCATATATCTGGACAAAACTATAATTTGGAAAGGTACATGCACACTTATGTTCATAGCAGCACTATTTACAATAGCCACATGGAAACAACCTAAATGTCCATTGACAGAGGAATTAATAAAGAAGATGTGTGATATATATATATATATATATATATATATATATATATATATAATGGAATATTACTCAACTGTAAAAAACAATGAAATAATGTCATTTGCAGCTACAGGAATGGACCTAGAGATTATCATACTAAGAGAAGTAAGTCAGGAAGAGAAAGACAAATATGATATTGCTTATATGTGGAATCTAAAATATGACACAAATGAACATATCTACGAAACAGAAACATAAAGAACAGACTTGTGGTTGCCAAGGAGGAGGTAGGTAGGGGAGAGATGGACTGGGAGTCTGGGACTGACTAGCAGATGCAAACTATTATATATAGGATGGATAAACAACAAGGTGCTACTGTATAGCACAGGGAACTATATTCAATATCCTGTAATAAACCACAATGGAAAAGAAAAAAAGGATTTTAGGTAATTATGTTTTTAACCAGAATTGTGGTATTTTAGCCACCACTTATTTCTATTAATGTGTCTGGATTTAATCAGGTGAGTGGCAGGTACTTGTTTTATTTTAACAATTCATCACCCGAACCACATTGTGCCTGTTAAGGTTGTATATAGTATTTAAACAACACAGATACAATCTAATGTAGCCTTATTCTCATGGTTAAGGAAAATGTAGTAGATAATGTCTAAGAAAAGCAATTCAAAATAATAATAAATTTATTTATTTATTTAATTTTTGGCTGCTTTGGGTCTTTGTTGAGCATGGGCTCTCTCTAGTTGCAGAGTGAGTGGGGGCTCCTCTTTGTTGTGTTGCGTGGGCTTATTGCGGTGGCTTCTCTTGCTGCAGAGCACGGGCTCTAGGCATATGGGCTTCAGTAGTTGTGGCATGCAGGCTCAGTAGTTGTGGTTAATGGGCTCTAGAGCGCAGGCTCAGTAGTTGTGGCACACGGGCTTAGTTGCTCCGCGGCATGTGGGATCTTCCCGGACCAGGGATCGAACCCCTGTCCCCTGTATTGGCAGGCCGATTCCTAACCACTGCACCACTAGGGAAGTCCTAAGAAAGGCAAGTATTAAGCTAATTTCTATAAACATAACTCAAACAAATAAAGGCCTCAGGTAAAAACTCACCTTGAAATTAGCCAAAAGAGGTGTAGGCCTGAGTGGCTGATGCAAATTGGCTTGGATGATGCAAATACAGGATACAGGTGAATCATCCCTATTCGTTTATTAAACCTGGAAAGGCAATAGAAGATTTTGGCTCTAGTTTTACGTTTGTCTGTGAGATTGATTATTGTTAAGCAAAAATTATAGAAACTGGTCATTGTGTGGTAAGTTGTGCATTTTAGAGCTCTTCAAGAACATCATGGTCACCTGGACCAGTCTTCCACATTTTATAGCTGAAGAAACCAAGGCCTGAGGTGTGTGGTTTGGGGCGGACTCCCTGGTGTTTTGAGTCCCTGCCCTGTACTCTTCCCACCCAGCTACCAAAGGACAGGAATGAGCAACATTCAAAGGAAAACACACAAGTGGCAATAACATATATGAAAAGCTCATAATGAAAGGAAATACACATTAAAAACATAAGATAGAGGGGCTTCCCTGGTGGCACAGTGGTTGAGAGTCCGCCTGCCGATGCAGGGGACAAGGGTTCGTGCCCCGGTCCGGGAGGATCCCACATGCCGCAAAGCGGCTGGGCCCGTGAGCCATGGCCGCTGAGCCTGCACGTCCGGAGCCTGTGCTCCGCAACGGGAGGGGCCACAGCAGGGAGAGGCCCACGTACCGCAAAACAAAACAAAACAAAAAAACAAAAACAAACAACAAAAAAACCGTAAGATATTGGGACTTCCCTGGTGGTCCAGCGGGTAAGACTCCTCGCTCCCAATGCAGGGGGTCTGGGTTCGATCCCTGGACGGGGAACTAGATCCTGCATGCATGCCACAACTAAGAAGTTCACATGCCGCAGTGAAGACCCAGAGTGCTGCAACTAAGACCCGGCACAGCCAAAATAAATAAATATTTTCAAAAAACATAAGATACCATTTTTCATTTAACAAATTGGTAAAGATACAAATTTATAACAAGTTTTTTTGAGACTTTTGGGAAATGGGCACATAAGCACTCAGCTGACGGATGCCTGAAATTTCACAAGTAGAGATCTGTTCCTTCGGCTTAAAGTTTTGCCTTGTTAAACATTAAAAAAGAAGTAAAATATATGCTTTACTAATCAGTGACATCCCAAGAAGAATGACTGCTTCGGCTCCTTTCCTGGGAACGGGGTTTCATTAGGGTAAAGGTGAAAGCAAAATGCCATGTGTCCCTGGTGCCTTATGAGTGCGAACCTGACTGTGTGCAAAAGGTCTAGAGACAGAGGCAAATGGCCTTTCTCACAGTTTACTGATGGCTGCCTCTGATAAGAATTTGAGTCCCTGAGGGGATAGGTTCAAGATGTTAGATTCCCTTGAAGAAAAACTCCCCCCCAGAAAAATGTTTGATCTCTTTCTTTCACTCTTTATGGTTGGCATTTTGGTTTGGGGTTTATTTGGGAGCCTTCTTTCTTTTGCCTTTTTTATTGAATATACAGAGAGGTTCTGTTTCTTAGAGATGACCACTAGAAGCTGGAGATGAACGGTGAAGTTATCACTTCTAAAGTTCCTTCCTTACCCAAGACATGCAAAAGGAAGACTCTGGTAGGCTCAAGACAATGCTGCTAGATATTGAGTACCTTCTGGCCACATATCCAAATGGCAGAAAATGAGAAGCAAAAAGGCTTATGTCTCAGTTCCTTCAGATTTATGATCCTTGATTAATATTTTTATACAAACCTTGCCTCATTCCAAAATGGGTCTGAGGCAGCATGAAAACTACTAACTACTAAATTCAACCCAGGACGCTCACTTGCAGAGTAGAGTTTGCCAAAGGTCTACGGGTTTTGAGGTTTTTGTTGCTTAGATTCTTGCATTATGTTATTTCATAGCAGGATAAACCAACTAAGTTTATTACTATTATAAGCCCTTTTATATTTGCGTGATATTTTATTGTTTACAAAGGACTTTAAAATCCTGTTTCACTTGACTCTCCCAACAATCTTGCAAGCTAAGGAGGAAGGGTCTTATCAGTTGCCAGATGAGGAAACTGAAAATGAGCAACTTCTAATCTCGAAGTTGCTAAGTGGCAGGTAGAACTAAGGTTTAAGCCCAGCCTCTGATCCCAAGCCCCTTCTTCCTTCCACTCTCTCACATTGCCTCTCAATAAAAGCAAAGGAAAAAAAAATCATTTGTCATTCCAATGAGGATGATGAATCCCCACCAGCTTCCTTGCATGAAATTAACCCCCTTTAAAGTGTTTCCCAGCTCTAACTGCCTCAGGCAAGTCCCTGAATAGGTTTCTCTTGTCGTCTTCTGCTCTAGTCAGGTCTTCAAGCAACCACCCTGCCCCTTTGGCATCACAGCCCCCTTGCTGAGCTCATTACTCCACAGGCATCATCTGGTCTCTGCTGTGACCACAGTAGCAGAGCAAGCTGGTTGCCCATCAAGATCTAAGTACCCTCTTTTCCACAGAAAAGAGATGTAGCCTGGACATGCCTGCCCAGAAAGCACACTGCCCAGCCTCCCTTGCTCCTAGGTGTGTGACGAAGCTCCAACCGATGGAACAAGAGTAAGGGTGATGTGGGGAGGTTCCATCTCCCTTACTTAGGAGGAAATTCCTGGCACTGGACTTTCCCTCCTCACCATTCCTTTTGGTTTAATTGGTGATGACTAGACTGACCTTGAAAGCTACATGTAAAGGATGGCAGAGCCCCCATCAACACGGGTCCCTGAGTGTCTGTGTGGAGCAGAGATGTCCGCTAATCTGGAACTGCCACCTTAGACTGTTATGTGACAGAGAGGTCAACTTAAATGTAGTTTGAACCACTGGGTTTTGGAGTCTCTCTTTACAGATGTTACGTTTTTACTCCAATACAGTCACTTTGGCTATTATCCCTTGACTGTTCTTTCCTTAGCGGCTCCATCACATCTATATGAAAGTTCTCTAATTTTTCAGTGTACATCAATACCAGGCTACCATCTTTTTTTCTTTTTTTTTTTTTTTTTTGCGATACGCGGGCCTCTCACTGTTGTGGCCTCTCCCGTTGCGGGGCACAG
>NC_041225.1:56217892-56241858 GCF_002837175.3 Physeter macrocephalus
CGATACGCGGGCCTCTCACTGTTGTGGCCTCTCCCGTTGCGGAGCACAGGCTCCGGACGCGCAGGCTCAGCGGCCATGGCTCACGGGCCCAGCTGCTCCGCGGCACGTGGGATCTTCCCGGACCGGGGCATGAACCCACCTCCCCTGCATCGGCAGGCGGACTCTCAACCACTGCGCCACCAGGGAAGCCCAAGGCTACAATCTTTAATGAGACATTACAGACAATCTGGGGACAAAGGAAGGAAATTGCTCTGAGGCAGCAGCCTAGTAGATAAGTCTGCAGTGCCCATACCAGGCCCACCTTGCTTTGCTTTATTGCTGGCCTGCTTTACCCCTTCTATGGCTCCACCCTATAATGAAAGCACTTTGGCCCTTTCTTTATCTGATGTAAAGATGGTCAATAGTGGAATATCAATTTCCTCTACGGGAAATCTTCTTCCCCCCAAACAGAGAGCAAAAGCCAATGGCAAATAAATGTGATGTCGGCATATTTCTCAATGTCTGAGTTATTTAGTCATAAATTACACTGAGGCACCAAAAGCCCTTGTTAGCCTAAACCAAGTTCCATCTATTCTTTTTCAGTCTCTCTCCCCTAAGAGTTCAAAACATTCTGAGGTTCAATCTTACATCAAGTTACCTTGTTACACTGTGTTTTGACATTTTGCTTTTTCTGAATTCGGAAAATATTTATTTCCATTTTGTGGATAATAAAATATACCCAGAACCACTTGGAGATAACTCTGCATAACTCTTGTGTTCTGTTTCTGGAAGTTAACACACTTCTTTGGGCTCAAGCCCACCCCAAACCAAGAAATCCATCCATCATTCTAATACACTCCTTGTAAGCACTCTGCACTTAAGTTCTCAATGGATAAAAAATATTTAATAATATTTTAATACAGGTTTAATAAAATTGAAGGGTAATGCCATCAGAAATGGGTAATGATATCACTTTCTTTTCTAGATGGAGAAAATGCCTCAGGAGATAAACCCCAGTGCTGTTTCACTGCTCTCCGCTAACACTGGACTCATTGACACAATAGGCTAAAGAGAGAGAATTCAGGTCTGCTGAGGACAGGCTGACCCTAGAAAGACGAGAAGGGGTCCAGCCGCACGTCGGACCCTTTTCCTGACTTCACCCATCAGACGATTACTCCTCTTTAGAAAGAGTGGGCGAGCTAAGGTGGAAGAAAAGGTGGAGGCTCATCCTCCACTCTCTCAAAAGATCATACATGCTATTTGAGGGATCAAGAAAGGAACACAGGGAGAGGAAGAAAAAGGTTTCTTGAATAGTGGATATTTTCCCCCTTTTATCTTTTATATGACATTGTGCTTTCGAAGCAGAGAAATTGAGACTTCAGGCTTTCTGCTTGAGTGGCTTCAAAGAAACCTGAAATAACAAAGAGAACTGGAGAGGAAGCCACAGCAGATGAGAGATTTCAACAGGTCTACAGAAGACGGCTAACGTATAAGGAGAGGCTAAATGATGAAATGTGGAAAGAGTTACAGCGTGGAGTATGGACAAAGGGATACAGCTCTGGAGAAAGCGGATATGCCTTGAAGAACCTAGGCAAGGTGGCTTGGAACTGCCAGGTACAAAGAGGCAGTAAGATGGGGAGCGGGAGAGACTGGTATTCATTCCCCTCTGCACGTGGGGCAGCCAGCCCCGCCCACCTGCCTTCCTGAAGCCTCGCAGAAACACCTGGCAACAAGCATTTATCACTCCCATCCAACCCTGACCCAAAGCACAGGGGGTCCCTCTAATGGAATGGAACAAAGCCCCGCATGTGGGCATTTAGGAACTCCAGCCTGTTCCTCAGCTGCTCGCCTTCAAGGAAACCTGTCAATCAACAAGCTTTGCCCACATATGGAAAGACATGAAAGAACAAGGAAGGAAGGGAAGGAGGGAGGGAGGGAGGGAGGAGGGGAGGATACAAGCCTGCACCTACATTCAGCATTGTAAAAATTCTGAAGACTAAAGGTAAAGAGAGGAGCACTAAAAACTTTGAGAAAACAGAGGAAACAGACTCACAAACAAAAGCAAAAACAGGTAATCTGTAGAGAAGTGAAAATCAAATTGATCAATTTGTCAGCATGATTGGATGCTAGAATACTATGAAACAATGCCTTTAAAATTATGGGGGAAGGTATTTCTAATACAGAATTCTATGCATACTTAGCTATTAATCAAATGAAAGTAAAACTTTTTTTTTTTTTTGCATGCAACACTTAGGGAAAAAGGAAATGTAGTCATACCATTCTATTCAGATGTACAGGAGCAGTACGGTATGGTCCTCCATGGTACTCCTGGTCAGATCACTCCACCTTGAACTCCCACCCTCTCCGCAGCAGGTGTGGTGGATTAAAATTGCCACAGATCCACCCACTCCTTTCCTTCCCCTCCTTTCTTTCATTTAGAAAACATTGACTGCAGGTGGCCAGCAGAGTCAGGGCTGAGGACACAGCAGAAGAGGACTCGAAGGACTCCTCATCTCATTCAAAGTCCAAGTCCAAGTTCTGGCAGTGGTCCCCAAGACCTGCCCTGACTGCCTGCTGTTTTTGAACTTTTAGAATCAGTCTACAGAGAGGCATGGAAAACAAGTCTGATTGCAGAACACGGTAAATGTTATCAACCTCAATGTTACAAATTACAGCAGACAGAAGCTAGGTAAAGAGAGGCGAGGTGATGTTGCAATAAACATCTCTCACCTTATGAACTGAGTGTAGCTGATTGATTAAAAAAATCAATTAAAGGTATGAAGGTATCCAGCAGAGGAACTAAATCGTGTTGTATCTATTTGGAAGGGAAGGATGGTGGAAATGAGGGATAAAAGGGATCAAAATCTTCAGTCAACAAACAAAAACAAAGTAATAATATTCAGCTTAATAGCAATACTTTAATATTTAATAATGCCAGATGCTATTAACTTTTATTACTACTTTATAAGTACACTTAACAAAGGCATGAATCCTATTAGCTGCTGTGTTCAGGCGTTGTGGTGTTCTTCCCCAAAGGTGGCCCCCAGCCATGCTTCTGTGCTTTCCCTGCCACCCTGAACCTGGGCTGGCCCTGGGACTCACTTTAACCAGCAGAAAGTGGCAGAAGTGACAGCCTACCTGTTCTGGGCCTAGGCTTTAGGCAGGCCTGGTAGCTTCTGCTCTCGCATATTTTGGAGGCCTGAGAAACGTGTAGAAGGCCTACTGCCCTGCTGGAGGCGTTTTGTGGAGAGATCACCCGGAGAGAGAAAGGGCCTGGTGTTACACGGGTAGAGAGAGAGGCCCAGTCTTCCAGCCAGACATGTGAGTGGAGCCATTTGGAGGTTCCAGCCCCACAGCTATCTGACTGCAGCAGCATCAGAACCCCACTTGAGACCAGCGGAAATCACCATCCTGCTGGGCTCCAGCTTACCCACAGAATTGGGAGAGATAATAAAAGGGCTGTTTTCAGCCACTAAGTTTTGGGTGGTTTGTTAGGCAGCAAAAGATAACTGAGACAGGCACATTTAATCTTCTTCTGTCAGGTCACCTGCTTCCTGCTCAAGTTCCAGAATATCAATCCCCAAATTCCAAGAACCGAAGAGAGGGAGGGGGTGAGGAGGAGAGATAAGAGGACAGAGGGGAGAGCAAGATGTACGGTTGCTGTATGGGGTGAGGTGGGAGAAAAAAGACCCCTGCAGGAGGGGAGTCAAAGGACTTTTATGCCCGTGAATGTCCAGATTCAAATTTGAACTTTTTTTTCGTGCCACTGCTATAAATACCCCACCTCTGCCTTCTCATTTTCTTCCAATGCTTAGTAAAGACTACTACCCACAAATTGCTTTAGATGAGTTGAATATTTGTGAAACTTAAGAAGCTGAACTTATGTCTGGACACTTCCTAGAAGAAAATTGAGAATTCCAAGGAGAAGGCTTATTCACCACCCGCTTTCCTGTGATTTGCTTGGCTGAGATCTGCCTTAAGCATCACATGGTGAGCAGACGTGACCTGTACCACTTCTGAGCAGAAGATTCTAGAGGCACTGCAAGTTTCCCCCAGGAGTTTTGTTCCTGGGCCCTCAGCCATGAAAAGGGCATAGCCCCTATGGGAGCCACTCCTTTAGCCTCGATCCCTGAACGAGAAGACACACAAGCCCATTCTCAATCCACCACCTGGAGCAGAGCTGCAGCAGCCAAACTGCAGCCACGGACCAGTAACATGAGCAGGAAATAAATATTTGGTGTTGTCAGCTACTAAGATTTTGAGGTTGTCACGCAGCATAATCTAGTGAAAGCCAATTAATATGAAGCCCAAACTCTAAAAGCTTCCAGAGGGGAAGAAAGAAATCTGGTAACTTACAAACGGTCCAAGTCAGACAGTGTCAGACTTAAGACCAGCAAGGTAATGGAGCCTGTCTTCACAGTTGTGAGAGGAAATTATTCTGACTCTAGAATCTATAATTGATAAAAACTATAAAGATGTACTCATATATGCAAGCACTTAAATCTTACCATCCATGCACTCCTTTGAAGCAAAACAAACCATATAATTATACATATATAGTGTGTGTATATATATATAGTATAAAATATAATGGAATAAATAAATATACACATCTATATTATATTTTATCCTATCAAAGTAAAAAGAAATAGAACCTTTTTCTTGTTAGTGAGGGTGTAGCGAAATAAAAAGTGTAAGTTCATTCCTTTCTGGAGAGTTTAGCAAGCATATCCAAAAGCCTAAAACTGTTCCCACCTTTGGATTCAGCAAGTTCACTTACAGTAATTTATTTGAAGGAAATTAGAATATAGGCAAAGATTTAGCTACTAAGGTGTGTGGCATGAAGCGTTATATATAATAGTGATAACTGGAAATAACCTAATGTATGTACTAGGCAGGCACTAACTATAATGTTGTAATTTTTAAAAATTAGTCCTTTAAATAATTCATGAGTGTCTTCCAAAAATTTTTTAAAAGATATAAAAGGCTATACAGTAAAAAAAAATAAACCTTTTTCCACCCATGTCTTCTAGCCACTGAGTTTCCTTCTTGAAGGCAACTGATATCAGTTTCCCTTTCAATCCTTCCAGAGACAGTCTTCCATATATATATTACATATAATAATATATATGCATATACATTTTTTCTTTTATGGTAGCTTACTATCCACACTGCTCTGCCCTTGGCTTTTTTTTTTTTTTTTTTCGGTATGCGGGCCTCTCACTGTTGTGACCTCTCCCGTTGCTGAGCACAGGCTCCGGAGGCACAGGCTCAGCGGCCACGGCTCACGGGCCCAGCCGCTCCGCGGCATGTGGGATCTTCCCAGACCGGGGCACGAACCCGTGTCCCCTGCATCGGCAGGCGGACTCTCAACCACTGCGCCACCAGGGAAGCCCTGCCCTTGGCTTTTTATACTTAATTCTTCAATATGAAGAATATGATTGTTCAATATTAGCACATGGAGAACTACCTCATTCTTTCAATACACAGAGTATTCCTTTGATGTGCACCTCTTAATTTATTTAGTCATTTTGAGAAGATCACATTTGTGGAAGATTTGTAGAAGAACATTTAATAACATGAATAGATGTTCATTATTTATTAAGGGGAAAAAATAAGGCAGCAGTTTACAAAGTGGTTGAGAGCTGTAGTAATCTACAAGTCTACAAATAGTCTCTTCCGAATGCTCAGGACACATACACATATTCACATGAAAGTTTGGCATTTGCCATTACAAATTCCTGGAATAACACAACCATTGTGCCCTTTGTCCTAGTGAGTTGGCCTTTGTAACCAGGGAAACAGCCCTGGTTCATGATCTAAAGAAATATTGGAGAGATAGTCCAGCTAAAGATAACAAACAGGGTTATATTGTCCTCTGGGTACTTGGTGATCTCTCTCTCTCTTTTTTCCCAGTTTCATGATTTTGACAATCAGCAATTGGTTCTTATCCCCGTTGTCTGTAGGTTTTTGAAAGTGGTGACAGGTACACAGGTAACCACCGTATAGAGCTTGTTTGGTGAATCTTCATCCTCATTACATTTTCTGGACAACCAAACACAGATACCATATGGAACATTTCTTATTCCTTTGGTCCAGACAGCTTTGCTGAGCCTGGTGTCAATGTGCACACCAGGATTTCCCACCTCTTTCGAGGCAATTTCCTAATCTCTTGGAGTGCCTGAGGGGCACTCTTCTTGAAGCCCACCCCATGATGTACCTGTGAACATTGATGGTGTATTCTCTGGTCACCACCTTGTTGATGGTAGAACAACCCTTCTTATCCTCTCCACCCTTCTTTGTGGGAGCAGTTTTGCTGAGGCCAGGTTGGAACTGCTTGATAATCTTAACACAGTTTTCTTTTCCATGCTCATTTGTGATGTCAGCCAGCACTGAAGTAGGAGCACCCAACCCCTGCTGCTTGAAGTCAACCCAGGAGTGGACCTCACCACCACCTCCTTCGCTCACTAATAATTGAGTTAGAAATGTATCAGAGAAATGGACTAATCAATAAGAGTGACCAGAGGCCTTTCAGTTCTGCAGAAACGAAAAAAACCAACCCTGGGACTTCCCTGGTTGTCCGGTGGCTAAGACTCCGAGCTCCCAATGCAGGGGGCCCAGGTTTGATCCCTGGTCAAGGAACTAGATCCCGCATGCTGCAACTAAGAGTTCACATGCTGCAACTAAAGATCCCACATGCTGCAACTAAAAGATCCCGCTTGCGGCAATGAAGATCCCACATGCCGCAACTAAGACCCAGCACAGCCAAATAAATAAATAAATTCTTAAATATTAAAAAAAAACAACCCTAACAGGAAAACTAGTTGTGTCCCTGGGATCAAGCCCTAGAGATCAGCCTGCCGTGCCTCATCTGAGTTTTTCCTTTTGGCCACACTCTGGCTGGACACTGGATCCTTAACTGGGAAGCAAGAACAGAAAAAGAGGAGACTGCAACTTCTGTGGAGGTCCAGTGGTTAAGACTCCATGCTTCCACTGCAGGGGGCATGGGTTTGATCCCTGGTAGGGAACTAAGATCCCACATGCTGCATGGAGCAGCCAAAATAGTAATAATAATAAGGTGTGAAGAGTGGAAGAAGAAGGACCCTTCTCTTCACACCAGATCAGGGGGTCCATGTCATCACCATGATGACTGATCCCTGGTGATGTTAACATGGATCACATGCGTAGGTGGGCTCTGCCAGGTCCCTCTACTCTGAAGTCACTATATGTTCCCTTTTCGTGCTCTATTCTTTGGAACAGAGTCACTAAGTGCAACCCACACTCAAGGGGAGGGGAACTGAGCTCTATCTCTTGGAGGGAACAGTATCTACGTATATTAACTGGAATTCTTCTGTACTGAAGATTCCTCCTTCCCTCCCTATTTGTTTTTTTGTTCATCCACTCATTTATACACAAGCATCTTTTAAATTCAAAATAATAAATACTCTTATTTCAGTAAAACGGTTAGGTCAGTACTTATGCTTTTAGCAAAGTTGGCCATCCCCCATGACAGGGAATATGAAACCTTCTAGGGGTTCCTAATGGACATAAGAACAAGGAATCTTTAAAAAAACTAAAAGATAGTTTAATATCAGCTCTGCCACATATTAACTATATAACCTAAGGCAAGTTTCTTAATCCCTCTACTCAGCTTTCCTTTTTAAAATATAGACATATTGGGCTTCCCTGGTGGCGCAGTGGTTGAGAGTCCGCCTGCCAATGCAGGCGACGCGGGTTCATGCCCCGGTGCGGGAGGATCCCACATGCCGCGGAACAGCTGGGCCGGTGAGCCATGGCCGCTGAGCCTGCATGTCCGGAGCCTGTGCTCTGCAAAGGGAAGAGGCCACAACAGTGAGAGGCCCGTGTACCGCAAAAAATAAATAAATAAATAAATAAAATAAAATATAGACATATTAACTACTAAAAGTACTATTATATAAAGGCATAAGGAGTCAATGAGATAATTCACTTTAAACACATAGCATAGAGTCTAACAGTTAACGCTTAATAAGTATTAGCTGCCATTTATTACATGATTTACTTTTATTAAGAAGTAAATATGGGGCTTCCCTGGTGGCGCAGTGGTTGGGGGTCCGCCTGCCGGTGCAGGGGACGCGGCTTCGTGCCCCGGTCCGGGAGGATCCCACATGTCGCGGAGAGGCTGGGCCCATGAGCCACAACAACTGAGCCTGCGCGTCTGGAGCCTGTGCTCCACAAGGGGAGAGGCCACAGCAGTGAGAGGCCCGCGTACCACAAAAAAAAAAAAAAAAGAATATGTACATATGCATATGTGCATATACACATATATATATAGACAGAGGAAGAATCAGTGGTTGATGATATCCTTATGATTTTTATTTTCTTTGCTTATTTGTACATTCTAAGTTTTCTGTAAAAAAACATTTATCATTTTCCCACTAAGAGAAAAAATAATAAAAGTCAGTTTCCAGATTACTAACACCTGGCAGTGCTGAAGGTGTGGAAAATGACCACCTTTTCATTCCACTGTTGGGAGGAAAACTTGCTAAATCTTTTCTGAAGAATGTCTTGGCAATAAGTATCAGAAGCATTAAAATTTTGCAGCCCATCTGACTCAGCAATTCCATTTCTAGCTATTTATCCAGGTGAAAATATTGTACAGTATATATGCACAAAGATCTATTCATACAAATGCTCACTACATCAACTATAAAAGCAAAAGTGGTAATAACTGAATCCTATGTATAAATTATGGTCCTGTGTAGCCAAAAGAACATTTTGTAGAAGAGTGTTTAGTGAAATTTTTTGAACGTTCACACTACATTTAAGTGACAAAGGGACAAAGGTCAGTTACAAAAATTATGGCCAGTGTAATTTTATCTTTGTAAAATACACACACACACAAAGTTGTTTGGTGGGGGGGGGGTTGGATGAATTGGGAGATTGGGATTGACATATATACACTACTTAAGGTGTAAAACAGATAGCTGGTGGGAAGCTGCTGTGTAGCACAGGGAGCTCAGCTTGGTGCTCTGTGGTGACCTAGATGGGGGGTATGGGGGGTATGAGGGAGGTCCAAGAGGGAGGGGATATATGTTTACATAGAGCTGATTCACTTTGTTGTATAACATAAACTAACACAACATTGTAAAGTAATTATACACCAATTTTTAAAAATGTATCTAAAAGACAACAATTATTATCTCAGGGTAGTTGGATTGTGAGTGACTTCTTATTTTCTTATTTGGGTTTATCTGCATTTTCCAGATTGCCTACAAGAAACCAAAATTATTTTTGGAAACAGAAAACGCCAGTGCTATTTTTTAACATGCTCATCATAGATAATTTGGAAAATACAAAATATTAAATAGAAGAAAATAAAGTTGCTCACAATTCTACCACTTAGAATTAACCATAATTAACAATTTGTTGTATTTCTTTCAGTTTTTATATGAATTTGTGTATAATCTTTGCCACTCCGCCTCCTACCCAATTTAGGATCATACCATACTTAATGTTTTCTAGTCTGCTTTTTTTTTCGCTTAACATTATATCGTGAACATCTCCCTGAGTCTTATAATTTTTAACAATGTTAAAACAAAAACAAAAACAAGCTAGTGAGGGAGATGTGCAGAAAGTGATGTGCAAAGATTCATTATGAAGTGAACAAAGCAAGTTGTAAAGCAGTATTATAGGATGGTCATATAAAATATTCACCAAGCATTTAATTTTGTTTATGTCTTAAGAGAAGGAGTTGTGTGGAAATGTTTGGCAGTTTAAATTTTTAAAATAATATGTATATTGTTATTATCTCTGTAATCAGAAAAGTAATATAGATTTTAAAATAAATAAAAACCCCATTTTAAAGGACTGTACAATATTCCACTATACCCTAAAATTCTCCTGTTGTTGGACATTTAGATTTGTTTTAGCTTTTTTGTTACTATAAATAATGATAATGCTAGGATGAATATCTTTGTTTTCAAGTCTTTCTCTGAGCTCGTTATATTCTATGATAAATTTGAAGAAGGGCAGGGAGACGCAAGAGGGAGGAGATATGGGGATATATGTATACGTATAGCTGATTCACTTTGTTATAAAGCAGAAACTAACACACCATGGTAAAGCAATTATACTCCAATAAAGATGTTAAAAAAAATTCAAAAAAAAATTTGAAGGAGGATTCCTAGATCAATTTGTGTGTACTAATATTAAAAGATTTTGTTTGAAATGTATGCTTGTATACAAATGTATGCCTGTATAATAAGAGCAACAGATTTAACTTTCTATTTCTTAATAGAAATCAACAAGACCCCTTAGTTTATGGCTTTTAATTTACTCAGAGATTTCTCATGGGAAAAATGCATTCTCTTTGGAAATATATTCCAGAATCTTGTTCAAAAACAATTTCTCAACCGCAGTAGAAACTTTGAAACCTGGCCTAATACTCCACAATTGAGAATTAGTGGCAATAGATCAATGTTCTTGATTCATTAAGCTAATATGACTTGGGCCAATTCACTGGTGATATTCTAATATGGAATAGAGAAGAGAGACTGTAAATAATAAAAATAAATAAAAATTTAAAAGTCACCAATCCTTCGTTTTATCCTCTAACCTATTAAAAGAAATAGAGTCTTGCTCTTTTGAAAAAATTAAGTTTTATTGAGATATGATTCATATACCATAAAATTTATTCTTTAGGTACCCAATTCGGTGTCATTCAGTATTTTCATAGCCTGTGCAACCATCACCACTTTCTAATTTTAGAACATTTCATCATTCTTGCTTTAGGAAATTATTCTCTAATTTTATTTTATAATTATTATAAATAGAAACTGCCTCAAATCCATTATCAAATAAGGCAATGAAGAGACACAAGTAGTTAAATGAAACAAATAAAGTTTTGACCACCTATTTAATCTATGTTTGACATTTCTTTGGGTCCTTTACCTTTTTCAAGGTTCTGGCTTCCTTATCTGTAAAAATCAGAAGATTGGTGTAATCTCACAAAGGACTCTGTTTTAAATTATACCTTTTTATGTAGTGTTCAGACTGCTCACGTTTCATGATAATTTCAGTACCATCACTTTGGTTAGAGCTAGACCCTGCATATACAGAAGAAGAATATGCAGATGCCTTCGTTTACAAATGTGATGAGATCTACTGGCAAAGAGACCAAACACCCTGTTATAGTTTGGGACTAGCTATTTAGGTAAGGGCACAGTGTTTTTACATAGTTATTTTATTTTATTTTATTTTTTAAAAAAATATTTATTTATTTATTTTTGGCTGTGTTGGGTCTTCGTTTCTGTGCGAGGGCTTCCTCCAGTTGTGGCAAGCGGGGGCCACTCTTCATCACGGTGCGCGGGCCTCTCACTATCGCGGCCTCTCCCATTGCGGAGCACAGGCTCCAGAGGCGCAGGCTCAGTAGTTGTGGCTCACAGGCCTAGTTGCTCCGCGGCATGTGAGATCTTACCAGACCAGGGCTCGAACCCGCGTCCCCTGCATTGGCAGGTGGATTCTCAACCACTGCGCCACCAGGGAAGCCCTACATAGTTATTTTAGTTAAGGTTGGCCTTGGGGAAATTACCAATATCAGGATATAAGAATTCAGCAAAAAATTGAAAATGCCCCAAAACAAGGGTTAGGGTTAGGGTTAGAGTTAGGGTTAGGGTTAGAGTTAGGGTTAGCTTCAGACCTTTAAATGCTTACCACCTTTAAATGCAAAAATAAGTGAAAAGTTTGGTGGAAGTTTTATGAAGTTTTTAGATCGCTACCTTCTGGCTCTGCTACTTTCTGGCTATGTCTTTGAACCTGAGATCCGCGGCATGTGGGATCTTCCCGGACCGGGACACGAACCCGTGTCCCCTGCATCGGCAGGTGGGCTCCCAACCACTGTGCCACCAGGGAAGCCCTGAACCTGAGATTTCTTACTTGTAAAATATGGCTAACAATACCTACTTCCTACGGTGTTTGGTAGAGTATATTAGGGAGTGTTTATATTGATATAAAGCATCCAGTACGATGCCTGACATCTGATAAGAGCTGACTGTAATTTAATTCCCTTGGACCAGTTAATTTATCAAGAACATAAAAGCCAACAGAAAAGAAAAAGTAATAATACACATGTGTAAATGTGTAAATTGGTGAAATTAAGGATGAATCGAAAAAGCCATAAATTGCCCCCATAATTCATCAATGATTTGTATATCAACATATGATCGCTGCATTATATTCTGAATATTGATTTTAAATATTTCTTTCCTTTATACTACATAAGGCTTGAGATTTCTATCATTATTTAATGCTTTTCTCTAGCTTTGATCCTGTCAAGTTTCCTAAAATATTCAACTGCATTGGTTATTACCACTCCCTTATGGGTTTAAAAATTCTGAAAAAAAAAAAAAAAAACCAAAAAAACAAAAACCAACAAAAAACACGTTGTAAATTTGTGCAAGATAAGGTAATGTGGTTAGCAAGTTGAGGTAAAATAAAAGTACTGTAAATAATGTTCTGGGATTTTATATACTGAGAGTGCCGGAAAATCTCCTGGCAATGTTGCTAGATGGAGTCTTCTTGGGATCCTGGCCAAGAATTTACTTTAGTCCTTAGGAATTGTGCAATTTGAAAATTGAAGTTTCAATTTCACTTGTGCTTAATAGCTATTCTCTCAGCCATGTGTAGTCTTCTTTGTCGATGTTATTGATCAAAGGGCCTGTTGTGCACTTACGGGCAAAAATGGTATTCTTCCAGTTCAGAGTGCCATCCAGCTCGTCTATTTATGGTGTGCCATCATCTGTGGCAACAAGGAGTTTAAAGTGCTTTCCAAGGCGAAACAAAACAAAACAACAGCAGCAACAAAACAAAACCCAAGCTCAGTGCTGAATAACATAAACCATCTAATACCTCATATATCTTTGGTTTGCGTACAAAATGAAAGCCGGGCTCTTGCAAAGCAAGTGCACCCCCAGGACTTTGCATTTGCCAGTAAGGAGCTAGCTCTCTGCAGCAGACAGAAGGGAGAAAGGAGACCCCAGGGTAGATCAGGAAAGCGGAAGGACACAGGATGAGTTCCTTCTTTGTGAAGCAGATAGAGTGTGATCCTTAGCTAGGCCATTACTCTGTCCACAGACCTGAGAAAAGGAGGGTGGAAGAGGACACAGGAAAAAGACAAGAGATAGATGACAGCCTTTCGTCCATGTCACTTCACAAAATATCTTAGCCAGAGGGATCCTTAAAAACACTGAGCTTGACTACTCCTTATTACAGCCAGAGAGAGAAGGGAACACTTCAAAACAATGTAGTTAGTAGCAGATCTGGCTCTAGAACCCAAGGTATGTCCACCTCCCCATGCTGCTTTGATGCATGTTCTTTGTAAGAAATGATGGCCAAAGATGGCGCTGATAAAGTTTCAAAGTGGACACGGTTTGTTGTAGGCATATTTCCACCTCCATTTCTCACCCCTTGTGTTGCCCTTCACTCCCAATCCCTAAAGAAAGACCCCTTGCCCTCATGTTGCCTTCCAGCCACCCAACAGTCCCACCTACCTTAGCCCACACCTCTATTTTCTCAACATTCTGATGACAAACAGCTCTTGGGAAAGCTATTCCTTTAAACAAATTCACACAAAAATTCTAACTGGTACTTTATCTCCCTAATAGCTTCTCAGTGGGGTTATTTTGGAACCCAGATGCATTTCTAAATGTTAACTATTTAAGGCAGAATGAGGAAGGGATTTTTATCTCTTCTAGGCCAGTCAGCCTGTAAGGTGGAATTAGTCATGGTTTTGCCCTATTTCAAGTCATAAAGAGCTCGAGATGCAGGGAAAGGCAAGCTGGTGAGTAGCAGGGCAAAGGGGAAGAGGTCCTTTGCCCTAGATTAGAGGTACTGTGAGCTGTCCAGGTATTAACCCAGCAAAGCTCTCTGGAGTTTGGGGCAATAATAGCCCTCGGTTACACTTGCAATCTGGATTTGGGAACGGAGGAGGGGACTTCCAACGGATCCCTTGAAGCCAACTCACGGCTAAAAACCCATGATTTAAAGGGAACATTGATGGAGTCAATTTTGGTGAGGGTTTTTTTTTTTTCCCCCTAAAGGGGATTGCATTGAAGAAATAACAGAGTGTAGGACATCCAATGAGATGTCAATCTTTAAAACAAATATATCTTATACATCTATTTGAATTCAATCTAAGATTACTTCCAAATTTAGTTTATATAAGATAGTGCTGCTGTTTTACAGGGGGTTCTTATATTAGAGAAAATTAAATTCAGGATGTTTTTCTCTGACCTGAAAATTACAGGTACTGGTAGTAGGAGATTAGCAAATCCAGGAGGAAGTTAATTGGATAATGGAGCCTGTCTTTGCCAGAGTAGAGTGGAGTGATGGGTATTTGGTAAAGGAAGAAACTGAAGACATAGGATAGGGATTCAAATCCAAGAAAAGTAGCTGTGTGGCTAGAGAGGAGGAGAATTAGGAAAGAGGAAGGGAGGAACGGTGGAAAGGAGATCTTCAGATGGGGACTGCTGCTGGACCAGTGACAAATACTGATTCTTCCTCTGCCTAGTGCCTCTGACAATTCTCCCTCCTGTCCTTTTTCCTCTCAGTGCAAGTATTTCTCAAAGATTAGGCCTGACTTTCCTTCTCATTCACGGCACTTCCTCATTGCATCAGGAATAAAAATTGTTTATACAACTTCAGTTGCCAGAATACAGAGATTAAATTAAGACTCGCGCCTCTAGCCTGGATCTCTTGCTTTTTCTCTAGTTGAGTTTCCTATAACTAATCATCCTGGGCTGTTTAACAAAACACAATATTAAATTTGTTTTGTGTATTCCCATACCTAAAATGCTTTTTCTTCAAAATTTAGTTGTACCTCCCCAGCCAACTCTCCTATCTCTGATGATTCCAACACTTTAGAAAATCTCTTGGAGTTGTGGTCAGATTATTTCATGATGCTGGTGTTGGTGTCTTTAGGTTTTCTGGTGAGATTTTAATTTGTGCCTTTCTGGTTAAATCCCATTAAGCTGATTCTTCTTGGTGGCTACATATTACACTGAGGGCCTTACTTCTCTTTCTTCCTAGTACTTGGTAGTGTTTGCTAGGCAATAAGCAGACATTTTAAATAGTGCCAATAAACTAAATTGTATACAAAGAAAAACTTGACATTTTTGTTTGCTGGAAGGTAAGATCCTTTCATGTTGGAAATGCAAGAGCCACCAAATGGAAGACAGGAGCCATTGAGTAGGATGAGTTCTCATACTTCTTTGGGAGGGAACATGGCAACTACTGTATTTTAAAAAACTCTACAGATTTATTTCAAGGGATCACATATTAACTGTAGAAGTAAATGTATTCAAAAGTTCTAGAAGGTATTAAAAATAATAATCGGTATTTACATAGCTCTTTATGTTACAAAGTATATTAACATAATTGTTTCAGTTAATACTTTTAACAACTTCAGGTGTTAAAATTCTCATTTTAGAGTTGAAGACACTGATTATCAAAGGTCATGACCTATAAGTGGCAAAGCCAAAATCACCTCTGGTTGGATGCCTTTGAAGTTAAAAGAGAAAAAGGGGAAATGTGGAAAGACAATGGCACCAGCTATCTTGAGTAGTCAAAAGTGCTAAAGATCTTTGGTTATGAGAAGAAGCTCTTTCAGTGTGACTAGTCTTTCCCCTAAGAGCCAGAAGATGATCCAGGTGATGTCTAGTGAGTGGGAAGAGGAGCGAAGTGCACTGCTTCAAAAACACCCATCAGGACCCAGACTGACTTGAGTGGTTATTTTGGGGGGGGTGGGTGGCAAAAGGTAGAAAATGAGTATTCTGGCATCCATCCAGTTAGCTAACATGGATGTGAATATTTTTCATGCAAAAAGAAGGAAATTTCCTCTTAAATCACTGTGAAGAAATCAAGCAGATTTCTAGCAAGAATTTCGTAGACTACAATGTCTGGACCATTTCTTCATTATGGTGCTTTAGATTTCCCACATGGGGTCGTTATACATGCTTTATGAGAAGATGATTTCCCCCTTGGAAGTATAGCAGCCTTGACTAAGATAAATGAGATTCAAAGGTAGAGGCCAGTGGGCAACAGGGAAGAATGATTTTCAGAGTCCCTAGAGTATGTACTTAATTCTAGGTTAAATAACATCAGACCCCAAAACTATAATTTGAAAAGATACATGCACCCCTATGTTCATGGCAGCACTATTTACTATTTACAATGGAAACAACCTAAATGTCCATTGACAGACGAATGGATAAAGAAGATGTGGTATAGGGGACTTCCCTGGTGGTCCAGTGGTTAAGAATCCGCCTTCCAATGCAGGGGACACGGGTTTGATCCCTGCTTGGGAAACTAAGATCCCACTTGCCGTGGAGTAACTAAGCCTGTATGCTCTGGAGCCCACGCCACAACTAGGGAGAAGCCTGCGTGCCACAATGAAAGATCCTGCACGCTGCAATGAACGATCCCGTGCGCTGCAATGCAAGATCCCACAAGCTGCAATGAAGATCCCGTGTGCCACAACTAAGACCCGATGCAGCCAAATAATAAAATAAAATTAAAAAAAGAAAAAGAATATATATATGTATAAGTGAATCACTTTGCTGTACAACAGAAATTAACACAACATTGTAAATCAAATATACTTCATTAAAATTAAAAAAAAATAACATCAGACCTTATGCCTTACTTTAAGTTTGCATAAAATTTAAGAGCATGTTTCTCCACTGCAATGGTATACAATTTAAAAACATACTCTTTCAGTTATCTATTGCTGCATAACAAATCCAACCTGAAAAGTAGTGGTTTAAAACCACTGACTTATTATTTTTAATAGTTGCGTAGGTTGACTGGGCTCAGCTGGGCAGTTATCCTGTTCTACCTGATGCTGGCTAGGGACACTCATTTGGTGACATTCAGCTGGTGGCTACACTAGAGTTGGAAGGTCCGGGAAGGCTTTACTCACGATTGCCCCCTTGGTGCCCCTCCAGCAGCCTCTTCTTCTCCACGTGGTATCTTATTACTTAGTAGTATCTAGCCCAAACTTTTTTACAGCATGGACGCTGGCTTCCCCAGAGAGAGAAGGCAGAAGCTGCCAGGGCTTTCAAGGGCTAGGCCCAGAAATGGCACAGGGCATCTAAGGAAGACAGAGGTCACAAGATGAGGAGAGGGAGGGAGACTTCACCTCTTGATAAGAGGACTGGCAAAGTGTCATGGTAAAACTGACGTGGGTTGAAATTGTTGCAGTTACTGCTGGAAATAACTGACTGCACTCTTTTTACATAAGTGCCGTTAAAAATAATGAAAGCAGAAAGGTTAGTTCAAAAGAAAATGAAAGAATTGAAGCGTATTTAGTGACCTCATTCATTATTTTACCAATTGTTTGTCTCTCATTTGATCATTAGTCTAAGTTTGGTCTTAAGCCTTTTTGTCTTTTTAAACCTACAACAGAAACTGTTGTGATAGCTTGGGCTTGAAGATACAAGAACATTTCATATCTTGTAGTTTAAGTATTTTAAAGGGCCAGAGAAATATCTGAACTGGAAGAAAAAGAATCTTACAGCCTCAAAGTAAAGTTGTAAAGATGTTCTCAGAGATAAACATCTAGCCAGTTAGACTGGAAAAGATTTTGCTAGTTTTTCCATTTGTAAAATTTTGCTAGTTTTTCCATTTGTAAGATTTTGCTAGTTTTTCCATTTGTAAAATTCCCAGCCCCAGGCAAAAAAAGAAATAGTCTGCCACATCAGCTGTTCAGAAATTCCAACTGATAGGAAATTAAATAACAAATTCTGGAATTTACATATGAAGATGACAGTTTTTCTCACTTGAATACAAAGTAATAGACAATGGACTAATAGCTGAGTTGAACAGAAATTAGGAGATAGAAATAGTTCTAACTTTTATTAAAATAAGCTAAAGAACATATTCAGGTTAAGTTACATATTCAAACATAAAGTCACCTAAGTATTTAATCCCATCCTTAGGTTTTCCAAGTATCTTAAGAAAAATTTTAAAAATATTATGTATAGGGCTTCCCTGGTGGCGCAGTGGTTGAGAGTCCCGCCTGCCGATGCAGGGGACACGGGTTCGTGCCCGGGTCCAGGAAGATCCCACATGCCGCGGAGCAGCTGGGCCTGTGAGCCATGGCCGCTGAGCCTGCGCGTCCGGAGCCTGTGCTCCGCAACGGGAGAGACCACAACAGTGAGAGGCCCGCATACCACAAAAAAAAAAAAAAAAAAAAAAAAAATTATGTATATCTAACATAATACAGCTAAAACTGTTTTGTAGTGAATTGTTTCTAGGAGCATGAATTGCCATTATGCTAATTATCAGTGCTAATTGAAATATAGCTATAATATCATGTGATTTGAAATGGACATTTATTTTTACAAATATGCTCTAAAATCTTAAGTGGACATACAACATCTTCAATATAACAATACTTAGAGATACAGTCAGTGACTAGTGATCACAACAGAAAAGAAGAATTTTAACTTTATAAATAGAAGTCATTTATATTCCTGTTAAATAGGATAACCAATTCTTGGCTTGATTATAAGCTTTAAACAATAAGTTAAGTATAAGGTTGACTAAGCCTGCGTCCCTGTTGCTGAAATATAAAAAAGATATAATTCAGATCTATCTGTAGAATTCCATTAAGTTTTCATTTACTGAAACTACTAAAAGTTTTACTGAAGTTAGAAATGTATGGAATTTTCTTTGCCTTAATGGTTATCTTAAATTAGTATTTCACAGCATATGTCATTTCCAAGCTAATTAGAGTTAGATTAAAACAGCAGAGTGATTACATATTAGTCTGCATTTTGAAAGCATACCTGTTTGATTTACATTATTAAAATCCAGTGATAATTAGCTTTAAAATCCACTTTCGTTTATAAAATTTAACCTCTGTTAGGTGGTTGTCTGTAAACTGCTATTGACTTGATAGAACTAGCAGGGGGTGTTGTGTGTGTGCGTTTGTGTGAGTATGAAAGAAAGCAGGCGAGAGAGAAAGAGAGAGAGAATCTCCTTGCTCCTGGCTAGATCATAAACAGCAAAATTTATCTTGATATTGTTAAACAATCTCTAGAAAGCCTCTTCTAGTGGAAGATACGTCCAGGACGCAAACACCACGTGCTACAGAGAATCATAGAAGTTTAGAGCTGAAGGGGAGCCTAAAAAATCACCTCGTTTATCCACTCTCTTATTTTACAAATGAGAAAATGAAGGCAAAATAAAGTTACATGTTGTGACAAGGCTACACAGAGAGCTGCAAGCCAGGCCTAGAACCCAGTGGCCTAACTCGCAGACCAAATGATATTTCTATTATTCTCTAAACTACCACTCTTAAAGACTTTCAGTCTTCTCTTAAAACAAGAATGAACTTGTTAACAATTCCAGCAGAAAACAAATACACATACATACCCAGAATATTACTTTAACTTGTGAGTGGCATTTCATCTTTGTCTTAACTATGTGCATTAGAAATTGGCATATCTGTGATTTAGTTAATACCTGATACTGACAACTCAATTTTTTCAAGATTTTACTGTTTGTAGAATTTTAGGATCATTCCTCTTCTGGTAGTACGTTTCAATTAAAAAAAAGATTTTTTTTCTTTCAGAGAACTCTGTGCTGTTCAGGTTGTTCCAAGACCAGGACTGGAAATCCTGGTGGTGACAAATGACTAAGAAAGTGTCTTTTTGAAAAATTGCAATTCTGTGGCAAGTATGCTAAAGGACCATACAACATCTTCGGAATTGAAAAATGTTTTCATCTTATTAAAAATAACATATTAATTTTCTTACATCTTGTATTTTGGGGAACCTGCAAGAGCACTAAAGAACAGTGAGAGAGCTACCTGAGAAGGACAGTCTCCCTGATCACCTCTTCATTCCCTGCTTGGGAGCTTTGTTGTTACCCTTTACTCAATCATCCCCCTAATCCAAAGCATTCAACAGTTGCCTCTTGAACACCACTTTTTAATGATTCAGTCTAGTTAAAGTAATCTTCAAAAAGTGACCCCTCAAGGGCTTTGTGATTGCAGCAAGTCAGAACAATCACATTCAGATATCACCGGGACTGAAACAGAGACCAAAGACAGAGTCTGAGCAAATAGGCCTACGGCGCTGACACAAGCTGAATCAAATGTCCTTTCTACGGCGCACTTCCTTCTCCCCCAAAGAAGCAGGAGCACTAAGAAAAAGTAAGGTCTGCACTTTTTTTTTTTTTTTTTTGTGGTATGCGGGCCTCCCCCTGTTGTGGCCTCTCCCGTTGCGGAGCACAGGCTCCGGACGCGCAGGCCCAGCGGCCATGGCCCACGGGCCCAGCCGCTCCGCGGCATGCGGGATCCTCCCAGACCGGGGCGCGAACCCGGTTCCCCTGCATCGGCAGGCGGACGCGCAACCACTGCGCCACCAGGGAAGCCCCAGGTCTGCCCTTTTAATTCTCTGTAAAGTGCTCTGTGAAAGCAAGAAAGAAAGGAAAAAAGAAAGAAAGAAGGGAGGGAGGAAAGGAAGGAAGGAGGAAAGAAAGGAAGGAAGGAAGAAAGAGAGAAAGAAAGAAAGGAAGGAAGAAAGAAAGAAAAAGAAAGAAAGGAAGAAAGAAATGGCAAGCAAGCAGCTTAGAGATTCCCAGGTACACGAGTGTGGAAAGTCTGAGGAAACCAGGGAGCCAAGAGGTCACACTGAGGTAGAGAAAAGGAGTATTTAGGTGGCGTCACTCACCATGACAGTGTAGTTTTTGGGCAGCACTGGGGAAGAGCTCTATAAATAAATTAAAAAGACTGGAAGCTGTCACGGTGAGACAAGTCCCAGGTAAGCCAGAAACTGTGCAAGACTGTAAAAGGAAACACATGGTTATAGAATCGCGTGAGCCTCTGCACAGAGCCTGGGGCAAGCCTATTTGCTGAGGATAACTTTTACAAAAGTCATTACTTAATTTGGGTACAAGTGCAACTGTCTTCCATGTGGCTGAGAAATGCGAGGGAATTTGTGAAGTACGGAGGTGAGAAATACGCACTTCGAAGAGTCTCACTTTGAGACATGTGCCCCTGAGTGATACAGGCAGCTGTAGTGCTCCGGGGCCTGGGCCACCCAGGGAGATATAAGTATGCAAATGTCATCAGAAGATTCCTTTTCTTCAAGCTCATATGACTGCATTGGAACATTTTTCTAAGCATTAGATGCTTTCCCCTCTCCTCTCCTCAGTGATACCTAAACGATGGATTTGTCTAAGGAAAAAAATTGAGAGAGAAATGCTAGTTTGAATTGATTCTTAAATGTAAGCAAAAATTACGGGAAGACAGTCACCCTACCAACCCCTGCCCAAAATTCCACTGTTGTTTGAAGCACAGTTATAAAATGGATAATGGAGTCTTGTGCTGTCTTCTTAATACCTGCATATATGTTTGTGTATGTGTGTGTATATATATATATTTTATTGGGTTGGCCAAAAAGTTCCTTCTGGTTTTTTCATAAGATGTTATGGAAAAACCCAAACAAACTTTCGGCCAACCCTATATATATATATATATATATATATATATATATATACACACATATATATATATATATATATAGTGTATATGTGTATATACATTTAGGAGAGCTGGAGTAGCATGTGTGGTTTGGCAATAAGAAGGCTTCAATGATAAAAGCATTATGAAAGCTAAAAAGGAATCTTTAATCAATGTTGCCTTTTATTTTTTATTTCTCATTGTCCTTGCACCTTTGGTATCATCTTATTAAAAATGCAAGAAACATACAAATCTGAAGAGGCACATTCTGATAAAAAAGATGAAAATAAAGAAGATCCTAGCAGCTTATATTCACACTGAGTACGTTAAATGGCTAAATAAGCCCACTTAAAATATCCTTCCAGTGAGCAAGGAACTATTGTTTAGATGCCATAATTCCTTAATAAAGAGATGCACCCAAGTAACTGAATGAGATTCTCTGGAAGTTTACAGAGCCATATTTATATGTGCAACAGACTTTTAGAGATGAACGTAAGGTGGAACTGTGTTTTCTTAATAACAATTTATGCTTGGTGCCTTGGTGCCAAATACAAGGATTTTCTGGAATTATGCATATTCGCAAAATCTGACAATGTTCAGGTAAGCATGCCAGACCCAGGAGCAGAAAAAATTTAATGAAATAATCTTAATATTTATTGATAGAGACATCACTATTTTGTGCCTTTATGCCAGACAGTGATGATAGACAGCCTCATGCTATTATTTTATATGAGTTCCTTGCTAGCAAACTAAAAGTACTTTCAAACAGTCTGTATCATTTTTAGATGTCCAGGATAAAAGGTATCTACTATGATGCTTCAAAATTTATAATTATAAACATATATTTACATATATGTATGCATGTACGTGTGTGTGTGTGTCAAGTTTACTTGGGAAAATATCCCAACATAAATTCAGCTCACTTATTGAGATGTTTTGTTTGTCTGTGTCTTTTTTGGATAAGAGACACAAAATGAAGTTAATTGAATGATAATCTTCCTGCTCTCAAAAGTGTTTACAAACTTGACCTGACCATGATGCCCGAGTGTAGGGCTGCACAAATTTATAGAGGCTATGGATGCAAATGTTTGGAAGAGAGTGTTGACAATGCAGAAAATACACCCAGGAGGACAGGTTTAGGTACTGAGATGATTTAGTCAGGAGGAGAAAAGGATAAGGAACCACGGTTCCTTATGCACCAAAGGAGAGCAATAGTCAGCAGTCAATTATCCCAGGGCATGATGTCACAAGGATGGTGATTCCTTGCAGTTCATCCACGATTTTCTATGTAAATGTATGGCATGTTCTGTAGCTAGCTTTAAAAATAGAATTGTCAATGTCTTATGAGACAGAGAAAGTAGAGTCTGCCCTGGAATTAAGGGATAAACCTAGATGACATTTCAAGGTTCCCTTCCTACACCAATAAAAAAACACAAAATAAAACACCAGCATTACTCAACAGACCTGGTTACAATAAGAGTGAATTAAAATGCAGAAACATAATGCCACTCCTTACACAAACAACAGCTAGGCAAGCTATTTGATACTGCTCTGAGACAGCATGTGGTCAGCTGAAGCAAGATGATAAATGTAAATCTTTTTCATAAATCAAAGTACAAGCTCACAAATTCTCGATACACATTGCTTCAAGAGGGGCTGCTCTGATGAAATTGAAAATGTCTCCTCCATATGTGCAGGTTCAGACTTTGTAACATTTAAAGAAAATGTTCTAAAAGATAAAGTTGGCATGTAAAAAGCATGGGCAGAGGAAACAGTAATGATCAGAGCAAAACAATTCTAGAAAGCATCTTAATTTTCATATGGCTCATTTGCATTTGAAACACTGAGAATCCCTATTCCTCTGGTACAAAAATGTGTACCTATTAAATTACTTTCCACTTGAAAGAACTAAATGTTTGGAAGATGATCGAATTTTAACTGGAGGACTTGTTTTCTTCCATCAGGTGTGGGGGAGATGTGGCTTCCTGGTATGAGAGAAAACAGTTGATTATAATAGCAGAACAAGACAAAAATAGGAAAGTAAATTGAAAATAATTCCTATTCGTACAGTTTGATTTAAAGGTGGTAAAACAAAAAGGATACATGTGGTGCAAAGATGTCAAAAGACATCAATTTTAAAAATTAAACAGGTTATTACTTTTTCCAAAAATTGTGATTCTCTGATACTTGAAAATTAGTTTCTATGATTTATTCTAAGATTCTCAGAGATGTACTATGATTTATTTCAATAAACTCATTTATGAGTATCTAGTCAGAGTTTAAAAGATAGATGTCCACCAGCTATTAAACAATAATTCTTGAGAGTGAAATTAAGAAAACACTCCCATTTACCATTGCAACAAAAAGAATAAAATATCTAGGAATAAACCTACCTAAGGAGACAAAAGACCTGTATGCAGAAAATTATAAGACACTGATGAAAGAAATTAAGGAGGATACAAACAGATGGAGAGATATA
>NC_041225.1:56242889-56366546 GCF_002837175.3 Physeter macrocephalus
CTACCAAACATAGGGTGGATAGCTAGTGGGAAGCAGCCGCATAGCACAGGGAGATCAGCCAGGTGCTTTGTGACCACCTAGAGGGGTGGGATAGGGAGGGTGGGAGGGAGGGAGACGCAAGAGGGAAGAGATATGGGAACATACGTATATGTATAACTGATTCACTTTGTTGTAAAGCAGAAACTAACACACCATTGTAAAGCAATTATACTCCAATAATGATGTTAAAAATAAACAATAATTCTAAGAATCTACATTCTACCCATCTCAAATTTTTAATTTTGGATATTAATTTTAGGATATTGGCAGAACAGCAAAGATTTAAAACCTCTTTACTATCAACTTTAAACAATATTTAGTCTTAGGGAAACTTCTGGTTTTATCCACTCAGAGATATAGAAACTAAGATCTAGGTAGAAATTTGAACTTACAAAGTGAAACCACCCTATATGAAAAGATCTTTCTGAATTTTTAGTTTATTTTCTGATATGGTAAAATGTCTAGGAAAGAGGTGTGTGCTCAGAAAGAAAACCAGAACTTGAAAGACATCCCTGTCTTTCTCTTGGCCTTGCTCTCTATGTACTTCACCTGGTGGAGGGAGGCGGCTAGGCATGGTCTCGTGGTGAGGGCTCTGGTGGGGCTAGCACATAGAGATGGACAGGATGCAGATGGCTAAGCACGGAGAACATGACATCGTCTTTGTAAATGACATTCTCTAGGTGCATGCTGCTCTTGGTATTTCTTTTCCTTCTGTTGTCTTGGGTCTTTGGGAAGGCCTTCTGTAAAGTCCCTGATCTGTATCAGCTGGGCCACAAAGTATTAAAGAAAGGGTAGCACAGCTGTGAACTGGAGACTTAAAGGGAGAGCAGTGTCCCCACCCACCTGGAGGTGAGTGTGGTGGAAAGTGGATCCGGGACCAGGATGCAGGATGGAGCAGGGCTGCCATCCACCCTCCCAGGACAAAGGTGGGGAAGGTGGTGAGATGTTTTTGAGGGGACAGTGTTTTTACACAAAATTCACACTGTATTTCAAATTGCTGCCTCAGACTCATTTGAACAAACCCTAATTTTTTGGTTATTTAAGTCAACTGTATTGGGCTTAACTTGCAAACAAGTAACTTGAACAGTTAAAGGTAAAATGACCTATGTAATACAAATTTGGATTTTTATTTTGGATAAAGATTTTGGATACACAGACGTCATCTTAACATGTCATCTTATTGATTAGTTTGATCTTTCTCTCCCAACAAACTTCTATTTTAACTATTGAAAGAGACCACTTTCTTGCTTTATGGTAAAGATGCTAACGAGAAGATAAATGAACAAAAAAGTAGATCAGAGGTGGAGGATTAAGCAAACGCAAAATGTGACAATTGTCAGTTTCTGAAAAATGGAAAATTACCATCTTGGCTTATTAATAAGCAATGTTCACCTACTTATTTATTTGGATAATATTTATTAAGTACCTTTGATGTAACAGATATTGCTTTAGGTGCTGGGGATACAGGTGGGGGGAAAAAACCCCAACCTCAAAGAAACCTACTTTCATGGAGTTTATGTTTTAACTTCAAAGTTTTGCAAGTAAATGGTAGTTGCCTAATAAGCTACAGAATCAGTGTTCGTCTTTATATTCACTGTATTATTCTACAACATTGGCACATTTTAGGACAGGATTTGGTTCTCAGATATCTGAGTTTCAGCTCTTTGTATCTGTCCAGAACTTGTCCTTGGCTTCCAGGAAAAGCCTAGGAAAGGCAGACTAAGGTGCCCGCCACGGGTGAAAAGACAGAAGAGTCAAGTTTCCTTTACTGGGCATCTGGAGGCTACAGAAGGTACCGGGATTCTTCCATAATGCTGGTCAAACTCAGTTCTGCTGTAATCAGGGCTTACTTGTTTGAAACTGTTGTGTTTTGGGTACATGACCTGACAGGGGGGATATCGAACCAGTGTAAGAAAAGAATTGTGCAATAACTTAAGTGTATTTGGAATAAGATTTTGCAACAATCTGTATATTTTCATAGTTTTATGGTTTTATGACATCAATCACCAATATTTATTAGACAAACAAATACAACCAAACCAGTGCAAAGAGAAGATCTTGGTGCCCTCTTAGTCTCACTTTGAAAGGTAGAGAAGGAAAATAAAGAATCATTTTTACAGCACTTTAACTTTTGAATGGAGGTACCTGCTGACATCTTCTGTTTCTTCCTTCCTTACATGCTTTTCTTTAAATTTGGTCCTCTTGAAAAGAATCAAAGTAGGGGCTCTCCAGGAGTTGGGCACAGGTTAACCTGTCATCTGGATTCATCCTCAGACACTCCTATGGAATACGGGAAGAGCAAAGAAGACATTAAAAGAGGAGCCTGTTCTGTTACTGTGCCCCAAAACTCTGAATAATAACTTGGTAGAGCAAATACGAGTTTAGAAAATCTTCAAGTTTGTATAGTATCCAGTACTTGGAACTTGTTAATAACTGGAATTGCTCTTCTTTTGCCCTTTCAAAGTCTTTTGAGGGTAGATTTGATGAACATTCAATGTCTCGAAGGGGGTAAATGTAGGTCAGGTGCGTTTCACCAATGACATTTCTTTATCACTTGTCAAAGCAAATAGTTTGTAGGGCTCCACAAAATGTGGTCCCTAGGCCAGCTACATCAGCATCACCGGGGAACTTGCTAGAAATACAAATTCTTTGGTCCAACCCCAGGCCTACTGAATCAAAAGCACTGCGGGTGGGGCCCAGCAATCTGTGTTTAACAAGCCTTCAGGGTGAATCTAATACCTGTTCAAGTTTGAGAAGCCACCTGAGAATGGATTGGGTTTACAGGGCTTGACCTACCCTCCACCAACCCCTCGGGGGTTTTGCTAAATTGCAGGCGGGTCAGAACAACCTGTCCAGAACAAAGTTGGAGAATTAGACTTCCAGGACAGGGCCTGCAGAGTGCTGGATTAGGGCAAGTCAGAGCAGTGAGACAGGTAGAAGACAGGTGAGGTCCAGTGGAGCAGTCTGAGAGGGCAGTCTGAGAGCTCAGAGGTGTCGGCCTCCGAGTCTCAGCAGGACTCATACTGAAGGAATCCAGCACCCTGGATAGCACCTAGGTAGTGACCAGCACTAGCACAAAGGCTGGTCTACAAAGTTGACTCTAGGTCATCCAGATGGCTCTACTTTCTAGATCAGAAGAGTTTCAAACTGGGCTGCTTATCATAATCACCTAGGGGGAGGCTTAAAGATACAAATTCCAAGGTCCTATTCATAGAGATTCTGCTTCTGTCAGTCTGAGGTTATTTATTGGAATGTTTATTTTTAAAAAGCTCATTCTGATGAGTAGTCATTCTGATCAGTGGTATGGAAGTCATTGCTATAAATATAACTTAATTGGTTGTTAAAGATAGATACTCATACTAGTATCTCCATCCCTATACCACTAAAGGCTTTCAGCGTCCACACTGAATGGAAGAGGCACACTTTCTAGCACGGCCTCAGTTGGTCAAGCATGAATGGCACACTGGTCATAGATGAGTTTCTTCTGCTTTTAATTAGAATTTGTCCTTTGTTTGACTATCTCTTTTGGCCCTGGTACAGGGGCTATATTTGGTGTCTGCATGGCTCTGATTTTGCCTGATCTTCTACTGATTTTTTTAAAAAGCAATTAAAAATTTTAGTTAACCCAGTGTATCCAAAATGTTATCAGTTCAACGTGTAACATTTTAAAAACTATTAATGAAATATTTTATATTCTTTTTTAAAGTAATTTTCATAGAAATATAGTTCATCTCAATTCTAATCAGCCATATTTCAAGTGCTCAATATAACATGTAACTAGTGGCTACCATATTGGACAGCACAGTTCTTTTTATTTTTAAAATTTTTATTTTATTTATTTATTTTTAACATCTTTATTGGAGTATAATTGCTTTACAATTGTGTGTTAGTTTCTGCTTTATAACAAAGTGAATCAGCTATACATATACATATATCCCCATATCTCTTCCCTCTACAGCACAATTCGTTGTTTTGTTTTGTTTTGTTTTACAGCACAATTCTTGATCTTCAAACTTAAGGAGTACATTTATCCTCATAAATTTCCATAGTCTTGAATATACTGACTTAACAGTCGAATTTCCTAATGAATGCAGAAGAAGTATGGTCTTCATCACGGCAGACCTTAATTATACTCTTTCATCTTCTACTAATTTTAATGGATATGTTAGAAAGATTACTGTTTAAACCACTGATGTTCCTTTAACTGTAATTATTTTACAGTTCCTTAACTGTTTCAGTGACTACATTTTTACCTTGGCATTATTTGCCCTACTGTCCACCCCCGCTAGAGTTACCAGCTTCAATCATTATGACTTGCAGTCAATAATGGTTATAATTGATGCTTAGGTACCTTCATGAAATTCAAAGCCACAGGATGAACATCTGAGAACTTTTCTTCAAGAGTTTCCTAAAAAACAAAGTAAAGCATTTCAATGTTACCTAACAACAAAGTAATGGATATTTTAAATATATTAGCATTAAGAATACTTTGGAGAAAGACCCCCTAGTAGGTTAGATTTTGAGGATCTTTCAAATTCATATTTTTACATAATTTTACACTACTGTATAGTGTAATGGGAAAAATTGAAGCTATTAACTTCACAGTGTCTTGCAATTAGTGTTTGGTAAATGTTCGTGCTAAATGTCCCCTTCTGAAATCCTACAACAGTACCCTAATATCTACTTATAGGGATGCCTGATCTACTTACAGAAATGCTTTGAGCATTAATGAAAATACACTGAGCTGCATAATTAAGAGCACTATGGAAAGCAACAGAATGATAAACACAAAATTCAGAATAGTAAGGGGGGAAGAGAATGGGATTGAGGAAGAGTACATGGGGAGGGGGAAGCTTCCAAGTCAATGGCAATATTCTCCTTCCTTAACAAGGCAGCAGGTACATGTGAATTTGTTGTATTTTAGTCTTTAAATCAAACATGTTATATAAATAATCTTTTGTAATTCAACTTTTAGACTTGTAATTCAACTTTTAACCTTTTATTATATTTGTTAAAAGCCTTAACAAATATAATAAAAAAGAAATCGAGTACATAAATCAAGGTATTATACGAAATAAATTTAAGATGAACAGGGTGTTTAGAGAAGTTGGGACCACCTGAATCTGATGGTTCACAGGTGCCATAAATCATGACCTGGCTTTGCAGACTCTCCCCACCTCCAGCACAGCTGGAGCGTGGCACATGCTTCCCCTGACCGTCCTTTCATTCTATAGGCAGAATCTAGATCACACAGAGTTTTAAAGATCATAGACCAAACTTAGGTAACACAGACAGGAAATCAATGACTACAGAGAGTAAGAGGGTCAAGTAGTCATTGGTAGATTCCCACCAAAAGGCAAAGAGCACAGGAAGAGTGTAGAGGTGATCACTGTGGTTTGCAGTTTTGATTTGGATACAACGAGGATCATTTTGTGGAATGACCTTTCCATGTGGAAATATATGTTGTGAAGAAATAGTTTCTATTGATTTGAGCTTTGTTTCAGAAGCTGAAGAAAATAGACAATGCATTTTTTTTCAAAATAGAGACAACTATGGTGTACTGTTTATGAGAAAATAATTATTTCATAATTATTTCAGGGTAAGGTACCAGGTGTTTTGATTAAAAGGATCACGGTATTTATGAAGGAACTAAGTACACTTTCACTTCAAATTTAAAATTGAATTAATCTTTGAATACATAGGGCAAGTAAACTTTTAAAGCATTCTCCTGGTTCATTTTATATAGTTTTTTTTTGTTTTGTTTTGTTTTGTTTGTTTTTTTTTTCGTCGTACGCGGGCCTCTCGTTTTGTTTGTTTTTTTTTTCGTCGTACGCGAGCCTCTCACTGCCGCGGCCTCTCCCGCCGCGGAGCACAGGCTCCAGACGCACAGGCCCAGCGGCCATGGCCCACGGGCCCAGCCGCCCCGCGGCACGCGGGACCCTCCCGGACCGGGGCACGAACCCGCGCCCCCTGCATCGGCAGGCGGACTCCCAACCACTGCGCCAGCAGGGAAGCCCTTTTATGTAGTTTTTACATAGTTTTTTTGACCTGTGTCAGTGTGTCGTAAGGAAAACAGGAGCCCAAAGCACAAACATTAAAAAAGAAACAACTACCCCTTTAAAGAAAGTAGCAACACAAATAACAAAACACCAGAATCAAGCAATTTACCATATCTTCTGGTTCAGGAATACTGATGCTATGCAAAAAATTGGTTACTTTTAAAGATAGATTGATGTCTTGGGATTAGTTTTCCTGTAAAATACGAACCACATAACTCATGATAAATTTACTAAAAATAACATAATGCTTAAATGGTTAACTTCTGAGGTCCAGATGTGAAAGAAATACTGAGCCTGATCATTCCCTCCAGATTTGGAAGGAATGGGTCACTGCAAAAACATACCTTCTCAGGTAAGGTCAATGCTCCCAAGGAACTCTCTTTGCCACACATGGTTTGGTCTGCCATTTAGCCGCCACCAAAAGAGGAGGTAAGCAAGTGGTCTGGAGGGCTTTACACATATGATCCCATTTAATCTCATAACCATCTCACAATCGTTGCTATTTTTCATTTATACTGTCCCAGTCAGAGAATGAGGCTCAGAGGTTTGATCAGCTGTCTAAAGTCACATGGTCATTAGGTGACAGACCCAGGATTCAGACTCAGGTCTGTCTAACATCTGCCTAATATAAATCTCCACAACCTTGTAGGAAATCAATTAAACAGCATAAGCTTAAGGTGTGGCCTGTAGTGATACTCTACCCCACATTTTTCATGCTGCGGAATTCTCCAGCAGAATGTGTTGGGACCACACAGGGAATTGCATCAGATCAGACAGCAGTAGTTCCCTTGCCCAGCAGCCATGCTGCCAGGAGAGCCTATGGGAAGGGATTAATAAATACCCATCACTTTGTTTGCATCCATGCTGCTGGCGTAAAGATGCAGCTGATCTTTTGGGTTATGTTCTCTTCCAACCAGGTGGAAGTAGACAAGAGCTGAGGACGCTGCATCGTGACGAAAGCTCATGAAAGAGAGCATTTGAGTCCATTCTTATTCTGCACTTAACTAGTTGTAGGACTTTAGGCCACTCATGGAAGCTCCCAGAGCCTCAGTTTCCTCATCGGTAAAAACAGGCACAATGAAAAATGTTATAATGTCCTTAATGGGCTTTTCTTAAGACTGAAAGAGATGGTGTGTGTGAAAGTAATTTGTAAATTCTTAAGCATAAAGAAGCAGATTTGAGGAGGGGCAACAGAGGCTGTATAGACTGCAAAGCCTAAAATATTTACCATTTGGCCTTTTATAGAAAAAGTTTGCTGACCCCTGTGCTAGAGGAAAGGGGAAAAATCCTCTTTTACAGAGGATAGACAGTGCATTTGAGTAAATATCTTTAGAGTAAGCTCTATGCAGCTGACTCATACCCTTAGCCCTATCTTAGGCTGATAAGGAAAGTAAATGTATAGTTTATTCCACGGCTAATTGACTTGACTTGGAAAGGCATCTGAAAACTCCTCACTGACAGAAGTTATGGCCCTACACATTGAGAAAAGGGTTGGGCTTTGGCTACAACCCAGAACAGCCATCCTAAGTAGCACTTTGGAGATGAAAGAAAGGTCTTATCGTTCATTACAGTGACATACCACTACTATAACACTTTAGCAACTCTGTAAGCCATAAAATGCAACTTATACCCAGTGTTCTGATTATCAGATACAGTTGGTCCGCATCTGATTTTCCAGGCCAGAGTGGCTGGCCTGTCAGGAGCTCTGCAAAAACGCAACCGGTAGCCCATACGTCGACTGAAGAACTACAGCGGGTATCTCCCACAAGAAGTTCAGGAGCTCGGTACCATCTTGTAGCGACATAATCAGTGTAGGCATCTCCTGGAACTGCAAATGCATCAGTCAAATCAGGTGGGTCACATTCTCCCAAGAGAGGAACTACTCCCAAGAGCAGTCAGGCATTCAGATCAGCTTTAGTAATTCTCAGAAGCCACGATACTCCTAACAGTTCATGCAGTGAGGCACTAATCGAGTAAACAGTACTCAGATAGTAAATTCACCTTCCCCATACTGTGTACAAAATAGATAAGCAATATACTGTACGGTACAAGGAATTACACCCATTATCTTGTAATAACCTATAATGGAGTATAATCTGCAAAAATACTGAATCCCTATACTATACACCTGAAACTAACATAATATTGTAAATCAACTATATACTTCAATTTAAAAAAATTCAACTTCCAAAGGTACCTTAGCTAGTTAACATCTATATAATCCCAAAAAGAGAGGACCGGGGCGAGGGGGTAGGGAGAATTTCTACAGTGTAACTTCAAATATAAACCAGCTTCCCAATGCATTGTCAAGTCACCTGTGTCTGGGTCCTATCAGGATGCTGATTATGTGTATGCCCCCCGTGCAGTGTGTCTGTTGTTAATGCATGTTTTTGCCTGCTGCACAGCTCTAGATTCAAGGAGACATCATTATTTGTCCCCCTTTCCCTTGGTTCCTCCCTCTCTGGGATGACTTCTTTTTTCTCAGCACTGTCTTTGAATCCTCTCTGTCATTTTCTGTTTACTCTCCTAGTCTCATCAGCTCCACAAAGTTTTTCCCAACCACTCTAGACCACATTAATATCTCCCTCCAGGGAACCATCTGCCGTTTCGCTTCAGTACTTTATTGCCAGTCATCTTGTATTATTCTTTTGTTTCTTTTACTTCAGATTATAAGTGCATGAAGACCAGAAATGCATCTTGTAGTTCTTTTCCTTTCCTATGGGGCAAAGTACATAAATGTGACATCCAATAAATTGTAGTTGATTGGATGGAGGTGAAGTGTGAACTGATGTACTGACTAAAAGGTTAGAGTGAAATTTCCCTTTTTGAATAAAAACAATATAACAATCAGCATACATTCAGTATCTAAAGTAAGAATTTAAACTGTATCATTTCATAATCATCTGAATTGGATAAGTTAGTAAAAAATTGCTACTTACTCAGAATTTGTGCAAACCCAAAGTCACAGATCTTGATTATTCCTTGCTTAGTTATTAGAATATTTTCAGGTTTTACATCTCTGTGAACACACTGTAAGAAAATATTTAATTACTTCCCCGAGTCATCAAGACAACGAAGCATAATGAACATTTAACTATTAGTTTAAATGATAAAGCCTGTGAGATAAACACAAATAGGGTTTTCCTTCATTTTTCTAAAAACTTAAATTGCCATTTTTTAAATTTGTAAATCTTATCATACCAAAAGAAAAAAAAGTTGCTGTATTAGGAAAGAAATTAAAATAATTATTGGATAGGAAACTGAAAAAATTTTTTTTGAGAAGGGAGTATCATATAATTATTTTTTCCACTTTTTGCTGAGCCCTATTTAAACAGTAAGAGGTAAGACCCTGAATGAGACAACAAGGTCCTACTGTATAGCAAGAGAACTATATTTAATATCCTATGATAAACCATAATGGAAAAGGATATAAAAAAAGAATATATATATGTATAACGGAGTCACTCTGTTGTACAGCAGTAATTAACACAACCTTGTAAATCAAGTATGAGGTAACCCTGAACGAGGTAACACACAGAGTGCTTCTAATAAGAACGGCTGTCCCCCAAGAACCACAATGCAGGTTGCACAAATACTGCAGATTTGAGAAACTGGAAAAACATTTGAATGACAGCAAAAACAAAATTCATTAGAGTGACCATGTTATTTATCATCCAGCTCTATTAAGGATGTGTGAAAGGGAGCTCTATTAATTACTACTCGAGGACAACAGCCCACAACTGTCCTGGGCAAGCTGGGATGTAACGATCACCTATTAACAAGAGATACCAAATATTCG
Source organism: Physeter macrocephalus (assembly GCF_002837175.3). Lineage (NCBI taxonomy): Eukaryota > Metazoa > Chordata > Mammalia > Artiodactyla > Physeteridae > Physeter > Physeter macrocephalus. Next base: position 56,252,787 of record NC_041225.1, read on the forward strand.
GCCTCAGGGGATGAGTATCCCCAACTAATCTGCAGCCATTAACAGCTTTCTTGAAACGTGACCACATGATGCTGTTGAAGTTGCCCCTGGGAGAGCGGGTCACCACCGGGAGGCACTCTCTCCTCAGAGTCCTCTGTGTGTGGAGAGCTTACAGCTTGCTGCAACACCCCAGGACGCTGAGTGAAGCAGGTGCGCCTTCCTGGATGTGAGAGGGCTAAGCTGGGGGTGTGGGTGAAGGTGGGCTCAGTGAGCCCCACTCACTATTAGTCCAGAAATGGCTATTCCATGCTGTGGATGCCCCAGGAGAAAACAACTCAGGCCCTATTCTTCAGAACTTTGGCTTTCCAGGTTATCCTCCCTCCAAACAAGCACGTAGATAAAAATGATGTTGCTCTTCTTGTACAGCTCAGCTCTCATGCGGAGCTCTGAACTTTTCAGAGCACTTCCACATGAATTAGTTCATCCTTGCGACAATCCTGTGATTGCAGTTGGCTAGCGACAGTCTCCGGATTAAGTACCACAACAATCAGCTCTTTCTGCCTCACTTCTCTGTTGTGCTGTCAGTCTCTTGAAGTATTCCTGTCAAATTGACAATTTTGAAATAATTTTTTTTTTTGCTTCTAAAATAGCTATCTAAAAAGAGAAAATGTTGAACCCTAAATTCATTTTGGGTCACAAAAATGGCACTGGTACTAGAAGCTTGTTTGTATTGTCTCAATTACTGTCAACTGTCTCATAATTTGTACAACCAGCAGTTAGAAGAAACCTTTTAAGGTCTCTTAAAAGTCCTAAGGCCTTAGATATTAATTTTTAAAAGTACATTGTTATAATATAAGCCAATATAGTTTTCATCCTACCTTTTAAAGCAACACATTTATGAAAATTGGATTAACACTTTGCATCATATTCACCTATAATAATTAGTGATTTAATAAGAATAGGTTATATCCCTCAGGTGAGTTTGCATCAGATTCTAAAATTTCTGTACTATATGTGTCATTACCAAGTAAATGGACTTACATTGATACCTGTCTATTGGCCTATTTAAGTATGCAAATCCATGTGAAATTTACAGCTACTTATTTTCCAACCAAAACATACAAAGGCAAATGAAGTATTGATTATGTCCCAAAGAATCTGAAAAAATTTTTAGTGTAATGCAGGTAAGAGAAGCTACAAATAAAGAAGGATGGATGGAGTAGTATATAATAGAAGAAAGAAAAAGAGAGTAAAAATCGCTGGAACAGTAAGAAGCAGAGTATGGAGAACAGAAGATGCTTAGACATACAGCATTCACTTTCTCCACTGCAAAGCTGCACTCGGTGCAAACTCTGTAATGCCTCTCGCAATCAGCTTATTTTTCCACCTAAGAGCAATAACTTGCAAGTCAGTGTAACCAAAACACTTTGATAAACTTGGGTATCATGCACAGCTTTTAGCAAACATTGCTTAAACTGGGTTATTGCGGCTGATGTGCAATCTCATTTTTACAATCTCAAAAGCCAGCAAGAAGAGGCATCCACGGTATTTTAAACCTGACCCTTAATTTTAGGAATCATCTCCGGAAGCTTCCCTACTAGAAGCTGCTTCTTTAAATAGCCTGAATGGACATCTGAGAAGGTTGTTCTTTGAGCCTTATGGATGGATGCTCATAATGAGAGAGGAAAGAAACCTCCTCCTTGACAACTAAGTCATTGATATCAACAAGATGATGATGGATGTTACAGCCAGACATACTCGTATTTTGGAAGTCACTGTAATTTTGTCATTTTGACATGAAGTTCTTTTTTTTTTTTGGCCATGCCGTGTGGCTTGCAGGATCTTAGTTCCCCAACCAAGGATCAAACCCGGGCCCATGGCAGTGAAAGCGCAGAGTCCTAACCACTTGGACCTCCAGGGAATTCCCAGACATGAAGTTGTTTTTCTCTAATCGATACGTCAAATATATAAAGATTCATGAGTTCACAATGATGCTAAATGGTCACTTTAGTTACCTCAATCTAGCCATATTATAGGGTAGAAAAAGAACGAGTAGGTATTTTCATAAGTCCAGTGCTTCTCAAAATTTAATGTGCACATAAATCACCTGGAGATCTTGTTAAAATGCAGATTCTGAGTCAGATCTGAATGGGCCTGAGATTCTGCATTTCTAATGAGCTCTCAGGTGATCTCTACAAACCACACTTTGAGCAGCAAGGCCTTAATCCCTTACTACCGTAACCTTCCTTTCTTGGTAGGATCACCGCTCTGGAGATAAAAAGGTAGTCATGGTCACCACAGGTTGAAAGCTGGGAATCTTTAGCAACACCATTTGGGTCAGACTGCCTTTTCTATTCTTTGAGAGTATCATGAGGGTTCCTTTAAAATAAGGAGAGTATAAAGGTTTTAGACGTAGTATTGTAACAACTTATATATGATTTAGATTTTTTTTCCTTTGTGTGCATTTTAGACTATAGGTTTGTTTAAAAAAAAAAGATACATAAAAGCTTACCATAGCATAAGAAAATGGGATAACCAGAGTTCAGAAGTGATTTCCATGTTGGAGGAAGAAATTTTGTCTGAAAAATTATCCATTTTTAATAAAGGCCATAGATTACAAACTGGAGGTTTTCAATATTTCAAAGTTTAAGGTACGGAACGTGTTGTTCCAAGCAGAGAAAGAAATGGTGGCAGTTGCATTGAGCTACAATAATGTTTGGGTCCACTGGAAATAGTAAGTCGTAATCAGGTAGGTAAGTTGATTGATTGACCCACTCATTCATTCATTCATTCATTCCTTCATCCAGTTATTCAATAAATGTTTCCTGAGCACCTTTTATATAAAAAGATCCATGCTAGGCTAAAGCGATACAAAGATAAATCAGCCACAGACATTGTATTCAAGCTTATAATCAGTACACAGGAAAATGTCTGATTATATAGGGATAATGTACAACACTTATGGTAAACAGAATTTTTAAAAAATCATTTTAATTACCCATAAAACTCTAGCAACAAACTTAGGTGAAATTGAATACCTCTCAGAGCCTGGTGAAAAGTAACAGAGATGTGGATTCAATTCAGCATCATCTTTAGTAATTATTTGAAAGTACAATTTGCATCATGAAAAACAGGTTTATGTATCTTGTGGACAATATCCCTCTATACTCTATCAATAGAAAATAAAAGCTTCTGACATATCCTAACAAAACAAACAAAAAAAACTTCACTGACTTTCTTAAAGCTAGGGAAGCTTTCCCTAAGTATTGAAATTTAGTTCCATGATCTTGTACTCTTTTTCAGCAATCCTAGACTACTATGATAGATATTCTGCTGGCATCAAAATTGACCATATGGTAGTCTGTATCCTTGCCTCAACACTGCCTCCGTGTAGGCACCAACGCAAAAGGTCTAGAGTTAGTTTTTAAAAAACTATCATTATAGCAAAAGCACCCAAGAGCCTACTTAAAGAAGCTCCCACTGGCCTAAGATTTGAACATCAGAGAGAACAATTATTGCAAAGGATTGAAACACATCAAATACATAAAATCCATTAGTTTATAATGATACCCTACACCTCCCCAAAACCCTTCACTGTTCACTCTTTTGGAGGCTGTTAACACACCAGCTTATCACTCTTGAGTATTGACAAATAAAGGGAATAATCACATATTTATCTTACTGTACTTTACAGTAGCCAGAGTCCATGATGGTAAATTCTTCTCCATAGAATTCCAATTAACAAATGCAGAAGGAATAATAGAATTAGAAAATCACCACCTTTTAACCCTAATGAAATCCTGGAGAGAGGTAATAATTATCTATGAATGCTAAAATGAAATAAAAGATTGACAGGGAAAGTGATAATGGAGGGGATCAAATGAACACCTCCTGAACCCATTAATCTATTTTAAGACAATCAAAAGTGGGAAAGACAACCAGATATTATATATGCCTCATGATGCTGATGCAATAAGTGTACAGCACTATATGTGAAGCATTCCTGTCTAAAAAACTGAACCTGAGTATGATCAAGTCTCTGGATATAAACACCAAGTTATAGCAAATACAGGTGAAAGAACAAGTTAAGTAACACATAGGAAGCAATCGGCCAAAATGATTTCTATAACACAGGAGTAGTCAAAGTGTGGCTCTAGGACCAGCAGCTTCAGTATCAACTGGGAAACTGTTAGAAATGCCAATTCTCAGGTCCTATCCCAGACCTACGGAATCAGAAACTCTGGGAATGGGCCCAGCAAAATGTGTCTTAACAGGACCTCCTGGTGATTTTGATGCATGCTCAAGTTTGATACCCATTGCTGTAAAAAATTAATGATGGGGAAAAAAAGGTAGGGGAAGGGGGACTGTTATAGAATAAAAGACTTAAGAGACATTAAAAACAAAACAAAATCAAGTGCCATGGAGGGTTACACTACTGATATCTTGAAAACTTCCCGGACCGGGGCACGAACCCGTGTCCCCTGCATCGGCAGGCGGACTCTCAATCACTGCGCCACCAGGGAAGCCCAAAACTTATTTTAATCCAATTTAAAAATAATTATAGGAATCGGTATTGCGGCAAAAAGAAACATTAAGTTTATACAAACTTTTTTTTTTTTTTTTGCGGTACGTGGGCCTCTCACTGCTGTGGCCTCTCCCGTTGCGGAGCACAGGCTCCGGACGCGCAGGCTCAGCGGCCATGGCTCACGGGCCCAGCCGCTCCGCGACATGTGGGATCCTCCCGGACCGGGGCACGAACCCGTGTCCCCTGCATCGGCAGGCAGACCATCAACCACTGAGCCACCAGGGAAGCCCTATACAAACTTTTAATTCATAAGGAATGAGTAATTCGATTCTTACAGAAATTGGAAAAGGGCCATGAATAATGCATTACTTTTCCTCATATTCTGTAACTTTCTTTTGTTTTGCTCTTTTGGTTGTTATTTTCCCTCTGTCATTAGCTCTTCAAATAGACCCCTGAGCTAAATAGAAGAGAAGAGTCATCATGAAGAAATCAGCAAATACGTTAGAAAATGTTACTTAAGTTATGTCTATGACAGAAGTTAAGAGCTTGAAGTGTTGCCATAACACACTTTTGATCACTCCATCAGCAACTCTGGGGGAAAAAACAAAAAAGGAAATGAAAACTCCTAAGATAGGGTTTCAGGAGCAGAGCTGGGAATAGAAATGGAATGGGCGGGTCTTGTCATGGCCAAAGGATGCAGTGCAAAGGGAGTCTTGGAAAAAAATTTTTTTTTTTAATGTTTTAACGAAAATTGCTTTACTACTTTTTCTTTTGGTTATATAATTTTTGCTTTGTAATTTGAAATTTTTACATCTGTAAAAATGATCCATGCTTATCATGAAAATTCAAACAATATAGAAAAGTAAAGAAATAAAAAGTGTTGACTCAAATCTTGCTAGCTCAAAATAATTGCTGTAACTTATAGTGACTGTCCCTTTAGGAATCTCTGTTTCTCTCCCTTTCTCTGTCTCTCTCTGCAGTTACCTTTTAATATTAAATAAATACATTCATATGGTTCAATATTTTTAAAATTAAAAGAATATCCATGAAGAATTCTCTCATACCTGCCTTGCCAACCATTTCATCCTCTGCAACTTCCCCTGCCTCTTTCAGATACATCCTATGCATTGAGGTACAGATACTAATATGTATACATATATTTCAGTGGCCAAGGATTTCACTATATGGATGTATCATAATTTACTTAGTTAGTCCCCATTGATGAGCAATTAGGCTTGACACGATTTTCATTTCTAGAAGCAATGCTTCAGTGAATATCTACTCATCCATCTATGGAAGTTGTACAGTTATCTTTTAAAGGTAAGTTCTAGAAGTGGGATTTCTGGGACCTATGGTAGGCACATGTTACATTTTGATCCTGCAAGTATGAACTTCAGGTAGACCTGAGACTTGGTTTTGCAGGAAAAAAGACATTCTTGAAGGTTGACCTTCAATTCATCCAATTCATGTTGGTGGTAAACACTCAAGCATGTGCCAGGGTTGTTTGATAACAGTTACCTATGCCTGGTAAGCAGGCAAGTACACAGCCAGGGGAGGCTGGGGAGAATAAAGGGCCCTTGAGAAAGGGAGGCTGGGAGCTTCTGGCCCCTGAAGATTCCTCACTCTGTGGAAAATATTGGGGAGTGTTTTCCATTGGGGAATTGGGGGTCTGGGCAACTTGCATTCTGTCTGGGAGTACTTAGTGTATTTTGTGTAACCATTTCTATAAATTGCAGCAATCACATTCCCTTTAACTTTTCTGTTGATGTCTTTCCATTGCTCACATCACTGTCCCAGGCTGATGCCTTCACAGTTACATACGGCCAAACTACCCTCTCTAAGCAAGGTTGTACATATTTATACGCCCACCAAGCATCTGTGCATTTGAGTCCCTATCTCCTCATTGTCTTGCCAACATTCAGTTTTGCCAGTGTTATGTTTGCCAATCTGTGGTTAAAATAAAAAGATATCTCACTTTGGTTTTCATTAATTTCTAAAGATTTTTTTTTTTTTTTTTTTTTTGCGGTACGCGGGCCTCTCACTGTTGTGGCTTCTCCCGTTGTGGAGCACAGGCTCCGGACGCGCAGGGTCCGCGGCATGTGGGATTTTCCCGGACCGGGGCACGAACCCGCATCCCCTGCATCGGCAGGCGGACTCTCAACCACTGCGCCACCCGGGAAGCCCCTACTAATGATTTTAATTTTCACATTATTGAACATTAAACTTCTCTCCTTTTGTGTATTTTCTGTTCATGCCCTTTATTGCTTTTCGATTGGTCTAGTTACTCTTCTTTAAATTGATTTATGAAGACTCACTGTATATCAGAGTCTACATAGATGCTGTAAATATTTTTCTCAGTGTGTTGTTTGCTTTTCAGCCCTCTTTGCGGAGATGAGGTTGTTGTTGGCATATTTTCAAAAATCTGAAATACAAGATTTTTTTTTTCACTAAATGTTCTACTGTAAGGATTTTTTGATTAAAAAATGTAAAACTACCTAATATTCCAAACACTCCCATCACTCAGTTTTAATATTTTATCATATTTGGATATTTAAATCATGTGTTTAGATCACTTTTTAAAAACTGAACTCATTATCGTGCAGATGGAGCTGGTCTTGCAGAACAGTGGGCTGGCCTGTGTGTGACGCAGGTATGGCACCAGTGACAAGACATGTGAGGTCTGGATAAACCCCAAGAAATAGCAACCACTGAATGGAGGTAATTTGCTTAGAGCAGTTTCCCCATCTCAGATCACAGTGACGGTGTCAAGCCCTTGGCATCAGTGATCTGGTGGCAGCCTTTTGACTCTAGCTCTTCTCAGTATTGTGAAAGCACCTAATTCTCAGTATTAAGTCCCTTTCCACTTAAAATGTCTAGAGTGGTTTTTATTTCCTTTACTGAATTCTGGTATAACTTTATCCTCTCCCTCCTTTACCTAAAAGCCAAGGCTGAGACTACATTATTTATATTTTTTTAATGAGGCAGAAGGAATAGTACAGCCATTTGTGCACAGAGTTCAAATCCCAGCTGTGCTGATTCCTAGTTTTATAACCTTGGGCAAGTTATTTGTGCTTTCACTTTTCCTGGAATAATACCTCACAAGTTTATTGAGAAGTCTGTCCCTTAAGAGCCTGGGTATTAAAATATAGGTTCAGGATATGAGGGTCTGGGGTCAGATGAGGTGAGTAGATGGGGCTGACACCCAGTGCAAAGATACAGAGCCTGAAGAGGATGGGGAGGGGCCCTGAGGTGAGAAAGAGCTGGGAGTGTGGCGGCCAGTGTGAGTGAAGTTGCTGAGGCTGGCGGGCCGAGGGCCTTCTCAGTCTGGGTCAGGAATTTGCACTTTACTCTAAGTTCAAAGGGAAGTCATTGAAAGGACTCAAGAAGGCAAGTGACATATATAGAGAATGGATTTCTGGGGCAGAGTGGATACAGGGAGGTTAATTAGCAGGCTAATTTAATAATCCAGGTGAGATCTAGTGATTTAGATGAGGCTGATAGAGGTGGAGGGAAGGGAAGTGGATCTCAGTCCTGGGAGGAGGGCTTCCCTGGTGGCGCAGTGGTTAGGAATCTGCCTGACAATGCAGGGGACACGGGTTTGAGCCCTGGTCCGGGAGGATCCCACATGCCGTGGAGCAACTAAGCCTGTACACCACAACTACTGAAGCCTGTGTGCCACAACTACTGAGCCTGTGCTCTAGAGCCCGCAAGCCACAACTACTGAGCCCACGCAAGGCAACTATGAAGCCCACGTGCCTAGAGCCCGTGCTCTGCAACAAGAGAAGCCACCGCAATGAGAAGCCCGCGTGCTGCAACTAGAGAAAGCCTGCGTGTAGCAATGAAGACCCATCGCAGCCAAAAAAAAAAAAAAAAAATCCTGAGAGGACCTGGTAAGAGTAACACATGGCCCTATTCATGTAGAAACAGAACGCTTGTGCTGGTCCACGGACTCTAGGCACCAGGATCCAGTACTGGAACTGGGAAACCAGGTAGGGGCAAGGGTTCAGAGACTGGCAGAACCCTGGTTACTAGTGTTAGTAACACGGAATTAGGCATGAAGCAATGTCCTAAGAAACTCCCCAGCTATTGTTGTGAAAGAGGGGTATTTAAGGGCACCTCACAGGAAGAGTCATGGCTTCTGTTCAAAACAGAATCCTTCGTGAGCTCAGATTCCAAGACGGCAGATTCCATTTTACAACAACATTTATACAAAATATTTATTTATTTATTTATACAAAATAACAACTACAAACAAATACCGCTGATCTTAGGAAGAAGAGATAGTTATCAAAGAGAATACAGATTCACACAGTGTTCATTCCAGAAAGGTAGAGCATTGCAACATTATTCAGCCACAGTCAGCATTTTTCAAGGCATTTTGGAGTGAAATAAAACCTTCTGTAGAAACCAACTGATACTCTATGTTTAAATAGTATACTTTGGTGAGTGCACAAACAAATACTGGAATAGTGAAGGCCTGAAAGCAAAAACTAGACATTCTGGTTCAAGCCCGTAGGGGTTAATAAGGGTGACAGGGTCAGGGAATTCAGACTGGGTCACTCAGAGGCTGCTCTCTTAGCCATTCAGGGGAATCCTGGTGCTGACATCAGAGCTTATTATCTTTGTTTTAGTTTGTTATATAACTTGATGTGGAAAACTTGATTTCATTATCAGTACCCAAGATGAATTGAGTTCTTCTCTGTAAACCTTTGTTATCTTAGAATAAAATCCAACCTTTACTGTGGCCTACCAGCCTCTTAATGATTTCACTTATATTAACTCTCCCCCGCCATTTCCTATCACATTCCCACCGACCTCCACTCTGGCCCAGTTAGCGTCCGCTATTCCCTGAACAAACCTCCAAAGCTTTGTTTTTTGTTTTTTTTTCATTTTAATGCTTTTTTTTTAAAGATATTTGGGGTAGGAGTTTATTAATTAATTTATTTTTGCTGTTTTGGGTCTTCGTTTCTGTGCGAGGGCTTTCTCTAGTTGTGGCAAGCGGGTGCCACTCTTCATCGCAGTGCGCGGGCCTCTCACTATCGCGGCCTCTTTTGTTGCGGAGCACAGGCTCCAGATGCGCAGGCTCAGTAGTTGTGGTTCACGGGCCTAGTTGCTCCGCCCACTCTTCATCACGGTGCGCGGGCCTCTCACTATCGCGGCCTCTTTTGTTGCGGAGCACAGGCTCCAGATGCGCAGGCTCAGTAGTTGTGGTTCACGGGCCTAGTTGCTCCGCGGCATGTGGGATCCTCCCAGACCAGGGCTCGAACCCGTGTCCCCTGCATTAGCAGGCAGATTCTCAACCACTGCGCCACCAGGGAAGCCCCAAAGCTTTGTTTTTATTGTTCCACCTACGCCCCTCATCAGACATTCTCTAATCCCTCAGTGTGCTTTATTGTTCTCCAAAGGCTTGTAACTCTGCAAGGGCTTTACCTTGTCCATTATTGTAGCTCCGGGGCCTAGAACAGTAACTGGTACCTAATGGGTCCTCAACTAAGCTTCCTTCGCTGGCACTCTCAGAAACTGTATAAACTAACACCCTGTAATAAATCCCTTTTTGCTTAAACTAGCTAGAGTGAATTCTGTTGTTGAATCCTGATTAGTTCAGAATATGATACAAGAAGTGGGTATGGGAAACAAAGTCAAGGCCTTGGGAATGTAGGCTATCTGACTTAGTTGGGTCTGAAGGCAGGAGGGTCGAATTACCATTAGTGGCTGGAACACTGGTAAATGGGCACCCCGTGATGAACCAATTATTTACATAATCACCTGTGGTCATCTGGAATGAAGTGCCTATTCAGGGCAGGGCTTTGCTGGACTGAATGTGATTGAAACATATGGGAACATATGGGAAAGTAATAAAAGAAAAAGCGAGCTGTTTCTCACTTCACTGGAAAAATTAAAGAAAAAACAAAAGGACAGCTTTAGGGCTTTGATATTTTGGTTCAAGGCAGTTAGGAAACCAGAAGTTTCAATGGTTGCCCTTATTTCTTGTATTTTTAAGACTCACTCCATTGACCATTGGAATTACCCTGAGATGACTGAAAAATCGGACGCTGAGAATAGTCCTGCAGGGTGCTTAATGACAACACAGGTTGAATTTATGTGAGGTTAATTAATTTCTCAGTTAATTAACTGAGAGATATACTTTGAGAATTGAAATGTGGCACTTTGGGAGTATTCATAGAACTAAGAGCACCCCAACTTCCTGCCAAAGGTCTCTTCTCATGTGAAGTAGCCCCCAAACTTGTGTGATGAGGCTGCTTTTGCCTTGTTGAGGACCCCCCCTAATGATCTCACTTGAGGCAGCTGTGTTGCATGGGGGGGGGAGCTGCCAATTCTCCTCAAGCCTCCTTTCCCTGCTACCCATCAAGGTCTCCAAACCTTGACTAAATTCAGATCCCAACATGTCCCAAGGGGACTATTACAAAGTCAAAGAGAGGGAAAAAAGATTTACACAGCAAAAAGAACTATAAATTTTTGCTAATTTATACTGGAGAATGTATGTGGAAATGGATTTCACAAGTGTAGGACCAGAGAGGAGGAAACAAGATTTTAGACTTGGGTGGATTATAACAGTATGGGCACACTTATTAGCGAGCTTGGTTTCAGTAAACTCCCTGGAGCAGCTAGGAGTGAGTCTAGTTGACTGCTGCACTGGTTGATTGCTGCATTGGGTGATTGCTGCATTGGCTGATTGGAACCTGGACTAAATGGTTGCCTGTGCCAAATGAAGTTGCAATGCCAGAAATTCATTGGTAAAATGAGGAGGAAGAAATCCAAAGTTTTGAGGAGACAGGAGTGTTAGAGAGGATTTGTCACAGGCAACATGTTCCTCTATGTCTCTCCAAAGTATTTAATGGTAGCACTAAATCTACATTCCTCCCCAAATCTGCAGTATTGCTTTCAGTTTCTATTTTGGTAAAGAGACAGCATGCCAGACCCTTCTACTAGGCTCCTCCCACCATAGCAGCCTTCATTCCTTGGATGAGAGCCAAGTGGCTCTTGTTCCATTTGCTAGTGTACCTATTTCCACTATCCAGTTAGGAAATGGGGAAATAACCCCAAGGATGGATTCCTGGACTTTCTAGGACTGCCAGGAGATGGATTCAAGTCAAAATTTCATTTGCCACCTGACTCTCACTAAGCTGCCCATCACCCCCCGCCCCGCAACACACACACACAAACTGGTGAAACACAGTGGCTTTCAAAGTCACTGGTGATTGGCTTTACTGCAGAGCACTGACCAGAAATTCCTGAAAGATTGGGTAGCTCTCTTTTCTCAGTACACAACTATCCTGGTAAGTGGCCACAGACCATTCTGGGGTAGGCTAAGAGGAAGAATTAAGTACATACATATGATGTTATTGCAGGGCTATTCCCCAAGGAGAGCTGCTGGCTCCCCTTTATTCATGAGGCCCTGGGTCTGCAAACTGGCTATTACGGTGACTCAAGCCAGGCCTCTAGTTACTAGTTTATGTAGAACCAATAGAACCTTAGTGATCTGCCCATCTCCTTTGTGTGGGAGAACCCATGGTCAGCCCAAACCATTCTGATCACCACTCTGGCTCTGTTGCCTATTACAGTAACTTCTGGAAGTGAAGCACTCCTTCTTGGCCTCTGCCATCCAGGGCGCCAATCAGCCCCAGGAAATCAGGAAGCCATTTCAAAGGAAGACTCTCCCTGCTTCATATCTGGGACACGATGCTGGTGTTCTTCTAACTAATGCATTTCTTAATGCTCATGATTCACTGCCATCCTCCACCAATCCACACCCATAGTCGTATGGGTAATTATCTACGATCAGTTAATTGAGAAGGAAATTAAGCCTTTTATATGTCAATTACACCTCAGTAAAGCTGAATTTTTTTAAAAAACGAAATTGGAACATGATTTACAGATGTACATGATGTGCTGTTGCCAGCCAGAAGTGGATAGCTGTAGTTTTATAAACCCATATGGTAGTTTTTTTTTTTTTTTTTTTTTTGTGGTATGCGGGCCTCCCTCTGTTGTGGCCTCTCCCGTTGCGGAGCACAGGCTCCGGACGCGCAGGCTCAGCGGCCATGGCTCACGGGCCCAGCCGCTCCGCGGCACGCGGGATCCTCCCAGACCGGGGCGCGAACCCGGTTCCCCTGCATCGGCAGGTGGACGCGCAACCACTGCGCCACCAGGGAAGCCCCCCATATGGTAGTTTTTATACAGTCATTTATAATTGTTCCTTTAAATATCTTCATTAGATTTTAAGCTTCTTGAAGGCAGGATTAGCCCATTTTTTATAGTGCAATGATAGTAAAGGGAAATCCTTCCTGATGGTAGGGTGGTAATTCCTATCACATTACCAATTAGCTTACTTACTGTACTTATTTGGTTTTTTTTTTTTTGGCCATGCTGTGCGGCTTGCGGGATCTTAGTTTCCCAACCAGGGACTGAACCCGTGCCCTCGGCAGTGAAAGTGCCGAGTCCTAACCACAGGACCACCAGGGAATTCCCTCCTATTGTACCTATTTTGAACAGAGAAGGATATTAGAGAATGGGAATAGATTATTTTAAATTTAATCAGATGATAACCAGTTGCAGTTGTTTAAGTACATGTAGTTTCTTAACTGGAGCAAATCCAACACAGTCTCAGTACTCAGTATGCAGCCATTGATCTAACAAATGCTTTTCCCTCTATCCAAGTAGAGGACACCAGAAGCTTTCATTTGGCAGGGGAAGCAGTACACTTTCACCATCTTACTTCAGTGTTAAATTAGTTCTTCTTTGTAATACAATTTAGTCCTCAAGTCTCATGACTATCTCACCATCCCACACTTCCACTACCTTGATCATCTCATATCTACACACCAGTTATTTCTTCAAACTGAATTTACCCTAATAAACAATGGTCGAATAGGCTTGGTATGTATGCTGTCTGGTTGTTTACCTCTGTTTGCTATTCACTGGGTTTATACTCTCTTGGCTGTTATTTAAGTAGATTTTAAGAAGGGAGTGAAAGCAGACGAATGTTTTTAATTAATCATTGCTATCTGGAAGTACCCTGCATTTCAGAGAAAGAGTGGCGTATTCTGCATTGTTCATATTTGCATTCCTCTATGTAGATCCAAGTCTCAGGGCTGACCCAAAGCACTTTGGATACACTGGAACTGCTATATACACTAGTAAAACACACTAAATACACCAAATACACTTTCCACTAGAGTGGAAAGTAGGGTAGTTCAGAGGTCCTTGTGGTTGCTAAATACATACAGAACAAAAGAGTTGCTTGAATATGCCTTGTTCTTTCTCACATCTGGGCAGTCCACCAAGATTGTCCACATGGCCAACTCTTCCCTTTTTCAAAGTCTCAGCCCAAATGGTTCGTTCTCTGCAGAAACTTCCTGATTCCCCAGGACCAACAGATGTTGGAGATGCTCCTCTCTTGTATCCTGAGCACCAATGGTAACCCAGTCTACATTGTCATTTGTAATTGCTCCTTTGAATATCTGTCTCTTCCTTAGATTTTAAGCTTCTTGAGGACAGGATTGTGCCATTATATCTTTCTATTCTCTGCACTAGCAGAAGTGCTCAGTAAAATATTTCTGAAGTGAGTGAATAAAAGAATGCTGCACACTAAGGAAGCTATTAAGATGAATTAGATATGAATTCTGCACTCAAAAAACTTACAGTCTGGGAAGAGAGAGAGTATGCACATAAAAACATATAAGGTAGTAAGTGCCAAGTACAAGAACAGGGATGAAAATAAAATTCCATGGGTATTCAGAGGAGGGAAGCAATTCCACCCAGACAGAGGAATCTCAGAGATGGTAAGAATATTTAGGATTTCACATTTTAGAGATTATGAGAGACATAGGGAAAGTGGAAAAGGTTAGAATATTCTAGGTTAAAGGAAGAGCATGAGCTAAGTCCTATAGGCAGGAAGGCTTAGGGTACACAGAAGGAAAAGAAAGATGTTCAGTTCAAGTTCAATACATGGATTGTATGTATTGTAGGTTTTATTTTCAGGGCCTTGAACAATACATGACGTTAAGCATACATTTCTAATTTTATGAAAAAATGTATGTTAATTTATAAATTAATTTATATGATGGCTGAACACATCTGTCCTCTAAAGCCAAAATACAAAATCCTATTTACCTCATAATAAAGCTGAACTATGAATTAATTTATCATTTTAACTGTTTTAAAAATTAATTTTTATTTTAAAAATAAAATACGTGCATTCACTAGAATATTGGGAAAGTGCAAAATGAATTTTCAATTGCACTGAACATTCTACTTTGCAGCCTCATTTTTTCACATACCATTTCATGAACATTTGCCCAGGACATTAACTATTCTACAGCTTGCTTTTTAATGCACTGAATGCATAGTGTTCCATTGTATGGATATATCAAACTGCACTTAACCAAATCTTTACCATTGGAAGATTGTATCAGTCCCCTCCTTTTTTTGATACATAATGATGTATTGACCATTCTTATGTATAACTTTTGTGCCTATCTGATTATTTTCTTACCATAAATTTCTCTAAATGTAATTTCTTAGTCAAAGGGTGAAAACTGTTTAAAAGATTTTCACACATACTGCCAAATTGCCCTCCTGATTATATACTCTCTCTAGCTGTGAACGAGAGTGCTGGATTTGACTTTAACAATGCTGGGTATATTGACTTTTGAAAAATATTTGCCAATTTGATAGGTGAGAAATTTTCTCACCTTATTCTAAATGGTACCTTATTTTAAAATTTGAATTTCTTTCATTAATAGGGAGGATAGACATATTTTCATAGGTGTATTGGTCATTTTTCCCCTTTTTTATGATTTGCTTTTTCACATTAGGCAACTTTTTGTGTGTGTTCTGTTCACTACTGTATCCTTAGCACCCAGCCTGGAACAACAGTAGGAGTTCACTAAAATTTTTTTGAATGAATATATACTCTAACTGGGTGTTTATCTTTTTAGAAACATGGTTTGCAAAATCTACATATGTAGATATGAAATTATATTAATTCTTCATCTGGCAAATAATTTACCTAATTTGTCACTTCTTTTTTAGTTTTGTTTATGGTACTTTTTGTCAAAGGGAATCTCTAAAACGAATATGATTTATTATTTGGCAGTTGGAGTTCCCTTTCTTCTTTTTAAAAAACTTCTTGGTTTATGGGACTTCTCTGGTGGTCCAGTGGCTGAGACTCCACGCTCCCAATGCAGGGGGCCTGGGTTCGAACCCTGGTCAGGGAACTAGATCCTGCATGCACGCCGCAATGAAGATCCCACATGTGTTAATGAAGACCCCGTGTGCCACAAGTAAGACCCGGCACAGCCAAATAAATAAATAAATATTAAAATAGATTTTTTTTCTTGGTTTAGTCTAAGTTTTTCAAGTTAAGAAAAACCAGTTGGCATTCTGATTCGATTTTTGTGCAATAAATAAATAAATCAGGGAGGCAGAATCTATATAATAATGAACATTTCCATCCAGAAATATATGTTCATTTAAATAAAATCCCTTATGTATCTCAGTTTTGTAATTGTCTTTAGGTAGAGTCTGAACAATTCTTTTTTACCTTTATTCCTAAACTTTTTTGTTGTTGATATTTGAATGGGATCCTTCTCCACTAGATTTTCTAAAGCACTGATTGATACAAAAGCTGTTAATTTTTGTGTGTGGAATTTGGAGTGCTGTGGTCACTATACTGAATTCCATTAGTTTTAGTAACTCTAGGTAATTCTGTTAGATTTTGTTGAATAATAATATCATTCAAATAATGGCAATTTTATCTCATTTCCCAAAGTTATATATCCTATTTGTTTTTCTTAGTACATTACATTGGCTTGAGCTCTCATGTCTTATTTCTCACTTTAGTGACAGTTTCTTCAGTATTTTATCATTGAATATAAAATTAGCTGTTTATTTGAAGAAGTTGTGTGTGTGTGTGTGTGTGTGTGTGTGTGTGTGTGTGTGTAAAGAAAGTATTTTAATCCTAGTTTGCTAAGGTTTTTTTGTTTTTTGTTTTAGTAACCAGGAAAGGATGTTGAATTTATCAACTGCCTTTTACAATTTTATCAAACTTACGTACTTTTTCTCCTTTAACCTATTAGTGAATTATATGAATAAATTTCCTAATATTGAACTGTGCTTCATTCCTTGAATTCAGATAATGTAACATATAATTTAGCGTTGAAATACACTGTGATTTATATTTGCAGTAGATTTGTCTATTAAATACTATATATTATATTTACTCTAGGTTAATATTCATTTGCCCTTTGAGTACATCCTAAATTGAGACTGGAGAGGGAGAGCCAGCAGATACATCTGGGTAGAAAGGGGCTCAGATTTGAAATTTGCCATAGTTAATCCCACACATAATGAAACTGGGAACTGGCCACACAGAATTTCAGTTTCTAGATTACTTACCCGTTCGTGTTTCTTTCCAGTTCATTTAAAAGTGTATGATCAGGGGCTTCCCGGGCTTCCCTAGTGGCGCAGTGGTTGAGAGTCCGCCTGCCAGTGCGGGAGACACGGGTTCGGGCCCTGGGCTGGGGAGATCCCACATGCCGCAGAGCGACTGAGCTCGTGCGCCACAGCTACTGTGGCCCTCGCGCCTGGAGCCTGTGCTCGGCAGTGAGCGGGGCCGCCGCGGTGGGAGGCCCGAGTACCGCAATGAAGACCCAATACAGCCAAAAATAAAACCAAATAAATAAACTTTTAAAAAAAGTGTATGATCACAGTATTCAAAAACTAAATGCATTTTCCTTTTTCTCCTGAACACCTCAGTGAGGTTCACAAGATTTGGGTGTTTTAATTGCTGCAAAGGAATTGAAATACAGAGTTTGGTGATGTGTTTCCTGTAATCGTTTCTCCCAGACCCCTTACAATTTTAAAAGCAAAAGGCCTTGCTCATCATTCTTTCTGCATCTCTTGCAGAGAATTTTACTACAGTTACTCACAAGAGAAACTACTCTTAGTAAGTATCATAGAATCTTAAAGTTGAAAGAAGTTTAAGAATTTACCTAATATACCCCATAATAAAGGATAACTAAGCTGCTTGGATCTCTCTGGAGACAGCAAATAAAGTACAACTTAAAATCTAAGCACTAAAATAAAAAATCCTTTATGCATTTAGTGGAAATTCTAAATACACAAGTCATAAAATGACCTTAATATAGAATGGTAATGGAATTATTGAGTAAAAGACTATAAAAAGCATTAATACCCATTTAGCTTACATATTGGCATAGATTTAATGTAAATGTCAGCTGGATTTAAACCCAGCCTGGATTTTAGTGTTGGCTCTCAGAAATACTAGATTTCAACCCTCAAATCTCATTAAACTCCATATTCTAGGAGTCCCTACAGTTAGTCTGTGTTTTAAATTTATTTATCATATTTTCAGCTCTGTTCTTTGAGTCTCTTGTTCTCTCTTATGCTTAGATGTTTAATCTGTTAAATTCAATTCCCAAACTGAAGAATTTCACAAGGCAGCCTCTGTTTAATGTCATAAACCAAAGGAAAAACCCTGATTAAGTAAAATAATCTATCACTAAAGTAACTACATAATTTATCATCCAACCAGGGTAACGAATGTAAACCAGGACTGTCCCAGGCAAATCGGCACATGTGGCCACCCTGCCTATAGGTAAGGTGACTGTATAATTTCACATACGAACCAGTATGCTTTTTAAAGAAGATGCTAGCCAGACAAAAAGGGGTGCCAACCAGACTGAACACTGGGACAAAAGCTATAAACCAGGACATCTGATCACTCCTACTTATAACTCATCTTCCTCTTGTTTTCCCAGTATAGTAGACAAATCTACTTTCCAAATCCTTGGTACCATTTACTCAGAAAGCTATATAAAGGGAGAGAATGCAGTATTTTGTATACAGTTGAAGCTCAATAAATATTTTGCAGGCCCAGTAGAAAGTCTTAAGTATGGGGCCTCATACAGTATCCTCTCCCTTATCTGTAAGCACAACTTGACCAAAAAAACAGAACAAAAAAAAATCACCCTGTGATTATGTGCCTGATTATATGGAAAAGGAAGCCATTATACATTAACGATATGCCCAGAGCACCAAATCAATTTGTTTTCTATGTGTTCCACTGCCTAAAAGAGCAGAAAAGCAAACAGTGGAGGAAACAGGTCATACAGGTAAGCCAGCTGCTTTGTACTGAGGCAAAAACTTTAGAATGGGGGTGAAATAATCTCTTCCAGGAGAGCCAGGGATTCACAGATGCTACAGCTGGATGTGAAGGCAAGGTTTAACCTTGTCAAGTCTCCTGTCTTTGGGCAGATTGGCAATTTATATCTTCTTTGCAAATCAAATTAACTTAGCCCAGAAAAACAATGACTTGTCTAAGGTAAAACAGGTAATAAGGAGGGGAAAATCAAAGCAAGTTTAAATAACAGGAGTATGTGAGGAAAGTAAGGTAGATTTATTATGGAACGGATCTCCTCAGGGCACACATGGGTGAAACACACCAAAGGCAGGAAAGATGTACCTTCTGAGAGCCATCACCGAGACCAAAGTGAGTGGGAATCTGGGTATTTTTTACCTTCAAGTGCACCCTCAACTTGGGCACTTGTAACCCGGGAGGTGCTACCTGAGCATTAACTTTCCTGGAAGACTTGGTGGGAGGGGGTGGGTAAAAAGCATATTCTATTAGAAAACAGCCCATTGCCAGGTTCAGACACACCTTGTAGCTTAGCTCTGTGATGAGCTGGCTGTCTGACCAGTGCTCTCTTCTGGCTACAAGGAACAGGGAACTGTTTTAAAAATCATGATGGATGTGCTCTGGAAAACTCCATGCATATCAAATTATATTTTAAACAAAACACTAAAACTTTTTAGTTGAGGAAAGCTGCTACAAATAATACTTGAAAAGAGCAGATAATGTAATAATTATCTCCCTTTAAAAACTGGATTTCTGGGGTTTTCCTAAAACAGATGATGCACGTCAGAAGTAAAGGTCAGGGGCTTCCCTGGTGGCGCAGTGGTTAAGAATCCGCCTGCCAATGCAGGGGACACGGGTTCGAGCCCTGGTCCAGGAAGACCCCACATGCAGCGGAGCAACAAAGCCCGTGCGCCACAACTACTGAGCCTGTGCTCTAGAGCCCTCAAGCCACAACTACTGAGCCCGTGTGCCAAAACTACTGAAGTCCGCGCGGCTAGAGCCTGAGTTCTGCAACAAGAGAAGCCACCGCAATGAGAAGCCCGCGCACTGCAACGAGAGTAGCCCCTGCTCTCTGCAACTAGAGAAAGCTGCGTGCAGCAACGAAGACCCAATGCAACCAAAAATAAATAATAAATAAAAAAATAAATTCGTAAAAAGAAAAAAAGTAAAGGTCGGTTGTGGCTGTGTGTTCTTGAGGAGATCACAGTTTTGTTGTGCAAAGTGTGGTCCACAGACGAGCAGCATCTCTGCCATTGGGGAGTTTGTTAGAAGTGCAGAATCTCAGGGCGACCCCAGACCTCGACTCAGAATCTGCATTTCAACAAGGTCCCCAGGGGATTCTGATTCACGTTTATGTTTGAGAAGCACTGCCCTCTGCCTCAGTTTCCTTCCTGATAAAATAAGCGTGCTGAATAAGAAGCATCTCTAAGATTTCTTATTGCTCTAAAATTGCACGATTTTTAGGATAGGAAAAAATTTACATTGAGAACTTGTGAATCTTACATATCAAATCCTATCAGAGTAAAAACAACTTAAAACCTTTGTGTAAAATGTGTATACGTAGCTGGGGGTGATATTCAATATGTCTAGGAACCAGTGGTGCGCAGGCGGGGACCAATTCATATGGATGCCTACAGGGGCCCTGGCACGGCGCTATGGGCCCCTCTGCGCCACAGGATGCTCTTTTAGTTGCTGGTTTATGGGGAGAAGGACTTGGGCAGGCGTCGGGGCTGGGGTTGTGTTGGGGAGGGCCAGGACTGAAGGGGAGGATAAACACTGGGATGAGGGGACTTAGGACAGTGAATATTTACCAACCAGAACAGGACTTCAATTTTAACAGTCTATAGCTGTGCTCATAATATCACTTAAACATCAGAGCGGCCAAAGTCCAAAGGGATGATCAATTTATATATTGCTGATACAAAGAAATTGCAGTCCAATGGGAAAAAAAAATCACTTAAAAATTCTTTGTAATTTTGGCATACCTATTTCACCCAGTACCATAATATTACAGATGTACAGAGGAAGTTAACCTACCTTCAACATGCGTATTTCTCTTAGAGCTATTTTCTTAACCACAGGATCATCTTCAGATTCCACAAATTTTTTAATAGCTACCACTTGTCCAGAGGTTTTGTTTCTGCATTTGAATACAACCCCATAAAACCCCTCTCCAATCTTAGCTAATTTCTCATACTTTTCCATTTGAATTGAAGCGGCTTAAATCACTGTATTGATTGACTTGCAGTACAGTGTTGCACCTGGAAAATAAAATGACTCAGTTTAACCACATTACCAAGGACAGTGCTCTCACAGTTTACTATGTAAAACTAATTTGCCCAGGACGCCAAAGGTTTATTTCTACTTAATTTTAAATACACTTAAAAATATCTGGACATCTACACTTGTGCTTCTCTTCATAATCGAATGACTCTTTTGTCTTTTTTTTTCTTTTTTAATGGCAGTCTGACCCAAAGTTTTAGCTTGTAATTTCAGCACGTATCTCATGCAGTTTGGGGAGCATCAAACTAAATCTACAATCGCCAGAAACCTTGTTACAGTTGAATGCACATTAACTAAAATGTGTACATTTTTAGTGTTCATGATAAATGCAGATATGACCTTATTACACTTTTGGCATTCTTTAAGAAAGCACATTAAGCTTTAATATAGAAATATTTACGTTACACTTGTGCTCAAGTAATAATAAAACATTTGTTCTTTTTGATCTCATACATTCTCTCCTCAGGAATGGCCCATCTCCTGCATGCTTGGAGCAACCTTTGGCTGCGTGGCTGGCCTTGTTACTTCACCACTCTGGATATACTGGGATAGAAAGAAACTTACATACAAGAACAATTAATTGGAGCAAAGGGAGAAGATATTTCTTTGTGCAGATTCCATAAAGACTGTGCAGACATGTATATGGTCTAAGCCAGGCAGTTCCACTTAACAGCACTGTTTTTTATGTAGTTACAACATGATGTGATTGTAGCTTTTTAAACTATGAAACCCCTGAGAGATTGTACCTTCTAGTTGAAATAAAGTATTTATAATAGATTGTGGCTTCAGATGCTGTTTGTTGCTTCCTTGACCTTTAAGAAACATTCTTAATCAACTTTATAGAATTCTGAAGACAGAGTTGGTTTTTTTTTTTTTCTTTTTTTTCCTTTCAAGTTTTAGACTGCTTCATTATTTATAAGAGGTCTGGGTATAGCTTTAGCATTTCATACACTTTCTGAGAGAAATGGACAGTTTACTTGGCCACTGAATACGTTTCTCACGTAATTAAACAACAGTTTATACATCTTGACCCTATTCTTTTATTTACTGTGTGTTTCTTTGGAGTTAAAATGGCTACGATAGCCTCATCAAAAACAGTCTTCAATCTCTTCCGGGTTAAAGCTGAACATTCCACAGAGCAGCACACACCTCTTTCGCTAGTTTCTGTCTTTGTTCCACACATATAGGTTTTTCCTTCATATCATTCAGTCTTGCTAAAGTTTTGGGGTCATCTCGGAGATCAATCTGAGTTCCTATTAATTTGTTCTTTTTGATCTCATACATTCTCTCCTCAGGAATGGCCCATCTCCTGCATGCTTGGAGCAACCTTTGGCTGCGTGGCTGGCCTTGTTACTTCACCACTCTGGATATACTGGGATAGAAAGAAACTTACATACAAGAACAATTAATTGCAGCAAAAAGAGAAGATATTTCTTTGTGCAGATTCCATAAAGACTGTGCAGACATGTATATGGTCTAAGCCAGGCAGTTACACTTAACAGCACTGTTTTTTATGTAGTTACAACATGATGTGATTGTAGCTTTTTAAACTATGAAACCCCTGAGAGATTGTACCTTCTAGTTGAAATAAAGTATTTATAATAGATTGTGGCCTCAGATGCTGTTTGTCGCTTCTTGGACCTTTAAGAAACATTCTTAATCAACTTTATAGAATTCTGAGGACAGGGTTCTTTTTTTTTTTTTCCTTTCAAGTTTTAAACTGCTTCATTATTTTTAAGAGGTCTGGGTATAGCTTTAGCATTTCATATGCTTTCTGAGAGAAATGGACAGTTTACTTGGCCACTGAAGACGTTTCTCACGTAATTAAACAACAGTTTATACATCTTGACCCTATTCTTTTATTTACTGTGTGTTTCTTTGGAGTTAAAATGGCTACGATAGCCTCATCAAAAACAGTCTTCAATCTCTTCCGGGTTAAAGCTGAACATTCCACAGAGCAGCACACACCTCTTTCGCTAGTTTCTGTCTTTGTTCCACACATATAGGTTTTTCCTTCATATCATTCAGTCTTGCTAAAGTTTTGGGGTCATCTCGGAGATCAATCTGAGTTCCTATTAATTAAAAGGGTACATTTGGTGCGTATTCCTTAAGTTCTGGTACCCACTCCTCTTTCACATTTTGACATGAGGCTAGATTTACCACAGAGAAGCAAGCCTATAAGGAAGACATCAGTCATTGGATAAGATAAAGGCCTCAGCCCACATAGTCTTCCTGTCCGGCTGTGTCATAGAGTTCCAGGAGGTACTGCTTGCCCCCTACGGTGCCGCCGACTGCGCAGTGGTCGAAGACGGTGGGCACGTACTCCTCCGGGAAGGCGTCGTTGGCAGAGCTCATGAGTAGGCACGTCTTGCCCACCGCCCCGTCGCCGACCACCACACACTTGAGCATCAGCGCGCCGGGCCCGTGAGCCATGCTGCGGCCGGCCGGCCTCCAGGCATGGTCCCCCCGGAGCCCCCGCCCCGGCCCCGGGCTCAGCCCCAGCCCGCCTGGGGGGTCCGGCGCCGCCGCGGCTCAGCGCAGCAGGGCCGACCCCCCGGCCCCATGCAGCGGCTCCCCGCTCCCGAGGGGAGGGGGCGGCGGGCCCGGGGCGATGCCGCCGCCTCGGTCGCTGCCCGGATCACCGCCCGGGCCCCGGTCGCCGCGCCCGCCCGCTGCCCCCGCCGCTCGGCGCCCGCGCCCTCTCCCCGGCCCGGCCTCCCCAGGAGGATCGCTGCATCATAAGCGACTCTTTTGTCTTTTACTAAAGATTCACAGGGGGAGGGAAAAGCACGACTGTTGCCTCCATTTTTTGAAGGCTTGTGGGGAAAAAAAAATATCTGGACATTATTTTGTTAATTTAGTTCAGTCCCACGCAGTCATTCCAGCTACCGCAAAGATTCCACATATGTTTCTTACAATGGGTGTGTGTACTTCGGTTGAACTAAAAGAATTTATGGACAGGAACCTTATCCAATCTATTGTTGCCATTATCTTCAAGAAAATAATTAAAATATGATGATGTAAAACCTAGCTGAAGGAACACTGCATACTCTGGTGTACGGTGTTTACCTTTTCCCTTCTAACCCATGTCAATACTGCAGAGACTAGGAAAAGTAGCGAACAGGACATGGTACAAAGTGCTCTACTGCCACCTGGTGGAGAGAAGAAAGAGGGCTGTTGAACAAAGCAGCCATTAACAAAAACAAAATCTTTTTAGAGCATCATTTGTTGCCCTTAGTTTTTATATGTATGAAGGAACGGATCCTTAAATTCTTAGATCCTAAAGAAAATACTAATAAAGCACAAAAATGAGGGCATCTTTCTCTAATTCATCATGGATGTTTTCATATATATCCATAGTGACTTATATGGAAATACTAGGTTTGAGTTTTCTGTCTTGCATTCATAAGTTTTGTGGTAACTGGTTTACATGCTAAATAACAAATAAGGCCAACATAATTAAATATATCCATCTAGCAATTAAAAATACACAAATTCTAAATAGTCTCAAAAAATCCCACCTCAGAATCTTGTTGATATAATCTAATACTAATAATAATAGGTAGCAATTAAATAGCATTGTTCTATGCAAATTACAAATAATCTGCACAAATATTTTATGAAGTAGGTGTTATTTTTATTCAATTATACAGATGAGAAAACACGCACAGTGAAGCTAGCATGGAATGAGAACCCAGGCAGTCAGGTTCCAGAGATCACAATTTGAATCACTAAACTAAACTGCCTTTCAGTGAATTCAAAGGAATGCACAATTTGAAGACTACTTTATCCAGGTATTAGTAGTAATGAAATGTCAAGTGAAAGAGCTGACCACTTTAAAAAATTCTCATGTTTCAAATGAGTACACTTTTTTTTTTTTTAACTTCACTATTATTCAGTCTTTTCCACCTACAGATTATCTCAGTGGAGAAAGAAACCATCTACTCTCACTTGCAACCATAAAAACAGACAATTGGGAAAAGATGTAAAGGACTACTTACTGCACTATTTTACAAATGCTATTCCTTTGTTGTTGTTGTAGATTCTATTCTCTCTCATAAAAGGAAGAAAACTTAAGCATACACAGTCAAGTAACACATGGAAAATCCATCACAGATTATATTCTGAAAACTATTAATTACACTGTAGTTTAAAATAGGTATTATTATCTTAAAGGTATTTAGATATAAGCATGCATACATTTGTCTTTCTGTAGCCTAGTAATAGGTGACTGGGAAGAGGACAGAAGAAACTAGGCATTTGCCTTAGAAAGTTATTGGCATAAACTTTGTAGACTTATGAATTTAACCCACTTGATAGGTACTATGGTTACTGAGGGAATTGTGAATATGCCAAAAACTTAATTATGAAGTTTTAGTCTTCGTGTTATTTTCTTTCCTCAAGTAGGTGATCTGATCTACTGATCTATGATTTTCCTTTTCTTTCAACAGGTTCAATAATGACTGATTGCTCAGGCTAATATTTAGATCTCTGTCACATCAACCATACTCCTGAATACAATAAAATAGAGCACCAGAAAATAGTACTTTATCTGGTAACATCTCAATATTTTCTGTTTTCTAAAGCCCTTATATGTTCATGGAAGATGAAACTAAATACACAAGGCAGGAATTCCACAAAGGAATTTATGGCTTTAGTTCCAGTTTACTAGGACGCCACCAGCGTTTACAGAAGCGGTAATTCCTGATCTCTTAAAAGAGGTCCAGACCAAATATCTCACTGTTTGATGAACATCTCTACACGAATGGAGAGAACCACCTCAAAATCAGTACACTCTAAACTAAATGCCTTCTTTCTTATCCTCTGCCTTTACCCAAAGTTCACAAACCTGCTCCGCATTACACCTAAATGGCCTGTCCAGATACGTACGGTGAAAACTTTGAGGCAGCCAAGGATAGCGACAGCTGCTTAAATCGAATCTCTCTTCATGTACCTTTCACAAAGCTACAGAAGTCAACGAGAACAATAAAACCACATAAATGCAATGCCTTCAACATTACAAGAAGACAGAGGAATCTACAAACTTAAATAGAAAAGTAAACCCCCAATTCTGGAAGAGATATCTCTTGAGCTGCCATTATAAGCCCTTGCAGAGAGCAAAGATAGGAGTGGGATGGGATCTGGAAAAACTATAAAGAAGAGAGAAGAGGACTTCCCTGGTGGCACAGTGGTTAAGAATCCACTTGCCAATGCAGGGGACATGGGTTCGAGCCCTGGTCTGGGAAGATCCCACATGCCACGGAGCAACTAAGCCCATGCGCCACAGCTACTGAGCCTGTGCTCTAGAGCCCACAAGCCGTAACTACTGAGCCCACATGCCACAATTACTGAAGCCAACACGCCTAGAGCCCGTGCTCCTCAAAAAGAGAAGCCACCGCAATGAGAAGCCTGCGCACCGCAACAAAGAGTAGCCTCTGCTCAGTGCAACTGGAGACAGCCCACACGCAGCAACGAAGATCCAACGCAGCCAAAAATAAAAATAAAATAAATTTTTAAAAAAAGAAGAGAGAAGAGAAAAAGAAGGGCCTAAGATAGACTTAGAATCACTCCTCAGAAGAGAAAAATACATTACAAGTGCAAAAGTACTGAGAGTGTCCTGGTGGATCTGAGCATTCACTATAGGGACGTGACTTAAAAGTACAGGGTATCCAGGAGGCATCAGTCAGGGTGCACTACTCCTGGTGAAGAGAAGGCTAAGTGGGAAGGGTGAGGCATAAGTCTCTGTTGGAGACTAGAGAAGTGAAAGGAAAAAGAAACAAGAGGATAAATTCACAATCCTGCAAGACAAAAGAGAATCCCCAAACTGAAGGAAATGCAAATCTTCCTCTCACCGCTAAGAAAAAAAAAAGCACTATCCATTAAAGAAAAGTGCACTTTGGTACAGTGACAGAGTAGGTTCCCTTGAACTATGATGGCTGTCAATTACTGCAAGCCAAAACCTGCCCAAGAAATAAAATAGAGGAAAGCAATCTCCATACAAAGCTATTATTAGAAGAGAATAGAAATGAGAATTAAATATCTCAGCTGACAAAAATCATTCCAGGGAGTTCCCTGGAATAGTGATTGATAAGGGAGTAAAAAAATAGGTTGAGAGATTTCCTTGGCAGTCCAGTGGTTAGGATTGCAGAGCTTTCACTGCTGCGGCCCTGGTGCAATCCCTGGTCAGGGAAGTGAGATCCTGCAAGCTGCACAGTGTGGCCAAAAAAAATCATTCCAAAAAAACCTAACCATGAAGCGTAAGAAAACTAACACAATATCTGATTTAAATATCCTCTAACAATCATTTGGAGATAGGAAGAGCCACTTTAAATTGGAAACTCAGGGACTTCCCTGGTGGTCCAGTGGTTAAGATGCCACGGTGCCAACGCACAGGGTGTGGGTTCGATCCCTGGTTGGGGAACTAAGATCCCACATGCTGCGTGGCGTGGCCAAAATATATAAAATAAAATGAAATTTAAAAATAAATTGGAAACTCAAATAATAAGACCAAATGTTGATGAAAAAATAAAATGATAGTTGATTGAACTCAGGAAAGAAATACAAGAGAAAGGAAAATAATCTCAGAAATAGAGACTTAATAACAAGATGCCAACAGGAGAATAGAAATAAAAATTTAATATGAGGAATTAAAGAAAGGCAGAATAGCAGTTAAGAGAATAAAAATGAGGGGGAAAGAAGGAAGAGAGTTTAGAGAGAAAGTGGTTGAAATGTAAGACACGCAAAAAAACCACAACAAAGGTATAACTAGAGTTCCTTAAAAAAGAAAACAAAACAATGGAACAGAACCAATATTTGAAACTATAAACCAAGAAAAATTTCTGGAACTAAGATCTGAATGTATACATTGAAAGGCCTATCAGGTGGTTGGCTAAACTTACCCAGAACAATCAACTCTGAGATATGTTTGAATAAAACTATTAAGATAAAGAAAATATTCTCATAGCCTCCAGACATAAAGACTAAATAACTTCAGTGAAAGAGAATTAGAGTGACATCAAACTTATCAAGAGCAACATACAATGCAAGGTGAAAATGTAGCAGCATTTTGAAGAAATTCAAGGGAATAAAGTGAAAACCAAGGATTTTAACTCAGCCAACCTGTCCTTCAAGTATCAAGGTTATAGATAAGGAGTTTAAAACATGGAAGAATTCCAGGAATATTATATTCATGAACTCTTCTTAAAAAAATCTATGAGGATAACTTTAACCCAACCAAGAGTTGATTGGGAAAACTTCAGCAAAAGGATTTATAGTGAACATTTAATGTATTTAATTAAAGACTAAAAGGTAGGTACACAAGTGGAAGGATAATACATAAGGAAAACAACTGATGTTATAAGTTTTGATAATGTAGCAAGTAATGCAACTAAAAATATGTTGAAAGAATGGAGAAAAAGGAAAACAGAATAAGTTCACTGATAACTGAATAAGTGGGAATAAAAAAATACCATTAAAAAAAAAGACCAACCAGAGAATAAAAGGTTAAATAAGAAAACAAGGACTAAGAGCATTTAAAAAAAAGTATTAGTATAGGGAATTCCCTGGGGTCCGGTGGTTAGGACTTAGTGCTTTCACTGCTATGGCCTGGGTTCAATCCCTGGTCGGGGAACTAAGATCCTACAAGCCGCATAGCACAGCCAAAAAAAAAAAAAAAAAAAAAGTATTAGTCTAAAGGTAACTACTTAAACAAAAATACAAACTTTCCTAAATACTAAAAGAAATTAAAAATAAAAATCCAACATAACACATAAAGAAACACAGGAAATTTAACATTCTGTACATAATAATTATAACATAAAACAATACAGCAGAATAGCGACCACAATAAGTTGTATCAATAAATATGAATGGGCTTCAGTCATTTATTAAATGAGAAAGATTTTCAATTTGGCTTACAAAGCAAGGTGTATACAAGAGACACACCTAAAATAAAGTGATTCAGAAAGGTTAAAAATAAAAAGACAGGCAAAGGTATACAGGACAAATGGAAACAATAAGAAGGGAGTTTGTGATCCTGGTGTCAGACAAAGTAAAATTAAAGCTAAGATAGTATTAAATATGACAAAAGGGGGCAGTTTTTAATGCTAAGAGCAAAAATTCACAATGTTGGGGCTTCCCTGGTGGCGCAGTGGTTGAGAGTCCGCCTGCCGATGCAGATCCCATATGCCGCGGAGCGGCTGGGCCCGTGAGCCATGGCCACTGGGCCTGTGCGTCCGGAGCCCGTGCCCCCCAAAGGGGGAGGGCACAGCAGTGAGAGGCCCCCGTACTGCAAAAAAAAAAAAAAAAAAAAAAAAAAAAAAAATTCACAATGTAGATATAATAGCCATCAATAACACAGCAATTACTGTTATAAAGCAGAAACTGTAGGACATGCAAGGAAATGTATAGAAACAAATTAATAATGAGAGACTTAAACACATCACTCAGTAAAAGACAAGGCAAGTGAACAAAAATATTTAACTATGTAGAAGACCTAAACAATGTAACCAGTAGAGTAAATCTTTAGGAGAAATATACACTGAATTCTACATTCTGATAATCTGGAATATACCTTCTTCTCAAGCACACATGGAATAGTCACAAAAACTGATTATATATTAGGTCACAAAGAAAGCATCAGGAAGTTTCAAAAAGTAGAAATATTATAAATAACATTCTGATCATAAAATGTCAAACTAGAAATTGGAACAAAATTTAAAAACATAAATTAAAAAAGATCTTCTACGTAGAAACTAAAAAGCCTTCTATTAAACACCTCTTGGGTAAAGAGGGAAACACAAACTAAACTAATAAAATTTTAAAAAATGATAAAGAAAATACAACATATCAAAATCAATGAGACACATTTAAAGTAGTGGTTCTCAACTAGTGGTTTTGGCCCCCAGGGGAATTTTTCAGCATCTGGAGACATTCTGATTGTTATGAGTATGCAGAGGCCAGGAACGCTGCTAAACATTCCTCAAGGCACAGGACAGACCCCCATGATACAGAATTATCTGATCCAAAATGTCAATAATGACATGGCTGAGGTACCCTGACATAAAGCAGTAAGGAGAAGAAAAGACAGTGATCAAAATGAACATATAGAATAAAAGATAAAAGACTAAAAATTAGCAAATTAAGTTCAAATTTTAAAAGTATAGAAAAGGAACTATACAAAATAAACCAAAATAAAGCACAAGAAAGGAAACAATAAATTGAAACAGAAATTAATAAAGCAGAGAATACAAAAAATAGATCTAATTAATAAACCCAAATCCTGCTTCCTTGAAAAACTTAAAATAGACAAATCATTAACTAACTTAATGAAGGAAAAAAGGAGAAACAACAACAATATGCAAAATAAGAAATGACAAGAGGGAATAACCATCAAAACAGAAGAACTTTAAAAAAATCGTGAGACTATTTTGCAGGCATCTATGCAAATGAATTTGAAAACTTGGATGAAATGGATAATTTTCTAGAAAAATAGAGGTTACCAAAATTTGCCCAATTAGGGATTGAGAATTTAGACTGGTTTCAGTATAGGAAATAAACTTACTTAAAAAAAAAAAAAAAATCCCACAAAAAAGCACCAGGGGTCAGACTTTGACTATGGCGGGGTAAAGAGATTGGCAAATCTTCTTCCTAAAACACACGTATAAGACCAAGCAAAACTCTCCAAAAAACAAACAAAAAAAATAAAAACAACAATTTTAAGGATCTGGAAATCGAGCAAAAGCAATAAGCAAATGGAGAAGTATTTATTTATGATAAGCTGCTAGAACCCCACTTAAGAACAGTGGGAGTCAGTGGCTTCTTGCCTGAGGCTGCTGCCATCCGTCATCTACCCCTCTACCTTGGCTCAATGAGTGTAGTAGTATTACCAGTGTGGACTGGCCATGAGCCAGCAGCCTCTCTCCTGAGGGGATGTGTTTGATATGGCTCAGATGCTGAAAACCTGTGACAACAATGTCAGTGAAATGCTTAAATACTCAGTATGAATCAAATGGGAAAGAAACCAGTTTTTCAAGCCTGAAAATGTGGTTTTAGTTGGGGTGAGGTGTAGAATAGCCAGAAATTTATGGGAAGATCCTAAAAATGAAAGAACCATAGAAGGGCTAGATTAACTTTCCACACATCTCTGGCTAACTGGGAAACTCTGGGCATACATAGGGAAGACCTGAGAAAGCTTTGAGAAAAGTTAAAGCTGGGCAGGTTTGAGGATGACTGAATTCTGAATGCACTCTCCAACCCACACGCTGATCCATTAGAAGAGATGAAAGACTTATGGCTGGAGGTGTTTTGAGTACCACCACTGCCAAAATTATTGGTGACCACTAAGCTATGCAGACAGTGGTGACTTCTAGAATGCCAGGCTAAAAAAATAAAAAACTGAACAGAAACATTAGCAGCCATACACTTGGGAGGAGATAGATTCTGGAATATAGGCAGTTTGCAAAAACAAAAATCAACCCATTAAAAAAAAATCCTTAGGGGAGAAAAATCGGAATCCAGAATTTCTGGATAATATTTATCCAAAATGTCTAGTTTTCAATAAAAAAAAATTATGAGACATGCTAAGAAAAAGGAAAGTATGACCGATACTCAGAAAAAAAGTCAATAGAAATGAATTCTGAGGGGATCCAGGTGTTGGATTTTGCTGACAAAGACTTCAAAAGTAGCTATTATAAATATGATCAAATAATTTACAAAAATTATGATTTAAATAATTAAAGGAAAATATGACAACAATGACTCAATAAATAGAGAATCTCAACAGAAGAATGAAAAGTATAAAAAAGAACCAAATGGAAATTTTAGAGTCAAAAAATACAATGGAAATGAAAAATTCAATAGATGGATTCAACAGCAGATTTGAGATGGCAGAAGACAGAATCAGTAAATCTGAAAATAGATTAACAGAAAATGACCAATATGAAAGAGAGATAAAAGACTGAAAGAAGATGATCAGAGCCTCAGAGACCTGTGGGAGAAAACTCAATAGTAATGAGGGACTTCCCTGGTGGCACAATGGTTAAGAATCCTCCTGCCAATGCGGGAGACACAGGTTTGAGCCCTGGTCTGGGAAGATCCTACATGCCGTGGAGCAACTAAGCCTGTGTGCCACAACTACCGAGCCTGTGTTCTAGAGCCCATGAGTCACAACTACTGAAGCCCACATGCCTAGAGCCCGTGCTCCGCAACAAGAGAAGCCACCACAATGAGAAGCCCGCCCACTGCAACGAAGAGTAGCCCCCGCTTGCTGCAACTAGAGAAAGCCCACACGCAGCAATGAAGACCCAATGCAGCCAAAAATAAAATAAATAAAAATTTTTAAAAATCAATTTTTTAAAAAAATTTAAAAAATTCTCAGAAAGAGAGGAGTGAGAGAAAGCGGCAGAAAAAAATATTTGAAGAAATAATGGCCAAAACCTTTTTAAATTTAATGGAAAACACTAATTACAGATTCAAAAGCTTAATAAATTCCCAAATAGGATAAACACAAAGAGATCCGGTACCTAGACACATCATAGTCAAACTGCTGAAAACCAAAGACAAAGAGAATATCTCAGAAACAGTGAGAGAATCATTCACATACAAGGGAACAACAATATGCTTACTGACTGACTCTTCATCGGAAAAACAATAGCAAAAAATCAATAAAACAAAAATTTAGTTCTTTAAAAAGATCAACAAAATTAATGGACCTTTATCTAGATGGACTAAGAAAAAAGAAAGAAAAATTACTAAAATCAGAACCACTCTACAGAAGTTAAAAAGATTAACAGAATATTATGAACAACTTTATGCAACCACAGTACACAACTTGGTTGAACAAATGCCTAAAAAGACACAAAATACCAAAGTAACTCAAGGAAAAATAGAAAATCTGATTACACCCATAAAAAATAAAGAAACTGAATTGGGAATTTAAAATCTACCCACAAAGAAAAGCCCAGGCTCAGATGGCTTCATAGATAAATTCTACCAAACATTCAAAGAAGAATTAATACCAATCCTTCACAAACTGTTCGAAAACATAGAAGAGGGACCATTTCCCAACTGCTTCTATAAGGCCAATATTACCCTGATACAAAGTCAGAAAAAGAAATCACATGAAAACTACAGATCATTATTCTCATAGACACAAGAATCCTCAACAAAATAATTAGTAGAAACATATAACATGGATATATGCCATGACTAAGAGGGATTTATCTCAGGAATGTAAGAATGGTTAATATCTGAAGATCAATAATGTAAAACACCATATTAATAGAATAAAAGACAACGGACATGATCATCTCAGTAGATATGACAAAAATCCAACAACCATTCACAAAAAAAATCTCAACAAACTGTAAGAAAAGGGAACTTCCTACAGTGCATCTGTGAAAAACCTACAGTTAACATCATGCTTAATGGTGAAAAACAACGTTTTCCCCCTAAGATTGAGGAAAAAGATGTCTGCTTTCACCACTTCTATTTAACATTGTTTTGAAAGTTCTCACCAGTGCAATAAGTCAAGTAAAAGAAATTAAAAGTATATAGATTGGAAATGGAAAGAAAAACTGCCATTATTTGGAAATGGCATGCCACTGTATATAAAAAAATCCTATTGAATCTACCAAAAGCTACTATAACTAATGAACCAATTTGCGATGTAGTAGGATATAATATCAGTATACAATAAAAAATTACATTTTTATACTGGCAACAAACAATTTGAAAATAAAATTAAAAAAACAATTCCACTCACAATAACATCAAAAGAATAAAATATTTACAGATAAATTTAACAAGTGAAGTACAAGACCTGTCCACTGAAAATTAAAACCTCGCTGAGAGTAATTGCATTAGATCTAAATAAAAGGAGAGAAATGCCATGGTCATGGATTGGAAAACTCAATAAGGTGTCAGTTCTCCATAAATTCATCTATAGATTAAATTCAATCCCTATATAAAAAATAGGCTTCTTTTTGGGTAGAAATCGACAAGATTAATCTAAGATTTATATGAAAATACATGGGACCCAGAAGAGCCAAAACAACTTGGGATAAGAACAAACTTGGAAGACTTACATTACCTGACTTCAAATTTTATTATAGGGACTTCCTTGGTGGTGCAGTGGTTAAGAATCCACCTGCCAATGCAGGGGACACGGGTTCGATCCCTGGTCCGGGAAGATCCTACATGCGGCAGAGAAACTAAGCCCATGTGCCACAACTACCGAGCCTGGGTGCCACAGCTACTGAAGCCTGTGCACCTAGAGCACATGCTCTGCAAAAAGAGAAGCCACCGAAATGAATTTATTATAAAGTTATGGTAAATCAAGAGTATGGTATTGGCTTAAGGATAGACATATACATCAATGGAACAAAACAGAGAGTCAAGAAATAAACCCTTTGATCAATGATCAATTGATTTTGACAAAGATGCCAAGGCAGTTCAACGAGGAAAGAATATTTTTTTTCATCAAACAATGTTAGGACAATTGGGATAATCAAAAAAACAGAAATAAAACCCAAAAATCTTAGATAGCTACTTCACACAATATACCAAAATTAACTCAAAATGGATCACAGACCAAAATGTAAGAGCTAAAACTATACAACTTCTAGGAAAAAACAAGGGAAAAAATCTTTGTAATCTCATTAAGCAAAGATATCTAAGATATGACAACAAAAGCATGATCCATAACAGAAAAAACTGATAAAGCAGAATTCATCAAAGTTAAAATCTTTTGCTTTTCCAAAAAAAAAAAGTTCCATTAAGAGAATGAAGACAAGCCACAGACGGAATAAAATATATTAGCAAATCATATATCTGATAAAAGATTTGTATCCAGAATACATAAAGCACTCATACAACTCAGTAGGAAGTCAAACA
Source organism: Physeter macrocephalus (assembly GCF_002837175.3). Lineage (NCBI taxonomy): Eukaryota > Metazoa > Chordata > Mammalia > Artiodactyla > Physeteridae > Physeter > Physeter macrocephalus. The sequence continues at coordinate 56,287,646 of NC_041225.1, forward strand.
ATCCAATTTAAAAATGGGCAAAAGGGCTTCCCTGGTGGCGCAGTGGTTGGGGGGTACACGGGTTCGTGCCCCGGTCCGGGAGGATCCCGCGTGCCGCGGAGCGGCTGTGCCCGTGGGCCGTGGCCGCTGGGCCTGCGCGTCCGGAGCCTGTGCTCCGCGGCAGGAGAGGCCGCAGCAGTGAGGGGCCCGCGTACCGCAAAAAAAAAAAAAAAAAAAAAAATGGGCAAAAGATTTGAATAAACATTTCAGCAAAGAAGATGCACAAATGTCTAATAAGCACATGAAAGGATGCTATTAGCCAAGGAAAATATAAATTAAAACTACAGTAATGGGACTTCCCTGGCAGTCCAGTGGTTAAGACTCTGCACTTCCACTGCAGGGGGTGCAGGTTCGATCCCTGGTTGGGGAACTAAAATCCCACAGGCCATGTGGCGTGGCCAATAAATAAATAAATAAGTAAAACCACAATAAGAAACCACTACATACCCACTAGAATGGCTAAAATCCACAAAACTGACAATATCAAGTATTGATAAGAATATGTAGAAATTGGAACTCTTACATTAATGGTGGGAATGTAAAATGGCCCAGTCCCACTGCAAAACAATTTGGCAATGTCTTAAAAGTTAAATGTAAACAGCAATTCTACTGTTCGGTATCTATCTAGGAAAAATTAAAAAATACGTCTGCACAAAGACATGTTTGCAAATATATATCAATATATATATTTTTTGGCCCGGTGGCTTGCAGGATCTTAGTTCTCTGACCAGGGATTGAACCCGGGCCCCAACAGTGAAAGTGTTGAGTCCTAAACACTGAATGGCTAGGGAATTCCCAAAATATTTATAGTATCATTATTCATAAGAGCCCCAAACTGAAAGCAAACCAATGTCCATCAACTGATGAATGACTATCCATGCAATGAAATACTATTCGGCAATAGAAAGGAACAAATAAACTAACACAACATTGTAAATCAATTATACTCCAATAAAAGTTAAAAAAAAAGAAAGGAACAAAGTACTGATACATGCTATAATGTGATAAACATTAAAAAAATATATATATAATGCTATCTGAGAAAGGCCACACACACACAAAAAACACATATTATGTGATTCCATTTACATGCAATTTCTAGAAGAGTCAGATGAGCCACTGAGAAGGACACAGGATCTCCTCTGTGATATTTCTGCCAAAAATACAAAACCTGAATATAATTATGAGGAAACAGTAGACAAAGCCAAATCGAGGACCACTCTACAAATAACTGGTCTGTGTTCTTAACAAATAAAAGACAAAGGTCAAAGTACTGTTCCAGGCTGAACAGTACTGAAGAGATGTGAAAATGCAATGTAATGTGGATCTGGGGTTTGATCCTGGAATGGGGAAAAAAAGAACTATAAAGAATCATACTGGGATAACTGGCGAAACCTAAATATTGACTGTGGATCAGATATCAAATTTCCTGATTTTGGTAATCTTTACTGTGGTTATGTAAGTGTCCTAGTTCTTAGGAAATATACACTGAACTATTTAAGGATAAAGGGACATGATGCCAGCAACTTACCCTCAAACGGTACAGAAAAATTAATATGCATAAATATGTGTATATATATATATATATATATATATATATATATACACCCAGAGAGAGACAGAAAGGAAACGAGCAAAATGTAAACAATGAATGAATATAAATATATGGGAGTTAATTGTACTATGCTTGCAGTTTTGAAATTATTATATCAAAATAGAGCTATTTTAAAAACCTATAGATAGTGGGACTAAAGTGTCGAATCACTTTTTTTCTGTATATTTCAATTAAAACAAAAACATCGGGCTTCCCTGGTGGCACAGTGGTTGAGAATCTGCCTGCTAATGCAGGGGACACAGGTTCGACCCCTGGTCTGGGAAGATCCCACATGCCGCGGAGCAAGTGGGCCCGTGAGCCACAACTACTGAGCCTGAGCGTCTGAAGCCTGTGCTCCGCGACAAGAGAGGCCGTGATAGTGAGAGGCCCGCGCACTGCGATGAAGAGTGGACCCCTCTTGCCACAACTAGAGAAAGTCCTCGCACAGAAACAAAGACCTAACACAGCCAAAAATAAATAAATAAACAAATGTGGGGTTTTAAAAATAAATAAAAACATCTTTCTCAGTCATCAGTATAATCAGATATCATCCTTCCTCAAAAATGGCTATGGCCTCTACTGCCACAGAATAAAGTTCAAACTGTAGTATGATATTTACAGTCCTTTCCACCCTGGTCCCAATGGACCTTTCCCTCAGTGATTCTCAGATTCTTCCCCAAACACTTTCAAGTCTCTAAGTCTCTACATATACCAACCGCTGCTTGGAAGGTTTGACCTTGAAATCCTCTTCATCTTTTGCAGTTCAACTCAAGTGTCTTTTCTGCTTAGCCCTCCCCAATCCCCAAAGGCAAGCTCTTTCTCTCCACACATACTGAGTTAAGTTCCCCCACTCCTTTTTTACACATTATTTATTACACCTGATGTGCCTTGTTTGCCCACTGTCTGGCACATAGTAGGTGCTCAACCTGTCTGTTGTAATCCTACCATAATTTTATTCTCTAACCTTTCCACTAAATATGTATCTTTCTTCTTTAATCAAAGGCAGTAATACATTCTGATTGTTAAAACAGTACCTGATCAGGAAATCAAGATGAAACAGTGAGATAGCTACTTGCAGGGAATAGATGAAACTGTAAAAAAAAAAATGAAAATATTTTTCCTAATCATTAGTCACCTTCAGTCTGAACCTATGTGCCTCTTGGCTACAGGGCCTCCTGACTTCAGAATTTACCAAATATTTGAGTATTAAGTTAACGAAGTTCTGTGTACAAAGGCAAAAGTAAGTATAGACTTGGCCCGATTGGTGAATATAGGAAGACAGACAGATAAAATAGATAATTGAGCGGATTATTAAATTCTTTGAAAATTTTCTGTTTAACTTCCTTAGTCTTGAGGATTTGCAAACGGATGCACATAGAAAACGAGAAAACACTTGACGGCATATTATTTTCCACGACTGTATCACAAAAGCAGGTCATGAGGGCTCTAGCCAGCCTTTAGAGAATACACTGAGAAAAGAAAAACAAAATTAAGAAAGGGAGAGGAAATGGGGTGAAAAAACACATTAATTTCCTAATCTAAAAGTTTAGAGGAAACTTGTGTAAATTAGGCGTTAGGAATAAGGGGGGGTAAGGAGACCTTTTCAAGACCAGGCCAGACCAGTTACAGATTCTACAGGCTAAAAGTCAGTCTGCTATGTTGTTATTGTTTCCAGCGCCACCAAACATGCAATTATATTTAATAAAATTGACCAGGAAAATGGGCTGTAAAACCATTCTGCATCTGTTTTATAAACATAATACTGAATCGCAGAACTTCAAAAGTACACACACGTGTTTATAAACTTGTCCTAGTGATAGTACAATCGGATTAACTAAAAGCATCTCCAGAAAACCAAAGCCCATATAATTTACTTAATCCAAGAAACTAATTTTGTTTAAAAGCCTCACATTTCATGTGAACACATAACAAATCTGGACGTCTGGCATAAGCCACTTGATTTCCAGGCCTCTAAATTAGTCTTGACCCTACATTTAATGACAGTGCAGCTTCTCGGCCACACAGGGGTCTCCCAAAGCACAGTCGCTCCGCTCCCCAGGGGCCTGCATCGGGTGGGTCGTGCGGCCAGCGGGAGTCACTGTCACGTCTAGCCCCTCCCCCCACCCTGCCTGTCCCTCCAGAGGCCGCCGAACGGCAAGGCTGCCCCGCTCCCCTTCTCTCAGGGAACTTTCCCTGCTCTGGGAGCCTCATCCAGACTTCACTTCTCTCTCCATCACCCCCGGCGCCGACCCTCCTCACAGCCCGACCCCGCCCGCCGGCCGCCGCACTTACGGCGCGGACAGGGCGACGGCGACACAGTCTCGAGCAGTCCCTTCAGCCCGACTCCAGCGCGGGACGCAGTGCGCAGGCAGCGCCCCCCTGCGCAGCGACTCCCGTGCGCCACCGCCGCGGCGTCTCCCTGGCAACCGGACGCTCAGGCCGCGCAGGTCAGGGCGGCTTCCGGAGCCGGTTCCCCCGGCGCTCGCCGCAGGGGAAGCCCTTAGCCCGGGTTCAGCATCTCGGTGGGCCCGAGATGCTGACCTTTGGGCCAGCCCTTAACGGCAGAGTGTGAACGCAGCAGCAGTTTCTCCTCCGAGAACCCTTTTAAGCTGCCCTGAAGGAGGCACTCGGGAAACGTTTTAACCACTTTTCCGTAACACTGTGATTATACCAAATCCTGTTCCTATCCAAGGCCTCGGGAGCGCTAAAATTAAGCAAATATAAACGTTGAAGTTACAGAAGTTCGTTTTCCTGCCTGGCCAGAGACCTTCGGGTGGCCAGATCCTCTTATTATTAATCTTTACTCTTCGGTTCCGCCTTATCCGCCTTAGTTTCCAAATTGCTTTCCAGCAGACTTCTGTAGGCTTTTTGGTAACAAGCAGTTTTATGTATTACCTGTGGTCCACTGCTGCCATTTTCATAATTCAGCAAGCATCGTACTAGTTAATGTGGGGCTGATTCAGAGTGAGAGACATGTTTGCCACCCAGTGGGGAATCAAGTCAAGCAAACAAGTAATGTGATGAATGCTATATGGAGGTATAGGTATTAACAATGGAATAGATAATTTTTGCCAAAGTCTACCCTTCTTGTTTCCAAGAGGAACTTGGAAACACTATCTCTGTTGTTAATGAGGACATACACACTTTGTTTAGCATCAGTAAAATGCTCTCCATCATGCCCAGATTTAGGATGTCGATACTTCCCTTCTTCCCTCAGAGGTAACGCTTCTCCCTTTTTGTCATCTATCTTCAATTCTTCATTTCCTTCATTTGCTTAGAAATATGTTCTAATCTCTGCCCATCTTTAGAAACAAAAAACAGAGATAAAAACAAAAACAGAAACCTTTACCTCCTTCAAGACCAAACATACTCCCAGGTAAACTTAACATCAACTTATTTCTCTATCATTTTTGCCCTCATCATGCTATTTAGGTAACTTTCTCAGTAAGGATACAAGAGATCACATAACCTTAGGTACAAACCCAACGGCTGTTTTTTTTTTTTCTTTCTTTCTTTTTTTGACCGCACCACGCAGCATGTGGGATCCTAGTTCCTCCACCAGGGATCGAACCTGCATCCCCTGCATTGGAAGCACAGAGTCTTAACCACTGGACGGCCAGGGAAGTCCCTCCCCCTTATTCATTTATTTATTTTTGCCAACAGCTATTTTCATCTTCATGGTATTTGATCTCTGCAGTTTCCATAACTGTTGACTATTAGAGCTACTCTTCTCATTAGAAAGCTCTTCACAGTCAGGCCCGTCCCTATTTTCTAGCTTCATGCCTTGTTACTCTGCTCCACACACTCTAAGCTCAGCTGCATTTAACGTCACTATTCCTTGAACAAGCAGCATTTTTGCATATGCCTTAGTCTAGCCTACAGCTCCCTACCCTGATTTTTTTCTGCACTTGATACACTCCTCTTCATCTATCAACAACTTGGCTTATATACAACGTTCTGCACAAAGGCTTTCCTTTTCCCAAACCAGAATTAGGCACAGCCTTTTGCATTGTTCTTTAAATCTATCTTTATTCATCCAAGTGTGCTCCTGGAATACTGGGAATGATGATTTTCCATCTTTTCCCCAGTGCCAGTAAAGAGCTTGGATCCACTGTAAATGATCAATGTATGTTAAATAATTCTCTCATAAGAGCAAACTAAAAGAAAGTCTTTGTAATGAGTTTTTTTTTTTTTTTTTTTTTTGCGGTACGCGGGCCTCTCGCTGTTGTGGCCTCTCCCGTTGCGGAGCACAGGCTCCGGACGCGCAGGCTCAGCGGCCATGGCTCACGGGCCCAGCCACTCAGCCGCGGCATGTGGGATCTTCCCGGACCGGGGCACGAACCTGCGTCCCCTGCCTCGGCAAGCGGACTCTCAACCACTGCGCCACCAGAGAAGCCCTGTAATGAGTTTTGACTAGACGTATTTCATAAGCTTTAATTGTAAAATTAATTATATGCAAATCCTTTTATTCTTATACAAAACCCTTTGAATAAGGAAAATCCTTTTTGATAAAGTGAAAAATTAAGACAGAGAGTTAATTTCTCTTGCTGCAAAGAGACAGTGAAAATCAGAATTTGAAATCCAATTCCTGGAGAAAATAAGTCTAATTTCAGGGGAGAAATGCTAGAGTATATTTTAAAGGGTGGTAAATATACTGCATATATTCTGTGTAGTACATAGTTTAGCATAGTAGTTAAGAGTATACACTTTGAACTGAGTGCCTAGGTTCAAATCCTAGCTCTACTACTTCCCGGCTATATTCTTGGGCAAGTTTTTAAATCTTTCTGTGCCGTAGTTTCTTCAACTGTAAAATGGTGTTAACAATACCTACCTACCTCATTGGGCTGTTCTGGGACTTCAGTGGGAGAATCTATGTAAAGCATGTGGAACAGCACAAACACATGCATTGGGCACTTATTATTATATTTTGTATAGCACACTTTTATCCTTCTTCTAGTAATGGTGAAAAGGGATACCTATCCTTTATTTCCTGGTCTCTACTGAAATTGGGGACATACTAGCAAGATGAATGATGCCAATAAGGCCCAGAAACAATTGATCTCATTCTTCTCAACACCAATGTCTAAGAAACTAGCTAACAAGACAGTCAGCTTTAAACTTCAATGAAGATGAAACAGATCTTTTCCAACATTTCAGTCAGTGTCTCTCTTCCTTTTGAGTGAATAAAGATCCTCAATCAGAAGTTAGTGGGTGCATTCTTATTGCATTCTTAAGTGTCATCAAAGATTATTCTGAGGCAAGTGATACTTGGACCACACTCAGAAACACTGATTTAAATTCAATGTCGGGCCTCATGAAGAGGCTCTCATGAAGAGCTGCACATCAAAATCATTTGTACAACTTTATAGAAACATAGGTTACTGGGTCTCTCTCTCAAAGACTGATTCCAGGGGTCTGTATACATAACACACAACCAGCTGTATACGTTATCACCTGGAAATATTTTGAAATGCTTGACAATTAAATGTGAAAGTTAAATTTTTTTGAGATGTGACCCTTTATATAATTTATAGGACTTGGAAACTAGAAAAAACAGTGGCCCAGAAAAAGGATCAACAACCTTGTCAATAAAAGCCAAGAACAGGGGCTTCCCTGGTGGCACAGTGGCTGAGAGTCCGCCTGCCGATGCAGAGGACACGGGTTCGTGCCCCAGTCCGGGAAGATCCCACATGTCGCGGAGCGGCTAGGCCCGTGAGCCATGGCTGCTGAGCCTGCGCGTCCGTAGCCTGTGCTCCGCAACGGGAGAGGCCACAACAGTGAGAGGCCCGCGTACCGCAAAAAAAAAAAAAAAAACACAACAAAAAAAAGCCAAGGACAGAATATTGATTTCTTGAAAATCTTTTCCATGAGTCTGTTTTTCAATAAACTGATGATAATGTTATACTGATAATGATGTGTTTTTAAAACAGTCATTATTGGGCTTCCCTGGTGGCGCAGTGGTTGAGAGTCCGCCTGCCGATGCAGGGGACACGGGTTCGTGCCCCGGTCCGGGAAGATCCCACATGCTGCGTCCCACATGCTGCGGAGCGGCTGGGCCCGTGAGCCATGGCCGCTGAGCCTGCGCGTCCGGAGCCTGTGCTCCGCAACGGGAGAGGCCACAACAGAGAGGCCCGCGTACCGCAAAAAACAACAACAACAACAACAACAAAAAACAACCAGTCATTATTCAGTTATTAATGCTGATTAGTCAGAATGTATTTGAGCAGAGTGATAAATGTACACAACTGCTGTGATTATTAACAACTGTATGATTTAGAAGTCACATTTTTAGATAAGGAAACTGTTCTGGAGTTAATTATCCAGGTCATAACAACAGGCAGGAGCATTAACAAGAGTAGAAATGTCACCTCGTCATCCCCAACCCAGTTCTTCCCACATATAATCTTCCCCCCCTTGCCTCCAGAACTGCATTCTCCCTTCCTTTCTCTAACCCAGGAGTCAGCAAACTCTTTCTATAAAGTGTCAGATGGTAAATATTTTAGGCTCTGTGGGTAATATAGTTTTTTGGGGAAAACTGTATTTTTTGCAAAAGCAGCTATAGACAACATGCAAACGAATTTGTTCCAATAAAATTCATTTATAAAAATAGGCATTAAGCAGGATTGGGCTGAGGAATGCAGTTTGCCGAACCCTGCTCTAACCAAAAGATTATGAATGTTTCACTAATTTTCCTGATCAGGAAATTGAAGATTCTACAAAAGATGCCCTTTTCACAAATGTGGGAATATTACCCCTTTATGAAGTTGAGGAGACAGACCAAATAAAAAATCAAGATCTGAAGGATCAGAATGGTTACTTAAGGATTTTAGAATAATCAAAAAAACTTTTTCTTCTTAATATGTTTTAGTCTTACTATATACAGATTAAGCCAGATGACAAGCTACTATACAACAGCATGTTAAAAAACGTGTTTATTTTACACTATGTACAATCAGGAACATATTTAAAAGCATTGTCAATTAAAATAAATGAAGAACATAAATCACAATTTAGTTTGTTCTTTGTGTATATATTCACATTAAAATATAAAGAACATATACCAAAAAAGAGCCAAAGTGTGCATTTTTCTAAAACTTGGTATATACATATTCCACTGGAAAAAAGCAATCAAAAATGACTTTAACCAAAACTAAGTTCCTGTGATGTGTAGTAACCATTATATTGTTTATATGAGGTAGTAACTAAATTATTTTGGCCAAGTGTTAATACTCTAAATCAGAAGAAACATGAAAATGATCATAAAATAAGGCCAACAAAAGTAAAAATCCCACTAGAAATTTGAACCACTTCGCTCTATGGAATGTTATAGTTCTTCAAAGTGATTATAAGAAATGTTTAGTGTGGACTCTTTGATAATGCTAACTTATACTCTGTGCATACTGTAATTCAGACAACTGCAGTGCTACGTCATGGTACCGCTATTCTGTGATTCAAAAATTTTTTCGAAGGTATTTTTTTTAAGCAGAGACAAGCAATCTTACAGGATTCTGCTGAAATATAAAAAGACCAGTTACTACAACAGGGGGTTAATTGGTTTGTTTCACATAGAAAACAATCCAAATACATTTTAAAAAGATGCTGGGGAGCCAAATGCATATTGACGATGTCACAGCTTACTTTTGTGACTTAATACATCACATATCAATACTTTGTGCAAATATAAACACACCAGTGTACTTGCATTAAAATTAAAAACAAGATTATAAAATGATTACAGCCTCCATTACAATTTTAAAAGTTACAAGATTTATCTTCATATTACTAAATTACATATAATAAAAATACAATAGTGTTAAATGTACGGTTTCATTGCCAGCATCCCATTTTGTAATATAGCCGCACCCAAGAATATACTAAAGGATTCTTAAAATATTAATCCCAATTGCATTTTCATCAACATTTACATCTGTACAGATAAGACACTTAACTTGTACATCTCATAAAATACATTATCTACATAAATTCTTAGTGTATGTCTTCAGCAATATGAAGTTTCACAGAAAAATACTGCCTATATGTACAAAGATTACATAACAGTGAATTAAGCACTTGTGTGGTTCAATATGTTAAATATATCCATACCACTTAAAAGAAAAAATTTCCCCATCTTGTCTCATGCTGCAATAAATTACAAGTAACTGAAGCCAGGTAACTGCAGCTTTTGTACAGCTTCAAGCATCCGTTAATGTTGCAGTGGTAGTGTTCTTTTTCTCTAGAGTTAACTGTCAAAGCACAGCATTTCTCAGTAACTGTTTTCATGACCCGCGAGGATGTATAAATTGCTATTTGCTGTGGGGTTATCGGTTGGCCTACTTTCCAAAACCACGACCCTAAAATAACAAACAAAAAAACAAAAAACATATAACAAAACAAAGTTATTCTTGAAAACTAATGTTAGCAGAAAATTCTTCCACTGCTTCTTCATTGTATGCCTCTAATAAATGCTCCTTATCTGATATGTGGGCCGAAACCATTTGCAAATCACTATGATTGAAGAGTCAGTTCCAGCTCTGGGAAGTACACCTTTGTTGCCCACCACCTCCCACCTCTAAGCCAGTGCTGTCCTAAGAGTCAGAGGGGTAAAACCTGTACTAGGAATAAGTTGGGGGAACTTAATTCTTATCATGAATTCTAAAAACAATCTGTAGTTCAAGAATCAGAAAGTAAATCAGAATAGAACTCCAAATCCTATTGGTACTAAAACTGAAAACTTTTCTGTTTGCTAGCATATGGTATCTCCTCTTTCTGGTCCTGTAAATCATACTTTAGATATTATGTTTAATTTAAGCAAAAGTAGTACTGACAGATCTATATATTCTTGGTACCTGGAAGATCAGGCACATTCTCAAAGGTTTCATAACTTTCTGACCTGTGAATTCTTATACTATGAAAAATATAATGTTGAATATATTACTGTAGAAATTTCAATTCTCTCAAAAAAGAAACCAGTTTCATGTTGGATTTATAAAACATGTTTAGAACTATGTATTTAATACAACTCCTTTTCATACCTGTCAGATCCAAGCAGTCTGAAAATTCTCGTGCTATCTGAAATTTCTTGTGTTACCTGTTCAATTAAAATACCAATTTAATTTCTGAAATGAAAGGCACAAAATTTTATATGGGCATTTAATTTATAACTCTATAGAAAAGAAGCATAATTCCTAAGATGGAAATAGATCCCTGTATGACTGTTAACTTGTTAAATCAGCACATAAGTGCATCCATTTGTTAGTCCAGGAAAAATGTGGCTACTTTTGAATTAATCATAAAACATGAGAGTAGTAAACCATTTGCTGGCATACAGACTTCAACGGAAAAAGTTAAAAGCAAAGCACCTAGTCCGTTTTATTTATCAGAAACCTCCTGTCAGTCACCTTAATGCTAATAGCAAGACTCTTGCAGCAGTAAGCCACTTAGGTCTGGTCCTTTCACTTAAAAGGCTGCAGTGTGGTATGATGGGACAAACTCATTACTCCAGTTTAAATCCCAGTTCTCCCACTTACTAGCTGTGACAATTGTGCAAGGTATGTAATTTGTTGGAAACGGTTTTACCTTCTGCAAAATGGGATAGACAATGTCTATTTTGCAGTGGTATCTTGCAGTATTCTTGTAAGTATTAATGGGTATAATGCCTAGCTAAGGAAATGCTCAGTAGATAACAATTCTCTTTCCCATTTCTTTCCGAGTCTCCTGAAATAATATTTTCTAATGGCATATGTCCTTAAAGAAGTCCTCAGTGTGACCAGCTACCAGTTGGGGAGTTAAGACTAAGTTTACAGGAGAAAGAGAAACCCATTGTTTATTGCTTACTGAAAGCAAAACATTCCCAATTATAATGGCAGTAGCTTCTCCCCAAAATTTGGTAGGCTGAAAAAACAATTTGATTTTGAAACTGAAATTATTCTGGAAACAGCAGTCAGTGATTCTTGACTTCTTTTGTAACTTAGCACACCTGAAGGATACAACATGCTCACTTCAGTAGTAACAGTTCATCATCATGATCTTCAAAGTATTCAATATTTTGGGATTTAATTACTTGAAGGACATAGCATTTTTGGAGAGGTTGTATTTAGTAAGGGCTGCTTATGTAGTGTGAAAAAGCCCCTCAGGTGATTGTTTGGGCAAACTATCTTTTTTAAACCATTCTCTTGTATCCTGTGATGCCCTTCTTTCTCTGCCTGGTGTTTATTAGCTGTTGACTATTCTTATCTCCAGGCTCCATTCCCTCAGGTAATTAAAAAAAAAAATCTTCCTGAAAGGTGAGTCCTCTTGCAGGAATTACTCCTAGAAACATACTAGCAGGGGACTTCCCTGGTAGTCCAGTGCAGGGGGTACGGGTTCGATTCCTGGTTGGGGAGCTAAGATCTCACATGCCTTGTGGCCAAAAAACCGAAACATAAAACGGAAGCAATACTGTAACAAATTCAATAAAGACTTTAAAAGTGGTCCACATTAAAACAAAAAAAAAATCTTAAAAAAAAAGAAACATAGTGGCATCCACCTTTCTTGAATACTTACTATAGGCCAGGCATTGTGCCAAGCACATCACATACTTCCTTTTGTTTAATCTTAGCAACCCTAGGAAATAAGTACTATGCTGTTATCCTCAATTCACAGATGAAAAAATACAGGCAAAGAGAAGTTAAGTGATATGTCAAGGTCACACAGTTACTGAACAGCAGAGTTGAGACTGAACCCGGGTGTCTCCTCAGGAACCCACACTCATGATCATTCTGCTACACTGTTCACTGGTTAGAAGAAATGCTCTGATCTTAACGAACGACAGTTTAAAACACAAATGAGCTATTTTCTTGCTTGAGGCACCTAATGTTTTCCCTTCCCTCCAATGCTCAAGTAAAAGTTACTAATGAGACTGGCTTGGGGTTATTGAAAGAACTTAGGATGATTTTGCTTGCCTGTAATATTCTAGGGGGCAAGTACCAAGTCTTGTTCATGCTTATAACCCCAGCACTTTCTGGCATAAATGATGAACTGAATTAAATATGTCCTATGACTTGGAGTTCAATTATTCCTGGAGTTAAATTAAGGTAGGAAGGACTAAGGAGATAAGAATACCAGAAATAGGCAAGGTGGCTTCAAGAGAAATGTGGAACCCTTTACTTATCGTCTGCATTGGTCATTATTTCTGAAATACAAAGTAGAAAAGGTGCTTCAAGACAGAGAGAGCCTGCATCAGCACTCTTGTTCCAGGTGACGGCCTGGGAAAGTTGAAAGAAAATCAGAGTTGGCTCACTCTTAGCAGTATTTAGGAAGTTCTTGTTCTGAATATAAGGGTGATTATCTGGAAGCACATAAAACATGCACTGAAACTGTTTGACTGAATGGACAGAGAGGTTGCTATAAAGTATGTGCCATTAATTTCATCACTAGATTGAATACAGAAAATATCAATAAAATTAGCAAATCAAGTAATCCTTGCATCAATCAGGAATTTTCCAAAGTTAAAGAATATTGTGTGATGTAGAATTTGATAATGCTTCATGACTATTTAATGGACATAATTTTTTAAAAGATTACTTACCTCATTAGATCTAAAACTTCTACCTTGCATTCCATGTTTCCAGAAAGCTAGCACACTGTCCTGTAGGCAAACTAGCAGGCAAGAACAGCTCAGTTACTGTTAATAGTACAAGAGTTCAACTGATAAGCATTATTGCATCCCTCTTTCTACCTTGCATAACAATATTTCAATTAATAACTAGTGTTAGTCATTCCATATTTATAATGGCATCTTTACCATACTGCCTAGAACTACACAGTATATACTATATAGCATAAATACTATACAGACCTTACTCATCTTTTTGATAAGAAAAATCACTAAAAATATTTTTTGCTATAGAAATTTTTGTTTTGATAAAATATTTCAAACATATAGAAAAATATGAGAATAGCCTAAAAACACATGTATCCACCATTTAACTCTCAAATTTTAACATTGTGCCATATTTGCTTTTTGTTTTAAATAAAAGTGAATACAGCCAGCATCCCTATAAACGCCTACGCTAGTTGTATTCTCACCTTTCCTTCCTCCCCGAGATATAACCACTGGTACATACTTGCTATTTGTTGTTCTCATGCATGTTTTTACTATTACAACACAGTAAGTGCACATTATCAGTGTAAACTTTATATTGGATGTTTCCAACTTTCATACATTTGGTATGATGAACCAAATGATGTTTCTAATTTTTTTGTTACAAAAATGCTGCAATAAACATTCTTGTACCTCTTCTTAAATACATGTACAAAATTTTCTCTGGGGTAGACACCTAGAAATAGAATTACTGGGATACAGGCATATGTGCCTTCTAAAAATTCTAGTTTTGCATTTACATATTTAATATATATTTTTGTGTGTATTCAGTGAGGAAAAAATCTGATTTTGTTTCCTGCAGATAACCAATTGTCCTAGCATCATTTGTTGAACAGGACATCACTTCCCCACTGACATATGATGTAAATTTCCAATTACACGTAGGTCTATTTCTGAGCCTTCTCTTCTGTTCCACTCTTCTATTTATCCCTGTGTTGATCCCACACTGTCTTAATCACTATGGATTTATAGTAAGCTTCAATATCAAGTAGGGCAAGTATTCATCAAAATTTATTTTACTGTTCTTGGCCTTTAGCTTTTCCATATGAATTTTAAGATCAGCTTATCAAGTGGCAGAAAATACCTTACTGGGATTTTTATTGCAAATGCACTAAATGTGTGGATTAATTTGTGAAGAACTGACATCTTTCCCATATTCAGTGTTTCTATCCATGGATGCAGTGTAGTTCATTTGTTTAAATCTTCTTTTATGCTTTTAAACAATAATTTGGAATTTCCTAGATGATGCTCTTAAATATGTTTGATTACACGTCTTACTGGCATATCAGAAAGCTATCCATCTGTGTTACTCATATCTAGCAACTCTGAATTTTCTTATTGGTTATAACAGTTTAGAGTTGTATATTCTAGTAGATATTCATACCATCAGCAAAAAAAGGACTTTTTACTTACTTCTTTCTAATCCTCATAGTTCCCTTTTCATAGTCCAATGAGACTATGTTGAAATGTGATGATAGCAAACATCCTTATCTCATTCTCCAACTTGATGGGAATTAGTTTAACCATTAAACACAATACTTTTAATAGGCTTTGCTAGATGAAGGACATTTCCTTCTACTCCTAATTTCTAAAAAGTTGTTTTTTTTAAAAACAATCACGAATGACAGATTTTACTGAATGCTTTTTGTGCATCTACTGAAGAGTTACATAACTTTTCGCTTTTAATCTTTAATGTGCTATATTACATAAATAAATTTTCTGATGTTGAACCATCTTTGCTTTTCTGAGGTAAAGTCTACTATTTGATGATATGGAATTCTATTTGCTAGTATTTTATACAGATTTTCCAAAACCTATTTTCATGAGATTGGGTAATTTTGTTTTCTGTATAATTTAACTGATTTTAGTATCAATAGTGTTAAACACTGATTTATTCTGCATTCCTTCTTTGTCTACAATCTGAAGCAGTCTGTATAGGACAGGAACTATTCCTTCTTTCAATGGTGGATAAAAATCCCCTATAAAACCACGAGGCCTTATGCCTTATGTGGGGAGAGTCTTCATTAGTAGGCACCTCAAACCACAAGCCTGGCTCTGGTTCCCCATCTCCTGTGGGACACTGCTAGTCTTCTTTACCACTCAGGAGTGCATACTAGTTTGAGTTTCTGTTCTTTGTCTTCTTTATTGAGCTAGCTATGTGTTTTTAAATATGGATTCCATTTTAACATCTTGAGCAGATGTCCCTCAAAACTGACTTCTTATTATCATCAGTGTTTGTTTGTTGGGAGAGAGGCATTCTAACTGGGAGAAAGAATAAAAATAGGACCAAGAATAAGACAAATGAACTATCTGCCCTTGGCCCTACCGTCCGCCAATGCATATACATGCAAGTATCTTTACTGATAAAGGACACCAGAAAAACTGTGTATGATCATTTCACCTTATTTTTCCTGAATGTAATCATTTTAGAATACTGATTGTGTAAGAAATCTGTTTGCAGAAAAAACTCATCAAGCAAAATGTAAAAACGGCAAGATGGAAATTCCATATACTTATGGATCTCTGATCAGGAGATACAACAGAAAAATACAATAGACTATACTGAGTACTAAATTTTAAAGTACTTATAGGGGAACTCTGCAGGAGTCTGGAGAAAATGGAAATTCATAACTAGGTTATGAATAATGATATTTAATTATTTATTTTGAAAATGCCAAATCTGTAGGGAAAATAACATTATTTACAGATTATGTCACTGTTGTTAAACTATTTTAGAGAATGTGTAAAAGCAAAGACTGATATTCACCTCATATTCATTACATCTTACAATTTAAAAGAATGAGCCCTTAGTAATATATTTTTATAATTTCAAATAATTATTAGACAAATTATTTTAAGCAGTTCATAATGCAATCAAACAAGAAACACAAAACTCTGGCTTACCTATTGATTCAATCTGGAAATCAAAGGTGAGTTCTGATGATAGTTTTCTGCTAGATTTTAATCTTCCTTGGAGATTTACTATTTTTATACAACCTAGAAAGAAAAAAAGTCACTCCGAAACTAAGATTAAAAAAAACTCATTAAGATAAGATATTCATAAATAAAAACTTACAGTCCAAGCATACAAGAATGGTATCTCTCTCCAGCTGGGTTACATGAGTAACACTTGTCTGTGGGGTATCTACAACACAAAAAACTTGATAAAACTTACAGAAAACAGTAATATTTAAAGCAGAGACGTTAAAAAAAGAAGAATTCTGAACATCACTGAATTTGAAATGGATATATATATTTAACTATACATATGTAGTGGTTAAGCCAGGCGGCTTGGATTCAAAATTTGATGCAAGAGCTAAACTAAGTGAGTGCTTAAATGGAGGGTTAGCTATTGTCATTACTATTGGTGATGCCACTATTTTATTCATATGTGAAATTAGGAGTCTAATCTTCTATATTATGGCAATGATTAATTTCTGATTTTAAGCTTAGAAGGCCAGGGGCTGTGCTGTGTACGTCATTATATGTGGTGCCTAGCACATGCAATAAATATTTATTGAATGAATGAATCAGAGAGTCAAACAAATAACTTCAGGTCCAAATGAGTTAAGAAAAAAACAAGTATTTTGAGAAGTATGAAGCACCATAAAAATGCATAGAGGCCCTATTTTTATAATAATGATCTAAGAAAGTTTTCACAAACTGAAAATGTTTAAATGACATAGTTTTCCAGGAAGCAAAAAGTAGGATATCCCAAGCTTTGTATGAACATCAAAACTGAAACTGCTGAACTACAGGCCTTTGTTTCTGGAGAGTGGGTCTGATCCAAAGTTTAGCTTGCCTGTTTTCTACTTCCTACAGTATTTAGAATCTTAATAAATCCATGGATGGCTGTATTTCAGACCTTCACACATATTTTAGACCTGGTACTTCTGTAACTAACCAGGGTTGGAAGGATATGGAATAGGCCTCCTGTACATCAGGCCAATCAGATCTTTGTGACTCTTACACACTTGGTGAAAATCAGTCAAGAAGCCAGTCTAGCATTACTAGATAGAAAGCCAGGAAAATGAGATTTACAAATTGCTTATAACAATTAGTTCCCGAACACTGGAATCATTTGGAGAGCTGCTGACACCCAGCTGCTGGCCCCAGATATTCTTATTTAATTGAGGGTGTGTGTGACTTGAGGTATCAAGAGTGTTAAAAGCTTCTCAGGTGGATTCTAATGTGCAGCAGAGTTTAGGAAACCACTAGCTTATAATTTCAGCTGATACAAAACCCCAAACATACTTTCTGTCTCTTACTCTGTCTCATCATCTCAAAACCAGAGATGAATTATATTTATCATGTTTAACTTCTAATAAAGGGATTTCATTATGGTAAGAGAAGTAATCAAAAGTTCCTGGGAAGGAAGGGACAAAATTCTTTTGTCAGGAAATGAGGCCCTTCATTCAACAATTAGTAGAAAAGGATTTAAAATTAAAATGCTTGGGAGAACTAAGACAACTGAAATTCACTAAATAAAATATTAATCAACCAACAATCCCTTCTTGTTAAATAGGGAGGAAGAGATTAGAAAGCAGGAGTACACCCCGTGTCTCAAAGGGAAGATGGGCGTCTAAAGGGAGAATTTAACAGAGAACTCAGGGGCACCAAAGAGAAGCCACAATAATGTTGTCAAGGGCTGGCCATGTTTTCCTTCAGTAATGTGTCCTCAAAGGAAAGTTGTTTCAAGTCCCCCGGGATTCAGCAAGCCACGAAATTGTCTTTAGACTTTTGTGAATGTCTGTGATCATTTTTTTTAATGTCAAAAAAACTCAGTCTCAATTCTTTTCCTTTTGTGAACCTCTTTCAGGCTTCCAACAAACTCCTGACTAATCAATATTTATTGGCAAATTGGTTCTTTAACATTTCCCTAAGTTGCCAAAGACTGAACAAGGGCCTTTGCAAGATCTTTAAAAAATAACCTTCTAAAATGGCCACTGTCTATTTTACAGCAAAACATTGTACAATGTCATTTTTTAAAGAGAAAAATGCAAAAAAGCTTCATAACAAATGCAGTGCTTTAAAAATAAAGATAAAAAGGCCTTTAAGGTCATGTTTTTGTTGTTGTTTGTTTGTTTGTTTGTTTTCGGTATACGGGCCTCTCGCTGCTGTGGCCTCTCCCGCTGCGGTGCACAGGCTCCGGACGCACAGGCTCAGCGGCCATGGCTCACGGGCCCAGCCGCTCCGCGGCATGTGGGATCTTCCCAAACCGGGGCACGAACCTGTGTCCCCTGCATCAGCAGGCGGACTCTCAACCACTGTGCCACCGGGGGGGCCCCAAGGTCATGTTTTTTTATGTGTGAAAGTTTAATCAGATTTATTTACCATGAAACCCAAGTTTTGCCAATGTGTATGGACTGCAACAACACAACTGAAGGTTTCAAACTGTGATCAAATTTCTGTAAAAAGCTCATTAATTGGAGATATTTCCTAAGATACAAACTATGAAGGAAGGATCTGCTACAACCGGGCAACGCAGATCAAAATTTAAGGAAATAAATTATATAAAAGTATTATTTTCAAGCACCCTCAAATACTTTGGAGGTATTTTATTTTACTGCTTACTTATAATTTGTATCCTAATTACAAATCATTAAAAATATTTATTGAAGTTACTAGGTAGCACCCTTGTATCAATTACAAAAATATACTGGAAAATAAAATATACTTAATGCAGCTTTCACTTTTCTATAAATCAGCTTTTCTATTAGCCTAGGTTTGTATATATATGGTGGTTCTCCAAGTGTGGTCCCTGTATTAACATCATCAGCATCACCTGGGAATTGACAGAATGAAAATTCTCAGGCCCTAATCCAGATCTACTGAATGAAAAACTCTGGGGGTGGGACCCAGCCACGTGATTCTGACACATACTCAAGTTTGGGAACCACTAGTATGTTTTAAATGTGTCAAACACAAAGAATAAATGTATGGATACCAAAGGGGAAAGGGATGGGGTGGGAGGAACTGGGAGACTGGGGTTGACATATACACTGTTGACACTATGCATAGACAACTGATGGGAACATACTGTATAGCAGCGGTCCCCAACCTTTTTGGCAGCAGGGACCGGTTTTGTGGAAGACAATTTTTCCACGGACAGACGGGTTGCTGGGGGCGGGAGGGGGTGGTGGGTGTGGAGGATGGTTCAGGCGGTAGTGTGAGCGATGGAGAGCAGCATGTGAACCTTCGCTCGCTTGCCTACCACTCATCTCCTGCCGTGCAGCCCGGTTCCTAACAGGCCACGGACCAGTACCCGTCCATGGCCCAGGGGTCAGGGACCCCTGCTGTATAGCACAGGGAACTCTACTTAATGCCCCGTAGTGTCCTAAACGGAGGGGATATATGCATATGCATGGCTGATTCATTTTGCTACGCAGTAGAAGCCAACACAATATCGTAAAGCAACTATACTCCAATAGAAATTAATTAAAAAATAAAAATAAAATAAATGTGTTACACAAATTAGCTATTTCAAAGCAAGTCATCTTCTCTTTTTCCAGTTTAATAAGTTAATCAAGATTGGATTTCTAGGCACTGCTTTTGCCTAATGAAAGATATAGTAAATTTATTACTTAATAATTCAATAAAAATCACAAACCTGATTCTGTAAACCATGAAGAGGTAGAATTTGGATTGACTGTTTCAAATCGAACCACCTGGTTGAAGTCTCTCCCTTTACTGACACCAACACAAACTAAAGGGTACTCCTGTTCAGGAACGACCAGCATTTCAAACATTCTAAGTGGACACGGTATAGGAAAATCTATGTGCTAGAAAAAAACAAAATATATTAAACAAAGGAAAACAAAAGCAAAAAAAATTTCAGGAGAACACTAATAAGAATTTTTAGTTTTATGAGAATATATAAAATAGTACTCTCTACTATAAAGATTGCTTCTTCACACAGAAACTCAGGGTATGCAGAAAATCTAAATTAGAAAGTATCTTTATAAAGAATTTAGGTTAAGCACTGCAAAAATTTTTTAAGTTAAAAACCACACATTTTTAGCATATTGAGTGAAACAGACTTACAAATCACCTGTCCAACCCTCTTTTTTCAGAGTTGGAAACTAAGACCCAGCAACTGGGTGGCTGGCCCAGGGTCCCCCCGCTGCCCCCCACCCTGTGTGGCAGAGTCTCCTCTCTCCTAATCCCAGGCTGCTTCAGTACTACTCCTCTGCCTTCTTATCCAGCTGAGCAAACATGGATGAGAAAACTGAAATGCTAATGAGCAAGAGACATTCCCCTTAGAAGTGTGGACAGAAAAAAAAAACAACCACAAATAAGAGAAATTTAGCCCTGTATTTCAAGTGATTCTATTTAATAAATTAACTTAGTTAAAATGCAACCCATTTTAATTTTACATGAGTTTAAAATTATTTTTATTTTGCTACAAAGAGACTAAATTCACACTCTGAAAGTTTGGAAAAATAGAGGAAAACATTAACTTCATTAGTAATCAGGGAATAAAACCAAGATAACCATACACACCCGCCAGAAGAACGACAATAATAAGGGTTACTCAGAGAAGAGCAAACAAATGCTCCTAACACTGATGGTGGGAGTATAAACTGGTGTGACCACAATGGTTAATTACAATACCTATTAATGTCGAGAGACACACCTTTTAGAACCCAGCAATAACACTCTTAGTTATACATTCTAGAGAACATGACTACATGCACCCACAGGAGACATGCAAAAATATTCACAAGCTGCATTGCTCGGAATAACAAAAACTGGAAGTAACCTAAATGCCTATCAATGGTAGAATAGATAAAATGATGACACATTCACACAATGGGAAATTAGACCACAGTGAAAATGAACAAACTATGGCTATATCCAACAACTACACAAATATAATGTTGCACAGAAGTGAGACCCAAATGAATATATACTTTTTGATTCCACTTGTATACAGTTGAAATATCAGGTAAAATTAATGCTAACGTTTAGAAGTGCATGCTTACGTGGTAAAAATGGAAAACAAGGCAGCTGTTTTGTAGGGGGTGCCATGGGGAGGTCTGAGGCGCTAGCGACGTTCTTCTTTACGATAAAAAGGTTTTTAAAAAATATATTGGTCTTAACACATATTTTATTAAGTCTACTCTTAATATATTTTATATTTTTGTTGCTCTTATAAATGGGCCGTGTTTCCATTACACTTCCCAAATGGCTATTGTTAGTATCTCTAAAAACTACTGAAACTGATTTATTTTTTACTCTGGTAATTCACTGTAAATTCTAAAGAAAATAAATGATAGAGAAAATAAACAGGTGAAATGCGGCTCCCATAACTACTAGTCTTAAAGTGTCAGAAGATGCAGTGTGGTCCTCATGGCTGGAACGTGAAGCTCTGTGCACATCTGTTGTTCCCACATTCTTCCTTCCCCGTGACTGCCCAAGTGCCCCCATCCCAGAGGTCTAGACACTCCTTCACGAACACTCTCCAAACACCCTCTCTGGGAGCATTCCCACATGGGGATATGCTATGGATAAAATCTGTCCTATTTTAACAAGGTAAAACATTTTAAATAATTCTCTTTGAAATGTGGAAAGAGCAGTAAGACAGGAAGAAAACAAATGCTTCTGTATTTTTTCCTCAGTAAATATGAAAACCAACACATTGTGAATACTTCTACTTAGCTTCCAACAGTAACTAAACAATATGTATAAGTCATTAACAGAAGAGGATTGCCATATAACAGTTTAAAATCCAGTCGCTATTGGTGATGGTCCTTGAGGGAAGTGACTACATCTTACTCTTTATCTCTCTAGTTAAACAACACTGTTCCTGATTTGTAATAAGTACATGAATGTCTGCTTCAATTTATAACTTTTATTTATATTGAAAATGTAGTCTAGAGAAGCAAAAACTTACACAGAAATCTCATGAGGAGGAAGTATATGGAAAGCATAAGAATGTTTTTGAACATATCTGGTAAGAGTTGTAGTATAGAAAACATCAAAAATACTAATTGAGATAATGCCAAACGTAGGAACAAAATGTACATATAGAAATCTCGAAGAAGAGACACAGAGAAAGAACTGGGTTAAGAGGAAGGGAAATAAATAGGGGCGTGTAGCTCAGGGAGTTTAAGGAAAGTGGGAAGAGCAAGAAGTCGTGAAGGAGGCCTGCAAGCAGAACTGTACTGTACGACTAACATCCTAGAATACTGGCAACAGGCCTCATCAGTCAGGGGCAGGCTCCCTGGTACCATCTACCCGGAAAAGAGAAAACATGGATGGATAAGTTTTAAGCTTCCTATGTCTTCAAAGTATATTTTCTCTCTTGCATGCTCTTAATACATAAAATTCCTTTAACAGAGAAAAGGGTCTTTCATTACGTATTAGGATAAATAGTTTAACATATCAGGTAACACATAAAATTCATTCATACTAAGGTTTAATCAGACTATTAGTATCCATGAACAACTGATGTAATGAAACGGTTTTCATTCTGATAGAGGTTAGGAATGAAAGGAATAGGAAGGACATACTAAAAGAGACAAAGGAGGAAGATAGGGAAGGAAAGGGCTGTAGAAAAATAACTACATACACTTTACCACTCCATCTAGGATACGCCATGCTTTTTGTCAAACAGGCAAGAACAAACAGGAACTGAGAACAAAACCATGTGGCCAGAAATGGGCTGGGTTCAGAAGCTCTGCTTTGGATAATTTATAAGGCTATTTTCCCTTTCAGTTTTTGGTTTAAAGAATTTTTGTTTCAGTGAATTTATTTGTGGAAATATTACCTCAATGGGTTGTAAATTCTTGAAACTCTTTTTTTCATTTCTTTAGCCCTAGTTAATTTTGAGGTTAATAAATAATGATGTGAAAATTAAAACTAGATTCCCCAGTCACTCATAAAATTTTAAATAACAGAAGCCAATACTTTAAACATCCTCACTCTATATTATATAATTGAGGAAGAATGCACTCCAATTATATTCCGATCCCAACTTCTATGGAGATATCAAATGCTCATGAAATAAGACTACTTAATCTATATAAAATAGTGAAGAAAATAGCTTAAAAAATTCATTTGGTATTTCCTTGGGGGGTGACTGAGCCAGCACTTCATACATTTTAAGTTAGTTTTTCCTCTAAATTTAAGTTATAGCTAAATAATATTAAATGTTTTAAAAAATATTCATTGAAGGGACCTCCCTAGTGGTCCAATGGTAAGACTCTGCGCTTCCATTGCAGGGGGCATGGGTTAGACCCCTGGTCACGGAACTAAAATCCCACATGCAGCACAGAGTGGCCAAAAAAATTTTTTTTTCTTTAAACATTCTAGAGAAACTAAGGCACAAAACACCATCCATGGGAAGGACTGGGCAAATTAATACATAGGCATATATCCAAAACAAATAATTTCCCCTTCATTATGGTTATCCCTTGACTTTTTAAGGCCAAATGCCAACCTGCAGGTTGTCCCTCTGCTGTGATGGAGCAGGTCAACCAGAGAACATATTCAAACAATATTTCACCGCTCTCTTAGTACCTCCTGTTCTTGACATCAGACCGTGTATGTGACCCAGTATTTCCAGCTCCCACTGTCATATCCCTGAACTATCTATCTAGTCTCTTTCAAAACTTCTATCAGGCCAACTGAGTTTCTTATAATTGGGCAGAGTTTCACCACTCTGCCATATAATTCAAAATTATTACATTAAATCTTGAGAATTAACTGGAAAAAAAAAGTTTCTGAAAGAACAGGAAAACTGACAAGCTTTTATACTAAAAATGACTTAGGTTGACATTCATGCTTACCTTAATTAACATAAATTTCTGCATTGGTTCAACCCATTCTAATAGAACAATGCTAGTTTGAAGTGCCCCACATAGGTATTTGTGGCCTGTGTAAGGATTTCTCACTGTCAAGGCAAAAAAGTATATGTAAGTTTTCTTATAATACAAAAAAGTCCTTACAGTAACAGTTGCATACTTTGAAAACAAACAAACAAAAGTTGACTGCCAGTTCAATTTCTCAATTAGACTGCAGAGTGAAAAAGAAATGCTGTTTCAGGTAGTAGCAGGAAACTCCCTTATCACTTGCAGGATTTTTATTTGTATTCCCAAGTGAAAATGCTGGTCGTTATGGGGCCTGGGGGCAGGAAGAAGAACTTGAGGTCTTGTGGTAGCAGAGAGATTAGCAAGATCCTGAAGAAAGGGTCAAAGTAGGTTTGGGGAGAACTTCCCAAATTGATAGCTGCAGCACATGTAGGGGCAGGTGATTCAGGGTGCTTTTTGGTAGTCATGTTCAGAGGCAGTAATGCTTTGGGCAGCACTACATGAAGACATTAATCAAGTCTCAAGATACAGGTTTACAAACAATAAAACTGAATTGCCTCAGAGTTTTTTAAGGGAGGAAAGGAAACTGTTTTTGGTTTTTCCTAGATGCAAATCAACCAGCTAGTTGTTACAGGGGTTGGGGAGGACTTTCGGCTAGTGGTGTGTGATCAGGGAGACTACAACCTTCACATCGCAAGCATAACATTTCATCTATTAAAGGTATGAGAATAAATAATAAGTATGCCGAGTGAATACATGTAGTCTCATAAGCCATTACAAAGCAAAATGGTGAATGATCAGTAACAGGCTCCTTAGAGAACAGGGTGTGATCAAGTACTGTAATAAAGTCATTCTCCATTTATCTAGTCAATAAATTATCTGCAAAACAACTACATGTGCAAGGTACTATATGAACATAGAATGGCCAATACATTTATTTTATTTAAGAGGGAAAAATAAACTATTACTGGCAGGACGTCCTGGAGTAGTACTGTTTTACACTAGATTTAAAAATGTGCCTCACAACATCTTCTTACCCACTCTGCAGAGCAGGAGAGCTACATGATTTTGGACAGTTTACTTACCAACACAACACTTCTGACACCACTTGGTTTCAGGGATTTTTGCTGACACAGCAAATTTCCTAAATGGAAATGGAAATGAATATATAATACATGTAGGCAAAGTTAGTATATGAAAATAGTACTGTTACAGTTCATGGAGAAAAGATGAGTTGTTGTTTAAAAACTGGTCCTGACATAATAGATCATCTATTAAAAATAAGAATAAATTGGATACCTTTCTCAACTCCCCCCAATCAATTCCAAATGGATTAAGGATTTAAATATGAAAAACAAAACTATAAAATATTTACATTTTAGAAGAACACGACCTTGGGATTTCTTCTTTTTTTTTTAAGTCTTTTTATTGAATTTGTTACAATATTGCTTCTGTTTTATGTTTTGTTTTTTTGGCCACAAGGCATGTGCTCCCCGACCGGGAATGGAACCCGCACCCCTTGCATTGGAAGGCAAAGTCTTAATCACTGGACCGCCACGGAAGTCCTGGGATTTCTTTTAAAAAATGCAAAAATAGGGGCTTCCCTGGTGGCGCAGTGGTTGAGAGTCTGCTTGCCGATGCAGGGGACATGGGTTCGTGCCCCAGTCCGGGAAGATCCCACATGCCGCGGAGCGGCTAGGCCCGTGAGCCACAACTACTGAGCCTGCGCGTCCAGAGCCTGTGCTCCGCGACGGGAGAGGCCACAACAGTGAGAGGCCCGCGTACTGCAAAAAAAGCAAAAATAAATCATACAGGAAAACAGTGATAAACTTAAATTGATATTTCTTTCACTGCCTTATCCTTAGCACGTCAAACTATGAGTGGCATTCAATTTGTTGAATGAATTTAATACATTATTAACTTTGGTTTACCAAAAGACACCACTGAGAAAGTAAAAAGATGAGCCACAAACTGATATAAGAATAGGTCTCTATTCTGACAAAACAGTATCAAAAAGTTAATGCATTAAAATTTATGTGCCTCACATTCTTTGGGGGTTCTTTACTTTTAAAGCTTGGAGGTCAGTTTCCATGCTGACAGGAATTTAGGATTATCAAGTTAGAAAGTTGAATGGAGTCATACTTTAAGTAGGCAGAAAAATAACAGCACAATGTGGCAGCTGGGAGAAAAAGAGGGGCACATAAACTGTACAGGAAGAAAGAAACTTCCTGACTAGTTATAGGAGCAATATCCCTAAGTCCAACTACGGATCTTAGAATACAAATGTAATAAATCAAGTTCATAATAATAACTAAGTCATCATGAAAAGATCCAATTAAACTCAGTGTAATCTATTTTAAAGACAGAAAAGCTTGCAGTGTATTTTGAAATGATTTTCATCCAAGAGTTAATTTTTTTAAAGATTTTGTGCACAAAGGGGCAAATATTAGCTATACTGTAAACTCAGCAATTAACAACAACAGATTTTCAAGGTACTTAATAGTTAAGGTTCTACATTAGTTGCTTTACAACTAATATTGTAAAGGAAGAATGGTTACATTATAAAGTTTTTGTAAAATACAATTTATACCAAACTCAAAAGATCTTTACTCAACAAATGAGGCCCAATATAATAATAGCCAAAAAGAAGAAAGAACATAACTATAAATCCCTGAAAGTAGAAAAGCAAAAATCTCTATTTCTAAGTAGTAATTATCTTCTAACAAAAATCTTCATTTAATAACTTACTTAAATTTTCTAAGTTTAGAAACTACTTGGAGAAAATTCATTTTATTCAGATTGACACAAATAAGTCAAAAACACTATATGTGACATAAAATTACCAGCAAATTACAGGAAAAAAATTAGTTTTAACCTTGTAGAAAAACAATTAAAAACTCAGAAAGAAAATGTTTGATATAAGTAGAAAGTATAAAGCAGAAAATTTTAGAAGAATGTGATAAGCACTTGTAAAAATACATTACTTCTTACAGTTTTTCATTACACGTGATTTCTACAAACCCATGCTTTTTCAATTTCTGTAGTATATCTATTTTTTAGAATGAATTAACATTATCTCTAAGGATGAAAACATAATTAAATGTACAGTTACCTTGGCAGTATTCTGTCGGGGAGTTTGTGTGCTGGAATAGAAACGGGTAACTTTTGCATTTGTCTCGCATAATCAAAAAGCCCTGGTAAATTATGGGAATAAAGCTGAGAAGCTTTACCTGCAGAGAAAAATATATATGTCATAAAAGCTGATAACATAAATAGGAACAACTGTAAGGTATTTAAAAACTGAAAGACTTACCAGATATTGATAGTAAGCAATTGTTCATTACATACAACCATGTACACCTTCGGGGGAATAGCTGATTAAAAAAAAAAAAAGGACAAAGTTTACAAAGGATAATAGATAATAGCAGTGTAAATATGTACATATTAACCATGTAGCTATCATATCATTAGGCCAGTTCTTAAAAAATAAACTTATTTTTAATAGAAATTCATTTTATAAGGCAAGTAAAACAAGATGCTACACATACATATTTATATGGAAGAAAAATAAATTAGCAGTGTAATTTCATTCTCTAAGTTCCAACATGACATGATTAGCTCCACTCTCCTTATGGTTAGGACTATGTAATCCCAAACTACACAGGGAAAAGGACATTTTCAAACAATGTCTATTCCTTTATTTTGGTTCTGGGGTTTTAAATAATTAAGACTCTCCTGTGTACTTCCAAAAAGCGTTCTTATCTAGGCATATGGACATGCATGGCTTTTGGAGCAGAAGAGAAAAAAGGACCACGGTGTAGTGAAACACAGGATATGGAAATAGTAGGTATGGAGGGAAAAAAGACCAAGAGAGAATATGATGAAAGCTTATAAATCATAAAGGACATATATATGGAATTCGTTACTGAAATCTAGCACATAAGAACTGAGAGACACCTCTCTGTAAGCTTTAAGGTGATTAGTATTTAGGGTAAAGAAAGGGATTTCATGAAACGCAGTTCATATATTTTGAAGGAAAAAAACCAACTGCTCTCATTAACACATTTCATATGCATATCAGTGGTTCTCAAAGTGGTCACTGCACCAGCACCATCAGCATCACAGGGCATTGTTAGAAATGAGAAATGCAAATTCTTGGACCTCATCTCAGAGTTACTGAAGTAGAAGCTCTAAAGGTGGGTCCAGCAATCTATGGTTTAATCAGCCCTCCAGGTGATTCTGTTGCATACTGAAGTTTGAGAACCACTGATGAATGTAATTAAGCACTGTGATTTAACAAGCTTGGTTGCTGGGTTTGCCCTGGCAATTCCTACTAGGTTACTCCAAAACAGACTGGGATGAGGGTAGGGAACAGAAAGAAGGAAGAGACTAATGATGAAACATATCAAGGCCTCTAAGGACATTACTTTAAAAAAGCCTTTAAAAGTCACAATGATGGTCCTGAATAATTAAAATAGAAGAAATAATAAAAGGGTGAGAAATAAAGTAAAATCTATTTTCAATAAAACCTGTTTCATTTATTTGCAAAATGTACCCACATAAAACACCTAATGTCTCCAAGCAAGTAAAATGTGGCACTGCTATGTTTTTTTTTTTGGCTGTGCTGCGTGGCTTGTGAAATCTTAGTTCCCCCACCAGGGATTGAACTCATGCCCCCTGGGTTCAATGGACTCAATCCCATTGAATTGGAAGCGCAATTCAATGGAATTGAATTGGAAGCGCAGAGCCCTAACCACTGGACTGCCAGGGAAGTTCTGCTATGTGGGTTTTTTAAAAAAAATATTTATGTATGTATGTATGTATTTATTTAGTTGTGCCGGGTCTTAGTTGCGGCAGGCAGGCTCCTTAGTTGTGGCATGTGGGCTCCTTAGTTGCAGCAGGTGAGCTCCTTACTTGCAGCTCACCAACTCCTTAGTTGTGGCATGTGAACTCTTAGTTGAGGCATGCGTGTGGGATCTAATTCCCTGACCAGGGATTGAACCTGGGCCCCCTGCACTGGGAGCGTGGAGTCTTATCCACTGCGTCACCAGGTAAGTCCCCCCGCCATGTGGTTTTTAATTTTGGAAAACGTGCCTATAACCGTGCCTCAGACTGCAAGAACATAAACAACATTTCCTGATTTATGCTCTCATAAAAGTTTCACAGAAGAATTGAGAATTCATTGGCTATATTGAGAAAATTAGGCAGATAGAAAAAGGGGCAATGACTAATTCCAAGTCACATACCAGTACATGTTACCAAAGTAGTAAGAAACTGATTTTTATTTAATTCAGTGAAGTGAGTTTATTTCCATAAAAATACATATTTACAAAGTACTGCAAGTACCAAACCAAACAAATTTATCATGGGACTATATATTTGTAAATATAAGTGAGTTTATTTAATACAAGCATATATAAAGTACCAGGGTAAGACACAAATTCCTTTGGTAATATCAACATAGGGACAATGGAAGAGTATTTATGCAAAGTTTTATTAAGTGTTGGATTTTCACTTCGGATTTTCATTTTTAGCCACGTTTAATAAAACTCTAAAGCTTTTCTAGATTTCTAATGCCTACTTCTCTTAGCAAAATAGGCTCTGGGTGAAATAATCAGTTTAGTAAAGCTATATAGTGCTTAAGAAGAGTAGGTTCTGGGGACTTCCCTGGTGGCGCAGTGGTTAAGAATCCACCTGCCAATGCAGAGGACACGGGTTTGAGCCCTGGTCCAGGAAGATCCCACATGCCATGGAGCAGCTAAGCCTGTGAGCCACAACTACGGAGCCTGCGCTCTAGAGCCCGCGAGCCACATCTACTGAGCCCATGCACCACAACTACTGAAGTCTGCGCACCTAGAGCCCGTGCTCCACAACAAGAGAAGCCACCAAAACGAGAAGGCCGCGCAACGCAACGAAGAGTAGGCCCCGCTCTCTGCAACTAGAGAAAGTCCACATGCAGCAACAAAGACCCAACACAGCCAAAAATAAATAAACAAATTTATGAAAAAAAAAAAAGAAGAGTAGGTTCTGCATTTTGCCTAGATTTAGACAGCTGCTTTCTCATTGACTCTGTGACCTTGGGTAACTGACTTATTTCTGTGTCTCAGTGTTCTTATTTGTAAAATGGAGCTCCTATCCCAACACTGTTGTTGTGGTGAGTGAACACGATGTTCCTTGTAGGTGTAAGATGCTTAGAAGACTGGCATACATTGAGCACTTCATAAATGCTAGCTATAAATAATAACAGCAGAAAAAGATTAGTAAATCAAGACCCTGTTCTGTGTCATTTTCTCACCTTTCAGCATCTTCCCCTATCTAGCAGACTCATGCCACCCAGTTTCTTTCCTTAGAGTACAGAGAAAACCAGACTAATAATCAATTTCACAGGAAGATGGAAAAACTCAAGATCTCACACATATGCATTCTCTACTCTTATAGGCTTCCTCTGGGAGGGAAAACATTCACCTTGATGGGTGTGTTTAGCTCAGAAAATATTACCGTAATAATGTAATTTCAAATGCTAAAGCACCTAAGAAGGGGAGTTACTGCACAGTGGGAATGGGTGGGGTTGAAGGTACCTTCACTTAAAAGCCCCTTATTAGGTTGATAAATGCTTACCCCATGTAAGCATGACATTGCTCTTGTTCCTTACAATTAATATTGTTACCAGTACTATGATTTTTAGGTATCTTATTATATCCAAAAAATTTACCACTTTTGACTGTTATTTACTAATTATTATAAATAACAAGATCCTTTTCTTTTTTCCCTAGTTCATATGTGTTTTTCAGCCACTTCACTGTATACCTCCTTCCAGATTAAGACTTAGAGTAAGTATATCAGTTAAGGATCTTGTTAGAAAATCTGATTTAAAAAATGTTGTGATGAGAAAAGATGGAAATGTTTGGTTTTGAAGAAATTATCATTACTTATGGATTCTTCTATTTTATTTGTAATCGATTTATATTAATAATGGAGAATTAGTCATACATCTCACAGGCACCCAAAACTCAACGTGACCAAACTGAATGCATCGTTTTTTTTTTTTTTTTTCGGTACGCGGGCCTCTCACTGTTGTGGCCTCTCCCGTTGCAGAGCACAGGCTCCGGATGCGCAGGCTCAGCGGCCATGGCTCATGGGCCCAGCCGCTCCGCGGCACGTGGGATCTTCCCGGACCGGGGCATGAACCTGCGTCCCCTGCATCGGCAGGCGGACTCTCAACCACTGTGCCACCAGGGAAGCCCTGAATGCATCATTATTCCCTTCAAACTGACCTCTCCTTCTGTATACCATATCCTGCCAAGTGGTACTGTCACTCATCCAGTCACTCAAGTTGGAAAACTGAAGTCAACCTAGACTTCTTAACCTCCTTGTTGAACTGGTCATTCAATTTGGCCAATTCTAGCTCTTTAATTCTCTAAGTCCAGTGTTTCTCTATAGAAGTGATACAAGTGGGAGAGGCAGTATGGTGAAGTATTTAAGGACATGGACTCTGGAGCCAGCTTGCCTGGGTCCATATCCCAGTTCAGCCACTTAACAGCTGTGGGATCTCTGAAAAGCTACTTTCTGAGCCTCAGATTTCTCATCTGAAATGAGAATAATAATGGTATCTACTTCTAAGAGTCACTGTGAAGATTAATAGCATTTAAATACAGTACCTGGCACGTAATAAGATTTATACAGGTATTAGCTATTAATACCAACATCATTATCATCATTTTTGTGGGTAGGTTGTTTAGCAGTTCTCGTCTCTGGGTACTAAATGCCAAAAGCTTCCTCTAAGTCATTGTGACAATCAAAAATGTCCCCATACAATTCCAAACCCCATTTTTCCCCCTCTGTCCTCTCCACTTCTGCTCTGACTAAACACTTCTTTACCCTTTAACCATAATCTCTAGTCTCATCTCTCACCACAATGCAAAGAGATATTTCTAAAACACAGATCTGATCATCAGCATGTTACACAAAGCTCTGGGGTTTGGCACCTGCCTACCCATCCACCTTCATTTATTGTTACTATTCTACACTCATTCTATACTCCAATCGAATTATCCATTCATAGTTCCCCATGCTTGACATACTCTTTCATGTTTATCCTCTAACCTTCTACTCATCATCATTTATGGTCCATCTTAAATGTCTCTCTCCTTCTCATCTCCCCACAGGAGGTGCTAGTGATACCCACCTCTGTGGCTTATACTTTGTACTCACTCCTAGTGTGACATCTAACTCGAAGTGTGTTGCATTTATTGATTTACATGTTTGTTTCGTCTATTAGATCATGAGCTACTTAAAGGTGAGGACTAATCTTGTGAGTGTGTCTTTAGCACCTGGTAAATAGAATATGCTCTAGGAAGGTTTTATGAACAAAAGAGGCAACAAATCATAGCACTGAAACATTTCTTGTTTAGTGTCTGTGTATAATAACTTAAGAATTAAAAAAAAAAGGAAAAATACAAAATAACGTACCTGTTCCATTGATGTTTCATGAAGTTCATTGAGATTCAAGGTATAAATTCCTTCTTCAGCACCAAATATCAAGTACTGATCTGAAATGACAAAAGTAATCCACTGATTTTGATATATAAAATACTCTTTAGGGCTTCCCTGGTGGCGCAGTGGTTGAGAGTTCGCCTGCCGATGCAGGGGACATGGGTTCGTGCCCTGGTCCGGGAAGATCCCACGTGCCGCTGAGCGGCTGGGCCCGTGAGCCATGGCCGCTGAGCCTGCGCGTCCGGAGCCTGTGCTCCGCAATGGGAGAGGCCACAGCAGTGAGAGGCCCGCGTACCGCAAAAAACAACAACAACAAAAACTCTTTAAAAGAATTTATATAATCTAAAATTAAGTATATATGTATTAACATATGAAAAAAGAATTACTGTGGTCTGTAAGCAGTATTTTTTATTTTAATGCAAATAAGTAGTTAGAAACTCTAGCTCAAGGAATTGAGTTATATGCAAATATTAGCCTCAAAGCAGTGAAGAAAATTTTATGAAAAGAGGTTTTGAAGAATGGCATGCTAGGACTCCTCACTCATCAGAGGGTGCTAAGGACTGGCAGAGAATCTGCAGCAACTTTTCTAAATTCCCTCTTGGAGAGGCTCATGTGCAACTGACATACAGAATGCAAATCAAGAACAGCTGATACAGACTCAAAGTATTTTTGCAGATGGGCTATTATTATAAACATAACATCAAAAAAACCAAGATCTGACTACAGCCTATTTAAAAAGTTAACTGAAACTTGGATGCTTGCTAGGGTACTCAATATCTTCTAGAAGATATCAGAAGTTTGGCCATGGTTCTGTTTGATCAGTTTTTGTGATAATATAAAACAGCAGGTGAAGAACTTCTCCAGGCTAAACTGAAGTATCCTGAGAACAACTTAGAATGCCAAGAACATTCCTATACTGCCCAGTATTTAGGATTAGTACTGGGAGATTAAAGGCATAAACTTTGTGGTCAGAGAGGACTGAATTGGGATCAAACAGCAGCTCTACTACCGATTGGCTGTGAAACAATGAACCTCTCTGAGTGTCATTTTCTTCACCTGTGAAATAAAAGTACCTACACCTTGGATTTTTGAAAGATTTAGTAAGAATACCTCTGTGTGTGTGTGTGAGTGAGAGAGAGAGAGAGAGAGAGAGAGAGAGAGAGAAGGAGAGACCATACGTTTGTACATATCTCTACATGTATCTTTATACAGACAGATGGCACAGAGTATATGGTTTCAGTATATCGATATGGTGACTACACAGTGAAATTTGTTTTTTTTTTTTTTTTTTTTTTTTTTTTTTTTGCGGTACGCGGGCCTCTCACTGTTGTGGCCTCTCCCGTTGCGGAGCACAGGCTCCGGATGTGCAGGCTCAGTGGCCATGGCTCACGGGCCCAGCCGCTCTGCGGCATGTGGGATCTTCCCAGACCAGGGCACGAACCCATGTCTCCTGCATCGGCAGGCGGACTCTCAACCACTGCGCCACCAGGGAAGCCCTACACAGTGAAATTTTAATATCATGTGTCACCTCAAACACTGCTAATAACACAGAGAAACATATTTACCTTAAAAAAATTGCTTTTTAAATTGTAACAAAATTTTTTTCAGAAAGGTATGCAGAAAGTGATTAAAACTGAGTGCTTTCCTGGTCTCATGAAAACACTAAACAATCAGAAAGATAACAGATAAAAATATATAGTACTACCTCTTGTGTCTGGATTTATCCATGATGTTGCACAGTGAATTTTCAAGGGACATCCATTAAAAACCTTTGAAAAACATGCACCCATCTGGAAAAAAACAAAAAATAACCAAATAAATCTAACGAGTCCTAGTCATTTGCCTTACAGTGGTATCACAAAGGTTTCAGGCACAACTGTCAGATGATATAAGATTTTACTTAGAAGAGTCATTTTATTCTTCCTATCTTCTCAAATAAACAAAGCAGTAATAGCAACTAATTCTGCACAATAATTGCTTATAGAAGAATTACCGACATGTTCCACATTAAGAGTAATACACTATTCTCTGGTAAGAAGGAAATCATAATCGCTACAAAGGTGAAAATTTTCTTACTTGGTTTCATGATTCTAAAAATAGCACTAAGCACTGAATTTAATATTACAAAGTAGAAAAGGTATGGTTGATTTGAAATTCATATATGGACTTTAATCTCAAAACATAGAGATGTACTTTTAAAAAAAGTTGAGCAATCTGATTATTTTCCCTGGAAGGATTCAACAAAAAGCTTTATTTTTTGATGTCAATATTTATTTATCAAGCTTATTTACAAACCTTTCAGATAATAAATACCTTATAGTGAAAAATAATATCACTCATTTGAACGTTTTTTGATCTTCAAAGAGTAAGATGTTAATTTTGAAATTATTGTTCTGGTTAGAATAAATAAATACAAGAAAGCTTACCCATTTAATTACTTTTACTAACAAAAACTTGAGGGAAAAAGCAATACAGAAATATGTGATAAGGACAGCACTGTGCATCATTTTAGAGAAGGAATGTTTTCTTTACCAACAGGGAGATAATACTGTGAGCGATTACTGTTGACTACAGGGGATTAAAAATATTAACACAAAATAATCAAAATATTAAATCTTAAGATTTCCTTTTTACTCACAGAAACATACCAACAAGTATTTTTAAGATTTTAGTTCCCCAAAAAGAACAATAGCCTGGCAATACCACCAGGTGGTAGGAGACCAATAAAAAATGTTTTTATGGTATAGGGCAGAAATTATATCACTTAACTAACCTTGGTAATTATCCTTTAAGATAGGTACCAAAATTCATGTATTAAGGTATTGCTAAACCCTTAAAAATCCAAATTACAAAATAAGGCACAAAACAATCAAACCAGTCCCAACCTAAAGCTAATTTGTATAGTTGGTCCATAGTTATCAGCTCTTCCCTATCAACTGTGTACCTGATAAAGGAATTTCATCTTGTAGCCCAACAGGAAATCTCATCCCTATTGTATACATAAATCTCTAGACTCAGGAGCCCTTTACACTCAAAGCTTCTTTTTGTAAAATGAGGTATGATTATTTAGATCTTTATACTAATTAAAAAGTAGAGTTAAAAAGTAAAAAGGCTAAATAGTAGAGTTGGGAGGTTAAAAACCAGAAAAATTATGGACATCGTCTAAACTAGTATTACATAAGGTTTTAGATTAGAGATTTGTATCAGCGAAAATGTAGTTCTATCCATACTAACCTAAAATTACATTGAGTTAATATCATTTTAATCCTAAACAAGATAGCATGGTATATATAGATATAAAAAACCTACAAGGACTATAACATAGGACATTTATGTTCCAGTTCTAGGTCTGGTTAGAGTTGGGTGTTGTTTTGTGATCTTGGTGACTAAGATCTTTGGGTCTCAGTTTTATTCATGGGCAAAAAATAGAGTTTGGGCCAGATGCTCCTTCAATGTTCCCTCTAGTTCTAAAATTCTATGTTTTTGATAACTGTGCATTTTTCACATTCCTTCAAAAATATGTGCAAAGAAAATATTAATAATTTTTGAATAAAGCAGCTTTAAAGTATAGAATTTATCATAATTTTCTTTTGCAAAGTTACTTTTCAGATATAATCAATTAATATTTAAATTGGCAATCTTTTAGATTTTTTTCAATAATAATGGATTCTTTCAAACAGGCAAAAAAATCCAAAGGTACACATTCAAGCAATTATTTGTCATTGTATTTAGTTTGAAAACTTAACCTATTTGGTATTTATACTTACGTGCACTTTAGGTGTTGGGGGTAAACCATTACTAATAGGCTTCTAGAAAAAGAACACATGCATGATTATACTTCTTGTTGTTTGGTATATCAGTACTGTATTTCAAACACATGCATCAGAATAAAATACATGAATACACTCTGTCAAACAAAACATTATAGATAATACTGAATTCCCCTATAATCCTTTCACACTCCACTTATTCCTAGTACCTGCTCCCCGAAAATGGTTTATTGTGTATCCTTCCAAACTTTTCTCTAGGCAATTATATGTACTCATGTATTTGTGTATCCTTCCAGACCTTTTTGCACATATTTATATACATGTCCCCACAGAAATACTGTTTTTGTGTGTGTTTTAGAACATAAACAGTTATTCACTGTTTATCAACTTGTTCTTTGCCATAACATTGGGTCTTGGACAGCATAAGTACATTGATTCATTTGCTTTAACTGCAGCACAGTATGAATATAACATACTTTATTTAGCAATTCCCTAACTGTTATTGGATATTTAAAATTATTTTCAAATTTTTACTATAACAACAATGCGGAAATGATCACCCTTGCACATACCTTACTACATGTGTGAATGTTTTTTTTTAAGGATATGTTGTGAGAAGTGAAACTTCTGGAATATGGGGTCTGTACCTTTACATTTTAGTGGATACTGACTGCCAAACTGCCTTTCCAAGTGCCCACTTCATATCGCTCCCACCAGCAATGTACGAGAGTCCTGGTTCCTTATGGTCTCACAGACAATGTTCTCAAACTGATAACAGTTTTTACAGGAGTAAAAAATGTTTTCGCCTGTGTTTCTCATGAACTTGCATGCCTCTTGATTGCTAGGAAGGTTGAGAATCTTTTTTAAAAAAAGTTTTTCCTCTTCTGTGAATTCTCCCCCCCCCTTTTTTTTAACGGAGTTACCGTTTTCTTACCTATTTGTTGGAGCTCCTTATATATCTAGACTTAAAATACTTTATCTGTTATATATATATTACAAATGTTTTCTCCTGGTCTGCAGATTATGTTAACCTTGTTTACAGAGTGTTTTGTCAAGTGAAGTTTTAAATTTTGATGGACTCAAATGCATGAATCAGTGGTCATAGTATACTGATAATTTAAGGAGAGGAAAAATGGCACATCGCTCATCTATTAAAATATTCTCAACAGTACCAGAAATTTCTCCAAGGAGCTACATTCCTGGGGTATACGATTTATCCCTGGAGAAGGAATCTCCTTGGAAGAGATTATAATTTAAACATAAATTTAATGAAAGTCTAGGTTTCTTTTGAGGTTAATCTTAACAGCGTTTTAAGGAATGACATTATAATTTTTTCTCAATCTAATATAAATCAGAATTGTTTAAATGAGACCAAAATTAAAAAGCTACTGTTAATTGATTTCATATACATGATACAAATGAAATATTCTGTGTAGCACTACTTACGTGAGTAACTTTTAGACATTTCTAAAATTAAGACTGAAATTTTACTTTGTAGATATGTTTATGAGGATGTACAGCCTAATACTGCCATCAATTTCTGATAATTTTTTCCATTTTGCAAATGATTTATGTACTTATTTTTTATCAAATATCATCTATTTTAGCAAAACATCATTTTTAATTAGGGAGCTCTGAATGTTGTAACTGTCAGATTTAACTTAAGTACTGACAGAATTGGCTGTAAATAATTTCAAGAAGCTGCACAAACTGTAATCATGTTTCAATATACCAGGGATACTGTTTATCCTGATACAGTCATGACATATTTATTTCAGAATTATTGAGACTGTTAGTTTAATTACTAGTTCCTCTCCTGATAAAATAAGGTAATAGAAAAAGTGAATTAAAAGTGCATAAATTAAAAAATGTATTCATCTCTCAAAGGTTATTATACTGTGTTGCAAAATCATTAGGCTGCATTTTTATACTACTACATTAGCAGGGCTGCTAAAATTTAAACTGATGAAAGCAAAAAGGCACTACTCAGTTGGACAGACTTCATAAATCCTATTATTCCTACAGGACATTTCACTTTTGTTAAAAATGTCCTAAGTTTCACAAATTACAAAGCATAACCCCAGTCAAATGCTTTAACTGAATTATAAAAAATGGTATGTCATTTCTATAGCGAAATCTTATGAAACAGTTGAACAGATACAGAACAAAAGCCTCTAGCAATGTGCTTAGTGCACAAAGTATAGCTGTATGCACATAACCATATGTCCTGTAAATTTCTAGAAAAATAACAAATGCTATTATACACAAAAACTTCCCCCAAAATACTGTCTTGTGATCTTGTTGGCAACTGCTGAATTGGGAATTTTAAGGATTTTTTTGTGGTTTTAAGTTCTATGATGATGGACAAATGTTGCCTGATGATTAAGAGTAAATTCTTTACAAATGTTAAAAATTTTTAATCTCCCTGATAAATTCTATTTATGTTTTAGTTGTTATGTCATAGTGTTTTATCTAACATTTGTAACAGGAATAGCTGCTAAGGCTAACGTCACCTTTCCTAAAGTGATATCTTATATCTACTAGAAAATAATCTTAATTTTTCTTCCTTGTTAGCTATTTTCTTTGAGTAAGAGTAGTAATATCACAAATTATGTAACAGAAATTTGTCCTGAGGTAGAAGCTATGGCTTTCCTTATCTGTCTATGTCCTTCCTTCAGTAAGTTCATTAGACTGTAAAAGCAATGTATAAGAATCATTCTAATCAACGAGAATAATATTTTCTCAACAATCACAAGAATACTAAGTGTTTAGCTGTTATGCAGACGTCACATTTTATAATATGCAATATAACAAGTTGGCCTAAATAATTTGAACAGTAGAAAGCTTTCATTCATGTTTACCATAGCGAAGTCATTTTTTTCAAGATTTAAACAATCTATTATCATTATAATTCATATACTAAAATATAAACATACAAATTTAAAATATATAATTGCTAGAGTTCCTTCAATTATAACTGCAAAACTAATTTAATAGTGAAAAAGGAAACAAATATAAGTAGAGCTTATGAATATAAATACCTACTGGTACATCTTTCTTTTCTTTCCTTGCAAGGTTTGTGCCTCTGTGGTCATTCTGTTGTTGATATAATGAACTGTCTCGTTCACCATTTAACTGGAAGGAGCTCACTCCATTTCCTTCAGTAAGATATGTTTAAATATATTAGAAAAGGATTAATTTTTATGAAAATTTTCATTCAGAAAATTAACAAGTAGGAAACAAAAAATATTATCTCTGAGACAGTTTCAGCCTTCATTTGGGATTACCCTATCAGAATATTTACTACTGTAAGAAGTTTTTTATATATATGTTCTTCTACTTTTATCTCTATTTCTTTCACATAGGCAAATTAAAATTCAGGCTGTATCTAAGTACCTATATTTGTGTTAAAAAGAAAAGAAATATTGAATACATAACTACTTTCAGGAAAGGGGCAATTTATAGTCTGTTATCCAAGAAACATTAGTTGCTCTTTTTTTAATTGCTTCTTTTGCATAACACACAAGACACTTTACAGTATTAAAACAGTACCTTCTAGTATTAATTTGGAG
The DNA here is from genome assembly GCF_002837175.3 of Physeter macrocephalus. Classification (NCBI taxonomy): domain Eukaryota; kingdom Metazoa; phylum Chordata; class Mammalia; order Artiodactyla; family Physeteridae; genus Physeter; species Physeter macrocephalus. The sequence goes on from NC_041225.1 coordinate 56,327,569, forward strand.
GCAAATACCTAGCAAATACTGACAATCATTTTTCTAAAAATGATTAAATGAAATAAAATAAAGGAGTCAGACAAGGTATCCTCTTCTTTTTCTAAAACAGAAGTAGCCTAGGACCAAACACATTTTCCTTGTTTGTTCAGAGTTTAATTTCTTTTGTTGCCACACTCTAGATAAATAACAAACTGGGTACAAACGATTCTCCAAAAGAGGGAAGGCTAGATATGAAATGAGAAAGAAGAGGCAAAATATCCCAGACTGGGTCATAGGTAATCCTGTCATAAAAACACTTCAAACTATGAGACAAAAAGCAGAAAACATCTCTAGAGCCATTGCCTTCCTTCTCCCTTCCCCAGAGGAATTTCAAATAACCTCTTAAAAGGAGTCCCTCCATTTTTTTCACACATTATGAAAACCTGGCAACATTCTTATTTCACCTTCCCTTCCCCCATTACCTAAAGCAACAGGCTTCTGTGGAGGTAACCTGGGAGGTGGTGGCCTAGGTGGAACTTGGGAGGGCTTTGCTGGGCTCTCTGATGTGGGACATCTCTTGATTGTTCCTTGATTATCATCCTCAGTAGAATGAGTTTCCTGTGGCATGAATATGGACTTAGGCTGAAGTAATACAGAAAAGGTGACCAATGATTAAACATGAAATTATTCGTGTTTCATTAAACATGAAAAATACTGAATATCTGCCCTGAAGTAAATATTATTATATATCAGAGGCTTTCAAACTGTGTTTACTAGTTGAGTTTCAACTCTTATTGGGTTATTCAACTATCTGATTCAGGTAATCTTAATATATATCCTAAAAATGTACACTAAAATATTTTCTCAGGAAAAAAAAAAGACCTGTTTCTATTAATTCCTCACAAGCCTACTCACTTAGACTTGCCAAATAAAAATATTCTGGTCTTTATGATCCCCAATTTAAATGAGTCTCCTTTTATTTTAAACATTCAGGCTAATCAAAGTTCAGCTCCTTACAAGGCTAATCTATAAACTGTCTCTTTCAGGTGACTCATTATCTATTATGTTAATGCTTAATCTTTCCGACTGGGGGCAGAAGAAGATGCCAATTAAAATTTTATCAAATGAGAGAATACTAACTCAGCAATATGGGATACCTGGGTAACTCTGTGCAGACAATGGAAAAACCTCCAGTCAGCTGAAGGTTTGGAGAATTTATAAATTCTTATAATGTGTCCCTTATTAGGAAGACTGCTCAGCACTTATCTCTTTGAAATTCAGATCTCTGTATTTCTGCTAATACAAAACTGAACAAGCAAGAACAGTCCTATTTACCTGGGTGAATCGTGATTTTCTTAAAAGTAAAATAAAAACAAAATATAGTAATACATTGGATATCTAGACTGGTCGGACTCCAATTCTCATTTATAAATCAATTTATAATTGATTTCAAACCTTACAACTCATTTTATAAACAGTTCATTTTATAATTAGAATTTGCTATGCATATGAACTTAATCAGTTACTAGTAGATTATAGATTTTGAGGAAAAATCTTATTAAAAGTATGAATTTTCTAACCCAAGTGAAATACTAATCCATTAATTTAATCATTTTCATGTACAAATTTCTGGAACTTATTATTTAGAATAAACACCAAATGACAAGTTGGATAATTAAAAAAAGACAAACAAAAACAATCACAATTGTTTACTTATATCATGGTTAGTAACTTCTTCATGACTTTTCTTTGTGGATCCCAAGTGAAAATAAGCCACAGAGTAAGTATTAATACAGTATTAAACTGGCAGACACACATACACAATTCAAACAGAAAAACAAATCTGCCTACCTTTGGTGGCAAAGGAGGTGGAACTTTTGCTTTCATGGTTGAACTATAAAAACATAAATGCTTAGAATCAGAACTGGTCATTTTACAAACAAATCATTACTAAAATATGATTTTTTTTAAAGATATGGAAGAAAATTTTGTATAAACAAGTTTCTTTTTCTAAGGTTATGAGCGTTTTTCAAAATACTTTGTGAAATGTTCAAGTTATGCTAAATGAAGTATTATTCAAAAGTAACTGAGTAGATATGCTTTCTTGTTTTCAAATATTATTTTAGTAATTAAAATTGGAAAAGACAGCCACAATTCCAATTTATATCAATTGAAAGGCAGTTAATATAAAAACACAAGTAACAGTTGGTTTAAGGAAAAATAGCAAAATGATATAAAAATATATTACAATGTAAGCTTCATTTTTACTACTGTTAGATATGGAATATCTCTGATGAAGCTCATCAAAAGCTATAAACATACTCTATGAAATTATTGGCAGAATTTATTTAGTTGAAGCTACGATTCATTACAACTCAGAACTGGAGTTTTAGAAGTACTAAAAATTAAAAGATTATGGAGCATATACTCTCAGATGAGGAGACTGAGGCCCAGAGAGGTTAAATGACCTGATTCAAGGTCACAGAGTGGTGAGGTAGAAAGGAAAATCAATGCCCCAGCTGCTTCTCAGGTGTTTTTGTCACTCTATCATGAAACTGCATCTTTCTTTAAAAACAAACAACAAAACCCCCCAAACCAAAAGGACTAGATATTAATAATTACATAAGTGAAAATATTCCCCCCTTAAATATACATTTATATCCAAATTATTTATTTGAAACATATCAGATGAAATTTAATCAACCATATAGTAAGACTCTTTGTAGCTATAGTAATAATTACAGCAATTACTGACTAATTTATAACATTAAACTACAGGATATGTTTACTGTCTTTGTAAATTTTTTTCAAAGTTTTTTTATCAACTCGTGCTATGGACTGAATTGTGTCCACTCAAAATTTGTAGGTTGAAACCCTAACCTCCAATGTGCTTGTATTTGGACACAGGGCTTCTAGGAGGTAACTAAGGTTAAATGAGATCATATGGGTGGGGAGCTAATCCAATAGGATTGGTGGCTTTATAAGAAGAGGAAGAGATCTCGATCTCTCGCTGTCTCTCTGTGCACAGATTGAGAAAAGGCCATGTGAAGACATAGCAAGAAGGCAGCTGTCTACAAGCCAGGACGAGGGTCCTCACTGGGAACTATATCTGCGGGCACCTTACCTTGGACATCCCAGCCTCCAGAACTGTGACAAATCTCTGTTGTTCAAGCCACTCAGTCCATGGTATTTTGTTATAGCAGCCTGAGCTAAGACATATTTTGGTACTAAGAAGTGGGGTGCTACTGTAATAAATACATAAAAATGTGGAAGCAGTTATGGAACTGGGTAATAGGTAAAGGCTGGAAGAGTTTGGGGGTACATGCTAGAAGTATAGACGTTAAGAGCAAGAGGTCGATGAGAAAAGAGGAGAGCCGGTAAGAAAGCTTCCATCTTCTTAGAGAATACACAAATAGTCATTAACAGAATGTCCTTTAATGGACATTAAAGGCCATTCTGGTGAGGTCTCAAGATGGAAATGATGAACGAGTTATTGGAAACTGGAGGAAAGGTAATCATTGTTATAAAGTGGCAGAGAACTCGGCTGAATTGCATTCATGTTCTAGTGTTTTGTGGAAGGAAAATCTGCAAGGGATGAAACCGGATAGTTAGCTGAGGAGATTTCTAAGCAAAGTGCTGAAGGAGAGGCTTGGTTCTTTCTGACTGCTTACAGTGAAATGTGATTGTATTTGGAGACAGTGCTTTTGGGAGGTAATTAAGGTTAACTGAGGTAATAAGAATGAGGTCCTAATCAGATAGGACTGGTGGCCTTATAAAAAGAGGGAGAGAGATTTCTCTCTCTGCATGCACACACTGAGGAAAGTCCATCTGAGGACATACTGAGAAGGCAGCCGCCTGCAAGCCTGGAAGAGAGCTCTCACCAGGAACTAAACTGTCCAGCAGCCCAGCCTCCAGAACCACGAGAAATAAATACGTCTATGGTATTTTGTTAAGGATGCCCGAACCAACTATTACAATTAGAACAGAGAAAAGGAAAGAAACTGTGGTACAACCCATGATACTATATTATTAATGATATTAAAATTACTTCAATATTAAGCTGCCAGATTTACTAAATCAGGTCAAATGACACTTTTTCTTTTACCAAAAATGGAAACAGAACTTACTGTTTAGATTCATCATCATCCCCTTCATCATCTTCTAGATGTGCCACATGCCCTCTAAGGATAAAGAAGGATAATTCCACTGATACCAAATGGACTTTACCAAAACAGCTTAAGAAGAAGTTTTAGAAAATGCAGGAAGGGCTACTGTAGGACAGAATTTTATTTCTATGTCTTTACAGGATTCAGGATATTAAAACAACAACAACAACAACAACACAATCTTAGGCTACATGATAGAGAAGGGGGCAAAGAGACTTTACTCATTTGTAACAAAGTATTTTAAGCTTAATTAAAAGTTAAAGTTACCGCTGATGTAATTCTTCTTCAACAGACTTCAGAAGACTCCTTAGGAGAAAAATAAAAATTAAAAATAATGTGAATAAAGCAAAGAAATACTAAGTACAATTTTTCATCACTTTAACCTTACCTATAAATTTAAAATACTTTTTTACTATTCACTAAAAACTTGCTGTAACGACCATCCCTATACCATAAAACATCAGGTTATATTTAATGAGGTATCTATTTTCTGTTGCTAATGTCTTTATACATGTATTTTAAATGAACAAAATAAATCCAAGTGTTTATTGAAAAATACCAATTCAGACAAAGGACAACCCACCATGAAATGTCACAATTGGGACTGACAAAACAATAATTGCAGGGTCACAGTCAGGGGTTTCCAGGATTTAAATTTTACCTGGAATATTTTACCTGACACCTGAAATTATATTTTCTTTTTCTTAATATAAGAAAGGTGACACACTTTTAAAAAAACATCATGCTCTCACGCAATCCTACAAAATGAAACTCAACATGTTGGATCTCTGCAAAAGCATGCATGCATGTGATGTGAATACATGAATGTAGTAGCACTTTGCTTTCACAGAAGACACTCACTTACCTGAAGTATCTGTTCTCCAGTGGTGTACTGGCAAACACATTTACACTTTTGGGAGACTAAGCCTGTATCAGACCAGGTGCGAGGATTTTATCATTAGGAGCAATTTATAAAACTTTGATATTCAGGAATGTAAGAGAAAACTCACAGCATTCCTGAAGTTCCCTTACTTCTCACTGCAAGTTCATGCAACATACCTCCTATATTATACTCTTCAAGCATTAGAAACTCAATAGCCTTAAAGCTAACGAGATAGAAATACGGTTACTGACAGATTACTGTGGTAAAAGTGATTCAGCAGAAAATTTACTCTCCTCAAAAGTTGTAAGGTAGTACCTTCTAATCATTTCCCCTTCCTATATATAGTGGAAAAAACTGCCCTCAGAATTATCAAAGCATAAAACCAGAGAAACTGAAAGGTATGGTTAGCTGGTATAAACAATTAATAGAATAGATTTTAGCCATCAAATGTTTTAATTAGGATAGTTTAATAACAATTTAAGTATTAAAAAGTGACAAAGTTTTAAATCTGGAGTTGTAAATGACATAGGAAAACCATAAACTAATTGCAAATACTATTTTGCAGATAAAAAAATTAAGGTACTTCAGTCAAATGTATTACCTATTCACAAAGCTCTTCTAGGACTAGCTCTAAGAAGACAGGACTTCTACCTAGAGGTAGTATAGCAAAATGATGACAGGTTGTGAAGCAAACACAGCCTGAATCTGAATCTTGCCTCTGCCAATGTAAGCTATGTGGCCTTTGATAAGTTACTCTGATTTTCCTGAGCAAAATAGGAATTACAATAGTACCTATGTCAAAAAAAAAAAAATAGTACCTATGTCAAAATGTTTACCTGTATATACAATTAATTAATTCTTTGAATAGTATTTCAGAGCACACTAAGTACTCAATTAGTGTTTTCTTTATTATTATCAACTAAGCAACATTTCTCTAAACCAGCAATTCTCAAAGCACAGTCTGGGGATCCTGGGGGTCCTTTAGGCTCCTGTAAGAGGTCTGCAAGGTAAAAAACTATTTTCAGGGGCTTCCCTGGTGGCACAGTGGTTGCGCGTCCGCCTGCCGATGCAGGAGAACCATTTTTTTTTTTTTTTTTTTTACTCTTATTCACTCTTTTTCTTTCTTTTTTCACTCTTACTCTTTCATTGAGGATGAAACTCTGGAGTTTTCTGGAGACTATGACATGTGTGATATCATAATAGATTAGTAACAGATATGAGAATCCAGCTGTCTTCTATTAAGCCAGACATTAAGGAGATCTGCAAAAAATATAAAACAATGCCACCTTTCTTACTAATATTATTTTGTTTCAGGAAAAAAACAGCTATTCTTCATAAAAAATGTTATTTGTGGCCCTCAAAAAAGCATTTGCTGTATTATACTGACATATATAAAGCTGCTTCTAAGTCTCATGAGAGGAACAAAATGGTGTTGCAAAGACGGTACCATTAAGAGGTGGCATTTGAATTGGTTCTTTTTTTTTTTTAAAGATTTTTTTTTTTTTTTTTTTTTTGGTGGTATGCGGGCCTCTCACCGCCGCGGCCTCCCCCGCCGCGGAGCACAGGCTCCGGACGCGCAGGCCCAGCGGCCACGGCTCACGGGCCCAGCCGCTCCGCGGCACGCGAGATCCTCCCAGACCGGGGCGCGAACCCGGCCCCCCCGCACCGGCAGGCGGACTCCCAACCACTGCGCCACCAGGGAAGCCCTTAAAGATTTTTTTTGATGTGGACCATTTTTAAAGTCTTCATTGAATTCGTTACAATACTGCTTCTGTTTTATGTTTTGGTTTTTTGGCCACAAGGCATGTGAGATCTTAGCTCCTGACCAGGGATCGAACCCACACCCCCTGCACTGGAAGGTGAAGTCTCAACCACTGGATCACCAGGGAAGTCCCTGAATTGGTTTTTAAAAATGAGGAATTTTTTAATACACACAGAATTTTTTTTATGATAACATGGAATGAGTATATTACAATTTGAAATAAATAAATATTTTGAAAAGTTTTCAGTTTAAATTTCCAGTACTATAAATATTGATATTTATAAGTGATATAAACAAAAGCTCATTGGAATCCTTAATAATTTTTAAGACCGTAAAGGGATCCTGAGACTAAGAATTTTGGAAGCAGTGCTTTAAATTATTTTACCAAATTAAACGTAATATCTCTGAACTGTACAGTGGGCTTTCACATCATCTTAGAAGATGTGAAAACAAACTTTTTCTTAAGCATGTGACAATATTTTTTGAGCCATTTCTTTTTCCAGTAGAGAATATTAGCATTTGAAAATAATTAAGAGGGGAATTTAAATGTAGTTTATTTTCAGTTTACCATATTTAATTGGACTTATATGGCATTCCACTTTTTAAAACATTATCTTCCTGGGAGTATAGGTTCTGTAAGAATAAGAGAACATGAAATAGCAGATATCCTAAGGCTAGGGACTCATATGTATATTTTTTAATTCATTTACTTGTAAATTTCCTACTATGTGTTAAAATATTTTGTTAATAAAGTTACAGAATTCATGAAGTCTTAATGAAAAGTAGAAAATATCGTTTGGTTTTCAGCCTTTATAAAAGAGAAAATGAAATATGGCTAATTTGCATAAAGGTTCATTTATACCATATCTTGAGAGCATTGGAGAAAAATGTGATACTGATTTAATCACCAATACTGGATGTGACATAATAAATAATGTCACTATTCGCTGGTCTACTTGGATTCCTCTATTATGGAATTCTGAGAAAGTTATGAATAAAACAAAACAAAAATGATGCCCTCATATTGAACTACTAAGTCAACTGAAAATGACCAGAAAATTTGGATGAAGAGGTTAAAAATGGAAAAACATGGAAACATAGATCATAGATTTAACTGATAAAATGAAGAAACTGATAGAGAGAGAAGTAAAAAACCACCACCAAAGTATTTGGCATATTTGAATTAGCTGGTTACTAGAACCATTCAAAATTGCCTAACTGACTCAAAACAATCTGTAAGTACTGCCCTGATTGTATTTGAGAACAAACCAAAAAACTTCCCTATTTCTTTAAAACCAAAAAACAATTTTGTTCTCTCATATTCACTTGCTCTTACAATCAACATTTACTGAGTAAACACTACAAATAAGGGCAACTAATGTGTATTAAACCCTAAATGTGCTAAATGCTTTACAATGATTATTCCATTTCACCCTTAGCATACTATGAGGCAGGTACTATTATAATCCCCATTTATTAGAGAAAATTGAGGTAAATTTCTCCAAGTTACACAGTTTATAGCAAGAGACAGTTCTGACTCTGGAGCTGGCATTTACTACTACTATACTTAATTATGCCAGGAATTTCTTTTCACTATTATTTAAGTCTTTAGAAGAGATTTTATTTTTAGAACTTTTGCTCTGCATTAAAAACAAAATCAGAAATAATTTAGAGTTTTCTTTTAAAAATAGTATTTTGTTGGTTTAAATAGTCAGAAAAGTTGACCCCAATAATAACAATTCAAAATAAAACAACCCAATAAGTCAAAACACATACGCATTCTGTTTAAAAAAAAAAACAAACTTAGTTCCTGTGTGGTCTGGAATAGGCAGAAACCCATAAATGGAAATCTGTCTGCCTGATCACCTATGGAGAAAGCAGGAAATCCTGTGAGTTTTAAAACACTGCCTAGTCACAAGAATAAAGCAGACATAGCAGTACAGTAAGAGAAGTGCTACATCCATGCTCATGTCACATGTATGTATATACCTGTACACGAAACACAGCCAAAGGGTAAACTTTGGGGCAACCTACCTTGCCAGTGATTCATTATATAGAATAAAGTTCCTTAAGCAGGGATCCAATTAATCAAAAAATGAAGGTTGGGGAAATTATTAACATTTTACCTAGCCAAGGTAACTATATGATATGAAAATGTCTAACAATCAAAAAATCAGACAATGGGAACTAAGGAATCTAGAAAAGCATTTAATGATAGGCCATTTTTGGGGTATTTTTGTAAGTATATAATATAAAAATATATTTAAAATAAACCAAAGTAAATGAAATATTTTTCGAAATCAGACAATCTCTTAAAATACATCAAAATTTGCTAACAAGATCCTTAAAACTAGTGACCTGAAATTTAGACAAAATAACACAAAAACACATCAGAATTTATTTGCTAACCCATTATGAGACAAACTTTCCTTTGTTGCCCATCAATAAATCAAGACAAACTATAAACAGCAAATGTTACTATTTTGATAAAATTTCATTTTTCAACCAGGGAAATTTTAGACTTATTTTCCATTTTAGGAAACATAAGGTTTAAAACAAAAACAAAAACAAAAACTTCATGTTATTTAACTGAAGTTCAGCAAAATCAAAACTAATGCATTTCTCTCGCTTGTCATTCAAAGCCTTTTCTGGGTTAAGAAAAGAGTATTTAAACATTTCGTTTATAAAAAAAGAGACATGATTTTGCGTTATTATCTCTAAATCTGAGTTGCTTGTCTTTTAGTCACCTGCTTAACTTAACATATTTTAACTAAAATATGGGTATATAATATATCTCAACCCTCTAATGTCATCACTGAAATTATATTTGGAAATTTTAAGTAGTTCTGATTATTGAAATAATATCTACATAGCTGGGAGATTTTGGCAATTTAAATATTTCCCTATAAATTAGCTTTTATAATGATAGTTTATCCATGAACTCAGGAAATGAGACTACGGGGAAGAGCAGAGTCCTGTCCCCATATCTTGCTAATTCAGGCCTACAAACATCTTAAATTGTTACACCTTGTAAGCTGCCTTTTCACCACTGTGATGCACCACCTAGAAAGTGCCTGGTATACTGCAGACCTTAAACAACCGTTGGATTTATTTCTTGCATAAAATAAATAACTTTTAAAACTTTAGACATATTTTAACGGCTATCTACTTTTTAAAAGACTCTTAACAGCTAAAAAGTTAAGACAAAGATTTTTAAATAGTGTGAATATTTCCATCTGTTTTCATAGGCCAACACATCTGGGAGATGTACCAAAGCAAGTTTTGTAAGTAATAAACAGGTCAACTTTGCACATAAAAGAAATAAATTGCTGAAACATATATTCATCTTTAGTTGGAATGTACTTACTTTCTCCACCAGGTAAGGTCTACAAAGTAGCTTGATACAAAAAATTTAAGGTGACTCTCCCCATTATGACAATTATTGAGTAGATGATTAGCAAGGTAGTAATAAAGAAAAGTTAAAAGCATATTATAAAATATAGCTACCAGACTAGTACAATTTACTACTGTAAATATTTAAAATACAATTAATATATAACATATTTTAAGGCAATTTAAGTATTCTTAAATTTAAATTTAATTTTAAAAGAATTTTACTTACTTGTTTGCACCTAAAAAGTAACTACTTTGGTGTCCTTGTCCATATTCTAGTTGTAGATCCTAATAGTACAGAATAAAATATTCAGCAAAATAGTAGTGTATCACAAATCATGATACACTAACACATATTATTTTTAAAAGAGAAACCCCAGACTTCAAATAAATCTGTATTGCTATATGTTCTTAAAAAGAAAGCAAGGTAGGACTTCCAACAATAAAAGATTTCAGAAGTTTGTAGTCCTAATTTATATATTTTATTATTTAAGTTACCAAAATTTTCCTGGGAACTTGTTTGAACACTATATGCAAGTTTCATTTATGGTTATTGCTACTGTAATTAACATTTGTAAAAATCAGTTTTTGGAATGAAAAAAGCTGAAATAAGGTATTTATGCTCAAGCCATAATAAAGCAAAAATGATTACAGAAGAGAACAAGCAACAAAAATCTTGGTTTGACTTTGTATATAAGATCTGCAATAATTCTGTATATATACACATTCACATATTTCTACTACTGCTTCATGCAGGTAATAATTTTTAAAGGTTAAAAAGAAGGTGGTCTTTTAAAGTAAATTATACATGTGAAATTGCACAAGATTATAAACTAAATTTAAGGACTTTTAATATTTTTTTAAAGAGTTAAGTAGCAAAACTTCAAATGAATATTATTAAGGCAGTTCTTCAACTACTTAAACATTTCCACTGAAAGCTGCAGGTTGTAGAGTTAAGAACTGAAATTTAAAGGAACTAACAATCTATGTGCTCGACTCAAATGACTTCTTGAGGAAAAAAAATGCTTTCCAACAACCACGGAAAGTACAGTTTCCTTTTCTCCCACTGTATTTCAAGCACTGTTTTAATGATTCAGGGGGAATATTTAACATTTTAAATGAATTTTATTTTCATTAGAATATAGTGTACTTAAAGCGCTATCTAGTTTTACAAGATACTGCCAGATGCACAATGAGGACTTAATGCAAAAGTTACCTTCTTGGAGCAGCCTTCCAAGACTGTCCAGGGAGATAGGTGTAACCTTCTTCGCGACTCCATGGCATTTAACACATAGTTCTCCTCTAGCATTTACAATGACTTTTAATTAACTTATTTACAAGTTTATAAAAATAGTAACCAGGCTATAAGCTCCTCAAACAAAGGAAAATTGTTAAATCCATCTTTTTTCCCTACAGCCTAGGGTCTAGCATCGTAGCTGGCACACACTAATTAGGCCCTAAAAAAATGCGTGTTCAAATGCCACTTGTTTATTTTACTGTAAACAGATAACTAACACTTCAGCCTCGTTAAGATACACATAGATAATTATAGATCACACAAATACTAAGCCTAGAAATATGAGACTTCTAAGCAATACATCACATTTAAGTGAAAAGTTAAAAGCCAAAAGCCTGGTTTAGACAAGGCTCAAATTTTGTCTTCTTCAATAATTGTGTTCTTCCATGCATAATAATATGTTCTTACCAGTGACAGAAGAGATAACACATCATAAACAAAAAAGATTAGTGAACTGTCACACTGGTATCACATAAAATTCTAATGAAAAAGGACACCTGTTCTCTTTAATTTGTAATGATATATCTTAATAGGATAAAATTGCTATTATCATAAGACTGCCACACAATTATTATGCTGCACTATTTAAGTGGTCATGACTTTATATAGGAGACTTTAAGCTTTGGTATTTAGTAAAGAAAAGTACTAATCTCAATGAATACCTTTCTGAATTCAACTTCATTTTCTTCAGCTATGCATAACTGGGCCCTTCTACCGGACCAGCAACCTCTTTAGCCAATATAATCTCTTAAGCCTTTAATCAAATGACAGCTTTCAAAAGCGTAATTTGTGCAGAGTGGCCATGGCTTGTGTTATATAAATATAGATATGTCCTAAGAATAGCTAGCTCATCTGCTACATGACAATTACCAGGTTGATGATAATAATTAAAAAAAAAAATCAACTGATACATTTAGGAAGGTAAGAGAAGAATCTGGAATAACTAATGAAATATTTTAATAGAAAATGGAGTGTAAGTTCACATACAGAATAACATTCAGGATGGGGAGAAGTTGCTGACAGATCCAGGTCTGATGATTAAATGTGGCATGTGTTAAGCCCTACCAGGAAAGCTAAAATTGAAAGGGTTTCATTCTTTAGTAATTCCTTCTCTGTAAATCAAGTTATGTTTTAGCATCCATAGGAAAAAAACAAACAAACAAACCCATGTGCTAGGCATGTCATCAAGGAAAAGGACTGCACTAAGTCCTTCTAATAAGTAGTTAATCTCATTTAATTCAACTATTATTTACCAAGCACTTATTATATGGCAGGAATTCAGACAGCAAATCAGCAAGAAAAATGAGAATAAATAAAAAGGAAAGGAAGAAAAGGGAAACTTGGGCAAAGTTAGTAGTCATTTACATATCTTTAGGGTAGTCTAAGAAAGACTGATCTAAAATGCTTCCCAAAGGGACTTGGAAGCTATTCTGTAATAGAAAAATGCTACCAAAGTTATGCTTGGAAAAGCACTCAAAATAACCCTATAAAATGATGGTAAAACATGGCCATTCTTTATAAACTAAATAAGAATACATTTGTACATGCCAGGATAGACATAAAAAATTTAGTAGCATAAATCAGGCATCAACTTATTAATGAATGACGGTGTTTAACTACACAAAGTCAAAGCAGTAACAACATGGATGAAAACATGCAATAGCCCAGTATAGATTCAAATTGAACACTCAGCAAAAAATTTAAGATGGTCAACCTAAGCCCAATTAAAATATCTTTTGGGGTCAGAAAGTCCTAACTTCAGTGTTTTAATGAATAGAGGAGTACTTCTGAACTCGGATAGAGTCTCTAAGAAGACATGGTCCCAGCAAGAGCTGAAAAAGAACAGAGGACATGGCGTGGAACACTGGAAAAGGAAAATACATGACCAAGAAAATGTTATTATTGTTTTTTTAAAAACCCATCTGGAGATTACAAAGTCTATCTATACCTGATGAGAAAACAGCAGGAAGTCAAAATAACTGTTACAGTTGGCTACAAAAACACAAAAGAAAAAATACTTTAACAATATGTTTTAACCAAGAAAAAAGAGAATAGCGGAATTTTTTTTTCTTATCAAAAAAATGAGAAAATACGGCACACGACTAAGGTGTTAGGAGACACCTTTTAATGTGGTAGATAATCTACAGAAGTAAAAAGGGACTAAACCCTCGATAATTCTTATTTCTTAAAAAGAAAATCAAGTAGGGTCAGAACACTAACTGAATAAGCAGTGTCCTGACTAATAAAAGCAGAAGACTTAAGGGGGCTCAAAGTGAATAAACATGACTTTTGTATAGCAAGGTTGGAAATGAATATCAGCAGGTTAGTTTCCTTTTTCTTTTTTAATTTTACTGAAGTACAGTTGAAGCAGGTTAGTTTTGATACTCTAGAAAATGTCCTGTAATTGTGCAATTATGAAGTGAGTTTTCCCTAGAAATTGCTTCATATATAATAGGTAAGAAAAGTGACCATACAACATAAATTTTATAGTAAGTAATAGTTTAACAGATTTAAAATTAACAAAGTTGATGTTTCTTTTCCAGAATAAATTTAACTTTATTTATAGACTTTATTCAATTCTGACCTAATTCAGGGGTAATCTTGTAGTACTTCTGTTATGGTTACTGATAATGATAAATTGGGTATATCTTTTGGACATGTTTTAAATTATAACCTAAATATATTATTCTTACTTTTTCAGGTATACTATAAGTTTCTTCAGAGCAATGATTATGTTACTACTTATGTTCCTCCACAGCAATTAACATAGTGTTTTACATATACAGTTGACCCTGGAACAACATGGGTTTAAACTGTATGAGCTCACTTATATGCTGATTTTTTTCAATAAATACATACTGCAATATCACTTGATCTGCTGTTGGCTGAATCCAAAGATGCAGAGTCACAGGAAGGCCAACTATAAAGTTATACTTGGATTTTCAACTGCTGGTGTCCCTAATCCCCTTGTTGTTTAAGGGTCAACTGTTCTTACCTTTCAATATATTCTTCACTGGTATATGGGCCAAAATGCCTAGTAGAACTAGGAAAATTAGAAAAAATTAGCAGCAGCTGAACAGATGTGTAATACCTTTTAATGTAAAGACAGCATCATGTAGATTGGCTATATCCATTCTTATGGTTATGGGCAAAACTCTTATTATTATGGAATTTTGCTGAGTTTTTTCTTTGCTTTTTAAACTCAGGCATCTTTCAAAATTTAAAGACCTTTCAACTCACTAACAATGTTAAAATTCAAGCTCTGTTACTCTGGTTTCATATATTATGATTGCCTGATTGAAAAAAAAAACCTTTACTATAGTAATGATTCTAAATTCATTTACAAAAATCGTAAGATGAATACACTTAGCACTTAAAACAACCAGAAATCATTGATGACATGGAAGTTTTAGGCAGCAAGGTCTATAAGGGGGTAAATGTTTCTTTTGGGTCCCAAAAGATTTAGGGCTGTCATCTTGGTGCCAATTGTCTACTAAGATGACAGCCAGACATTCTGGGTCCATCAGGTTTCTAGTGGCCAGCAGTAAGTATTTAAGAGTTGAAATCCTGTTCACAGTGCTAAGGTTTTAGAACTATGAAAGTAGGAGACTGAAATAATTATGGACACTTCACAGCAAAAAACGAAAACACTAATTTGAAAAGACACATGCACTTCAATGTTTATAGAAGCACTATTTACAATAGCCAAGACATGGAAGCAACCCAGGTGCCCATCAACAGAAGATGTGGTATATACATACAGTGGAATATTACTCAACCATAAAAAGAATGTAACATTGCCATTTCCAGCAATGTGGATGGGTCTAGAGAATATTATGCTTAGTGAAATAAATCAGACAAAGACAAATGTCATATGACATCACTTATATGTAGAATCTAAAAAATAACACAAATGAATCTACAAAACAAAAACAGACTCACAAACACAGAAAATAAACTTATGCTTACCAAAAGGGAGAGGGAAGGGGGAGAGAAAAGTTAGGAGTAAGGGATTAACAGATACAAACTACTGCACATAAAATAGATAAGCAAAAAGGATTTGCTATATAGCACAGGGAATTATACCCAATATCTTATAATAACCTATAATGGAACATAATCTTAAAAAAAACCCTGAATCACAATGCTATACATCTGAAACTAATGGAATATTGTAAATCAACTATACTTCAATAATATACACATACACACACACCAGAAAATAACAAGTGTCAAAGAGGATGTGGAGAAATTGGAACCCTTGTTCATTGCTGGTGGGAACTGTAAAATGATGCAGCGGCTATGGAAAACAGTATGGTAATTCCCCCCAAAATCAAGCATAGAATTATCATATGATCCAGCAATTCCCCTTCTAGTTATATACCCAAAAGAACTAAAAGTGGAAACTTGACAGATACTTGTATATCTAGGTTCACAGATGCATTATTCACAATAGCATCCATTGATGGATGAATGGATAAACAACATGTAATTATACATATAATGAAATATTATTCAGGCTTAAGAAATTTTGACACATGCTACAACATGGATGAATCTTGAAGATGTTATGACATTATGCCAAGTGAAGCGAGCCAGTCACTTACATTATTTGTCACAAAATGACAAATAATGTATGATTCCACTTACGTGAGGTACCTAGAGTACAGAAAAATTCAGAGACAGAAAACAGAATAGCAGAATGGGAGTTATTGTATAATGGATAAGGGGTTGCAGCATGAGAAGATGAAAACGTTCTGGAGATCAATAGTGGTGATGGTTGTACAACGATATGAATGTACTTAATGCCACTGGACTGTACACTTAAAAATGGTCACAATGGTAAATTTTATGTTATGCATACTTTACTACAATAAAAAAATAACTATGGAACATATATGTTGATTCAAAAGAGAGAGAGCATGAGCACAAGACCAGTATTAGTGGGAAAAAACATTGACATTGCTGCGTAGAGGCAACAGTGGTTTAGGTTGGAATTGTTGAGCCAGGGTGCTTAGGTCAAATCCCAGCTCCACTATTATTTAGTTGGGTGGTTAAAATCGATTTCAGCTTCTATGCACTTTAAATCCCCTTATTTGTAAAACAAGGATTATAATTTAACATATTTAAAGTGTTTAGAATATAAAGCCTGGTTTAAAAAAACTTCTAGTGTTAGCTTTTATCATTAAAAATGGGCTTTTTGGGCTTCCCTGGTGGCGCAGTGGTTGAGAGTCCGCCTGCCGATGCAGGGGACACGGGTTTGTGTCCCGGTCCGGGAAGATCCCACATGCCGTGGAGCTGCTGGGCCCGTGAGCCATGGCCGCTGGGCCTGCGTGTCCGGAGCCTGTGCTCCACAACGGGAGAGGCCACAACGATGAGAGGCCAGTGTAACGCAAAAAAAAAAGTGGTCTTTTTAAGGTTGATTTTATAAATAGTAGGATCTGACAAGTATTTCATTCATCCCTCTTCTGCCAGAACTATCCACAAGTTAATTGTCCCTAAAGCCCTTCTCTGTCACAAGACTCCCTTGTCAGCTGCTCCCTCTATCATAAGAAACTACTGATTATGTAAGGGGTGTGGGAGGTAGTTCTAGGGAACAGAGCCATGGTAACTCACTCAAGTTACTAGGCTAGTTACACACAGGGTACAGAGAAGAATATTTGTAACTCTAAAAGTAGTATATTTCTGGTTTTAGTGTTGTATTTTCCTGGAGAATATTAATACATAAAACAGTCAATTTAAACTTTTGATTCCATGGTCTTTTATTTCCACAACAAATGTCACTATTGTCATTCTAGCCTACATATGCCTAATTCTGAAGAAATTTTCAGTCCAGAAATCACTGGCAGTGCTGTCTTCAGGCACTGCACCTCACTTGTCCCCTCACATGGTTAATTCTGGCCTCATGCTTTCTGGCCTCTCTGGGCCATTTACTGACTCTTCTAGGGTTCCAACTGCTTCTTCCCACCTCCAGCATTGGTTCTACGACTGAAAAACAGGCATCACCCCTGTGGTGACCAATATTCTGTACTTTCTTTCTTCAGACCTAACTGGGGAACACATGCAATCTCATGGTTTCATCTATCATTTCCTCTTTGATGACTTCAATCTTCCTTCTCTGAGCTAATCCCATTATTCTAGTAGTAGTGTAACCATTCCATAATTTCAGCTCTTTATCTGCCGTCTCTCAGAACTGTGCTAATGACTGTTCCCACGTTAATTCCCATGACACTTAGTAGTCAACTGTCCATTATTTTCCTGGAAAATATATAATGGTTCCTATACAATACTGAAATCAGTCTTTTAGTCCCTCCCAGAAGGCAGATGAACCATATTAACCCAAAGGCTTTCCTCCTTCTTTGACTTCCATAGTACCTATTATTATATGTTAGACTTTCCTCATCAATAGTCACCACCAGAAAAAATTTTGGTAATGTACTGTACATTTTGTTGCATGGCTAAGAGTTTATATATACAAGTATTTTCCACCGATCCAAGACTGCAACTTTCCTAAAAGAGAAATTATGTCTAAAATCTCTTTTATGTTCTACAAATGTTACTGGGCATAGATATAGGAATTTATACAAAGAATCATTTCAACTAACCAGAATTGAAAGAGGTATGTTATTAAGGCAGAAAGGAAGGAAAGGGAAGGAAAATTCGATTGAAAAGGGAGAAAAGTGGAATCTAGGAGTAAATATGGAGGCAACTTGGGGTCCTAGTCAGCTACAGAACTAGAAAAAACTATTTAATAGCAACTATTAAAGTACTATTTAATATTTACTAGGGTTAATTGCCCGTCTTTTCTTACCTAATGGTAAGATAGCCTTAATATTTATAACTTCAGGGAGTTTATTTTTATTTTATTATTATTATTATTATTATTATTTTTTGTGGTACGCGGGCCTCTCACTGTTGTGGCCTCTCCCGTTGTGGAGCACAGGCTCCGGATGCACAGGCTCAGCGGCCATGGCTCACGGGCCCAGCCGCTCTGCGGCATGTGGGATCTTCCCGGACCGGGGCATGAACCCATGTCCCCTGAATCGGCAGGCAGACTCTCAACCACTGTGCCACCAGGGAAGCCCCAGGGAGTTTTTATAACCCAAATTTTGGCCTGAGAAAACTGGATACTTCATAATGCTACAAAGTTAAAATTTCATCTGAGACTGATTTCACTGTTTATCAGGGGTAAATTATTTTTTAAAATTATATATATTTTATTTTTATAATATATAGATATATATATATATGGATGGTTTCTAGTTCACTAAAACAAGTCACATTATTCAAACTGGACATTTTTATAGGGAAATGTAATTTCTAAAGAAAAAAATCCATATCTGAGTGAGAAAACAAAATGTTCTTGTAAAAAAGAAAAAACTTTAACTTTTTGTTGTAACATTATAATATATTCGAGTAAATATGTTTATTTAACGTGTAGAAAAAATTGCTATAATCCTTTATATATGGTAGGTTGCTAACTGGCAGGAACTTATAAAACAATGTTTAAATTGGTTCATTAAAACTGGACAAAATGTTTGATTAAAAAACCCTGAAAGCAATTAAGACTAAAACAACGCTGACAAAGAAAATCAGAAGATGAGAAATACCAGATTAGATCTTGCAGTGTAGTATATTTCTTCTGAACTGTCCAAAAAATCATCACTGTCGGGCTGTTTAGCAGAGACCAAGAAACCCAAGTTATTTACACTTAGACTAAAAACCACAAATTCACAATGGGAAACTCACAAGTGAAGTAAGTCCTGCTAACATAACTTTATTAAGGTAAATGCAAAGTCAAATCAGATTAAGGAGCATCTAAAAAAGCAACAGTGCAAGAACTTTGCTCTATAATACAGTTACTAAATTAGTACAGAATTTAAATACATGCAATGGTAAGTTAAAAAGAGAAGCAGAAAATAACAACTGGCATTTATAAACATCATGATAATGTTTTCTTCTAAACCTCCATCTTCTACATAAAGGTCAGGCTTAAGTATTATAACATGATCATTTTAAGAATTTTTCTTTAGCATTCCTTTCCTCCATGCTGGTATACTGAATTAGAGCAACTCTTTAAGTTAAACGGCTAAAAACTCCCTTTATATGCCTTTAGTCAAGTGGGTTAAAATAAGCATTAAATTTATTTATTTATTTTTTATTTTTTTTGTTGTATGCGGGCCTCCCTCTGTTGTGGCCTCTCCCGTTGCGGAGCACAGGCTCAGCGGCCATGGCTCACGGGCCCAGCCGCTCCGCGGCATGTGGGATCCTCCCAGACCGGGGCGCGAACCCGGTTCCGCCGCATCGGCAGGCGGACGCGCAACCACTGCGCCACCAGGGAAGCCCCAAGCATTAAATTTAAGAAGAAAGTTCCCACTTCAATCCTGAGCGCTCATTAACAGTTACTTTCTTCTCATTATTAAGCAGAAAAGGGAAAAAAATGAAACATATAATCTGGAGCTTTGGTTAAGTAATTTCATTAGGATTAATTTTGTTTGTTTTTTAAGTCTCATTTTTTTATTCTTCCATAGAATATTAACATCTCAAATGTTTGTAACAGCATTTTGCTTCTGAGACTGCACCTAATATTTTATCATATATCTGGAAAGGAGTATATAAAAAATTAACAAAAGAGAATCATGAAAAGAATGTTTTAGCAATCTTTAAATAAATGATAAATTTAATCTGCTCTGTACACCTAGTCTCTCCTGAGTTTCAGTTGCTCCAAAGAGGTTGGATTCTGTCCTGATATTTAGAAAAGGTGGTTTACACTCTTAAAAAACTGCCCATAAATTTAATGAGAAGATATGCTATTACTGGTCCAACATTGTAGTTTAAAATTGTGGCATTTATCCTAATAAATATATATGTAAAAAGCCCCTCAAAAACTGCAAAGCAAAAATGAAAAAAAAAAAAAAAAAGGGCTAGCATAAAAAACATTTAATCAGCGAATGGTAAAACTATTAAGTTTCTCCTAAAATAATTTTGAAAATATTCAATCTCAGCAACACAGATTTATTTATTCCAAATTTTAGAATTAGTTACCTTTTTATTTCCCCAAATGCTTTGAAAATATTAATAACTAGCTTTTGTAGTCAGTACCAACATATCACAAAGACTAATTAAAACATTCACTTTCAGTGTTAAGATTCCAAGACTACACTACTTACAAGTTCATGATGTGGTTCTGTCTCTTTCCTTAAGGGTGGATCAAACTTTACTTGGCCAACTATAAGAGAAAAAAAGTAAAGCCTTCATGTGTTTCCATATTTTTAATGATATAATAATTTTAAAAGTTACTCCCATAGCAAAACCTATTTAATTTTACCATCTACCACAGGCTGATCACAATCCAAAGATTTAAATAAAGAATCTGTTAGCTGGAAAAAACCCAAGAAAGTCTAAGCTGTTAAAGCTTAATCTAATAATCCTAGGCCTTTTCTGTAGTAAAAAAAAAAAGATGATTAACAAAATTACGTGTACATTACAGTCAGGATCTAAGGTGCTACTTCATTGTGACCCAGCATGAAATAGAGACAATCTTAACTCAGTACTTCGGTATACAGACAGCAATTCAGGCAGAGTTATTTCTGGAAGCCAGCCTGCAAGATGGTCCCGAATGAGTCCTGCCTCCTGGTGTTCATAAACTTGTGTACTTCCTTCCCACTTCCCTGGGGTGGTCTATGTGACCAGATGAAAACGGCAGAATGATGGCATATAACTTCAGAGATAAGGCTTCTGTCTTGGGCTCTCTCTAATGGATCACTTGCTCTGGAGGAAGTCACGCTGTGAGCAGCCCTAAGGAGAGCCTACACGGCCAGGAACTGAAGCCTTGGGCTAACAGCTCCGTGAGTAACCTTGGAAGCAAACCCTCCACCTCAGTTAAGCCCTCAGCAAGTCGACTGCAGCCCCATCTGACACCCTGATTGTCATGACAGACCCTGAGGCAGAACCACCCAGCTAGGCTGTCCTGGACTCCTGACCCTTAGAATATGTGTGAGATAATAAATGTTTATTGTTTTAAGCTGCTAAATTTTGGGGTAATTTGTTATATAACAATAAATAACTACACTTCTGCAGCTAAAGTATAAACTAAATACTAGAGCCAACATAAATTGACTGTACTACATTCACCTTTCCCCCTGCTATTCTAATTTAATGAATGTTTCACTACCTTTACCTTTAATTTCTGTATCTCATTATCATTGTCATTATCTGCTTTTATAACCTAGGTACAGCATTCAAGACCACTGAGATAAAAGCAGAGGCACAAATATAAAACATTAAAAAGAAGAAAAACAGACAGTCACAAATAATATCACCGCTCAACTTGTAAGAGCTCAGTCAAAACAGCAATTCTCAATCAAAGCAGGGAAGTGAGCGAAATTTCAAAGTACAATCATTTTATAACTGTTTTGATTTTAGCTTAGTATATATGGTTTACTGTGAATGTTAATGCCAAATAAAGAGATCATGAGATTTGAATATTTAGCAATAGGAGGCACAAGTAAAAAAGGCTGAGAAACACAGCCCTACAAGATCTCCAGTTGTGTGTGAAGAAGTATGTATATGCTTTATAGTTGTTATGCACTAGATATCAAATTCTGGCCCTTAGAGATAAGTAGGCTGTTCAATAATGGGTTCCTCATACCTGTTCACATATGATCACATATCAAAGATTACAAAATAGATTTTAGTAAGGTATTAAAACATATTTTATATATATACACACACACACACACACACACACACATATATATACACATATATCACCTTGACAGAGGCCCTATTGAACAACTCTCACCTAAACTTGTCATCAAATGGCAAAATTAAATCTGTAATAAAATTACATGAGGACAGTTTCATGCATTATCTGCCTTGTGTTATCATCACATGTGAACATGCCTGTTTCCACCAGACTGCATAATCACTAAGTACAGGGGTGCAGGGATGCTGTCTTAGACTTTCATTATTATTATTATTATTATTATTTTTGGGCTGTGTTGAGTCTTCGTTGCTGCACGTGGGCTTTCTCTAGTTGCGGCGAGCAGGGGCTACTCTTCATTGCGGTGCGCGGGCTTCTCATTGTGGCGGCTTCTATTGCTGTGGAGCATGGGCTCTAGGCTTGTGGGCTTCAGTAGTTGGGGCATGAAGGCTCAGTAGTTGTGGCTCACGGGCTCTAGAGCACAGGCTCAGTAGTTGTGGTGCACGGGTTTAGTTGCTCTGTGGCATGTGGGATCTTCCCGGACCAGGGCTTGAACCCCTGTCCCCTGCATCGGCAGGTGGATTCTTAACCACTGCGCCACCAGGGAAGTCCCTAGACTAACTTTCATAGCAAGGACAGAACTCCAACTGTAGCAGGTATTCAATACCCCTGTACTCTGTGGGAACACTTTTCCAGAGACAGGAGCCCGTACAGTGATGTCCCTACGGAGATTCATTCTTTTTTTTGTTTTTTTGCGGTACGCGGGCCTCTCACTGCTGTGGCCTCTTCTGTTGCGGAGCACAGGCTCCGGACGCGCAGGCTCAGCGGCCATGGCTCACGGGCCCAGCCGCTCCGCGGCATGTGGGATCTTCCCGGACGGGGCACGAACCCGTGTCCCCTGCATCGGCAGGTGGACTCTCAATCACTGCGCCACCAGGGAAGCCCTGGAGATTCATTCTTCATGCCTTACACTGGTATCACTCTTCTGTTTTCTCCAAATTCCCTAAAGTTATGATAAGTTTCTGCCACAGGACATTCCAAGTACTGTTCAAATAATTGCTGGGCAATCATCCCAGGCTACAGTGGTATTTATGATGTTCTTAATAATGTCGAAAATTCCTACTTATCTGTAATTGTCTACTGGTCTTGAGCTCTGTTTCTGCTACCATCTCCTTGAACGTATGTCAAGCGACACACCATAAATTTATATTTTACTATCCAGATGAAAACTCCCTTTTAGCTTCTTTGAAATAGCTCCAACATGATCACTTGCTGACCCATCACTAGCCATTAGGGGTCAAAACTGATCCTACTATGGCAGACAACAAGAGCCCCAGAATTATTTCTTCTTAAAGCAAGTCTTTGCTTATCATATTTAACTGAAGGCAGAGGGGACTTCCTAAAAAGGAAAGAGCAACAAACTTTCTGCAAGTGAGCCAATTTTTAAATGTATGTTGCCCAAACACCATTTAGTTTAATAAAGAGAAAACCTTGGTTACATGGAGAGATACCATGTAATTGTAAACATAAAACATTAACAAGAGCAACAAATATATACAAATACTAAAATAAATTATTTTCTCTAAAGCCTGCCTTTATCGTCAATAGCATGACTGATTATTCTATATATCACATCTCACATAAAATCATAAAACGTCCTACGAAAGCAGATACCACAACACTGCATAAGATTTTAAAGCCTCAAACATCAAACCCACAAATTATAAGAAGTGGTGGTTTTAATTCTGTTGCTACCTCAACATACTAGAGCGATACGACACCTTTCTTACTGGCAAACACAGGAGAAGGGAAGATGTCCATCAAAAGGAGGGCATATCGGAGTCTCAGAAAAACTAGGGTAAAGGCATCTATAGTTTCAAATAGCATGTACACACATATGCAGTTAGGAGCCGAGAATCACTGATATAAACGAATAAAGAATGACTAAGAGGAAACTGCACTTTGCAATAAAGGGCCAACAGAATTGGATAACAAGACAGAAAGTACTTTAGATTTTCAGTAGTACTGAACACATAAGGCTTTCTAACTGCAAAGGCATCTCTAATCACCTTTTGTATTATTAAAGAAATGACAAAGATGTATTATAATTACTTTCTGTACATTAAAAAATAATGGGAAATGCTCACATGCTAAGGTTGTCATTTTCAGAAAAATACTTTTGGGGAAAAATTAGCAAATTTAAATCACATGGCTTCAGAGGGAGCTATAAACGTTAAGTTTATATGGTCACACAACTAACTGCAGGCAAAGTACAAATCCCAGTCATGGGCTTTTTGTAAAGTAGATGGTGCTTTCTTTCAAGAATTTCCTTCTTTTAAGAGCATTTCCAGGTAGCACCAGCACCAAACTCTGCCAAGAACTTAACACACAGTGTACGGTCCCGCCAAAATTCCAAAGGAAGGTTCACAAAGGACTTGCAGTGTGAAAGCCACACAGGCATGCTGACGTGGTTTCTGAAGTGGAGCCGTATTTGCGAAAGATCGCTGGGCTGGAAGCCAAGAGATCTAGGGCTTGCTGTTAACCAGGTGTATGACTCCATCCCACAGGCAGATCTACTCATCTCTGCGTTTCTTTTTTGTTTTCTATTAAATGGTGATAGTGCCTGTCCCTACTTACCTTACTTAAGCTTTTGAATGTGCAGACCTCTCCCTCTCCTGGCTCTCCTGGACCATCAGCTTCTATCTAACCTGGGAGCTTGTTAGAAGTAAAGAACCTCAGGTCTCACCCCAGATCTACTGAATCAGAAACCGCATTTTAGCAAGATCTCTAGGCAAGTTCTACCCACATGGAAGTTTAGGGAGCACTGCCTTGATTACTTCTATCCTGCCTATTCTAGGAATTTTATTCCTTTTCCCAAACAATAACAACATAAATATACGCCCCCAGACACCACCAGAAAGTCCTCAGGAGTAAGGAAAATGAAATTCTTACTGCCTAATTAAACTCTCCCTTTCAAAGCATCTAATAAGAAAAACTACTTGGAAGGAAATGAAGCAAAAATAATGGCAACTAAATTAAAACTTGAAATCTTATTTTTTATTGTTAAATTATAAACTGTGTACAGGATACACTTACAGTTTATCTCCGAGCGTGTTTTTTCTTCTCTCACATTTCTACTTGTTGAGTGAATTCTATGTGGGACAGCAACAAGAGGCTAGGAAAGAACAAAATCAATGACAAGCCACAGTCTGGTCCACAGAATTACCCAAATATGAAAGGAATACTTCTCTTTATATAAAAATGGGAACAAAATACAACTTTGTTAATATTTGTTTAAAAAATGGCAACCAGAAACTGAAAGCTTCTTACTCCTCAAACTGGGAGCTTAAGATTAGGGATATACTTTATCCACAGCAGGTTCCCAATAAATGTTCTATGCGTTGAATATAAATAAATATTCAAAATTGAATATTTCAACAACACAATAGCTGTTCAAAAGCTGCAGCTAGCTTTCCCTGTTGCGGAGGAGAAAATTGTAATTGAAAAAAAATCTGCCTCAACTTCTTATATCAAGAAGGATGAGATAAATGAAATGAAATAATGCTAAAGGCATTAACGATTTATGGTCTTCTTACCTAGTAAACACAACATTTTCCCCACCTTAATGCTTTTTCTTGTAGAAGCAGCACTCTATTTTCTTTCCTTTTATTTTATTAAAATCTCTCTATGTGTACTGTCACTTTCAGAGAGAAATATCCTGGGGGGTAGGTGAAGTGGGGATGAGTTCTTCTTACTATTAATTCATGGACATTCCTCCAACCTTATGGAGTAAAAAAGGCCCTATCTGAAAAGCTTCTGCAACTCCATGCTATACACTCTAAGGCTTCACCTTAAGAGGTGATGCCAGCATCTATTTCATGTACCAAATAGGTTTTTTCTTCTGTGTGTGAAACACTATCTTTGAAGTTTTACTACCTTTGAAGGAGATACACTCTTACACATATCTTTTGGAAAATGTAATTCACAAACATTTGAGCTCAAATTCTTAAGACTCTATAAGGCAAATCAAGAACAGGACCCAAGTTAACTATTCTCAGTGTAGGCACCTCTCAGGAAATAAAAATATGTGAATCTAAGACCCAAATATTAAAACACCAATGTAGTAAAACAGTAGCAAAAATAATTTAAAAAATTAAGTATTTAAACTTTACATGTACACAGTGATGTGTAGTTTACAAAGTGCTTTCATATACCTTAGCTCATTCTGTCCTCAAAATAAACTTGTGAAACAAGTATTAATCTTCATTTTATAGATGAGGACATTCAGCTAGTTAGCCACAGAACAAGAAAAACCCTGGACTTTTGATCACAATATTTGGAGCAAATACAAACAAGCAAAAAGAGGTATCATGTTAGATTAGTCACACATACTGCTGTTATCAGTGAACTTGGATGAAATCTATGCTTTCTATGAGAACAGTTTTACTTTCCCAGCTTCAATAGTGCAATTATAAAATTATTAAATCTTATAATGCTGTACCTAGTACATGGGTTAACATACAGGAGAAGAAAATGCTATTAATCACAATTACTTCAATGTGTAGTACTTCTAAAATAGAAACTACATGGGAACCCTACATGAAAAGTCAACTTTCTTCCACTGTGAATAATGTATACTAAACTAAAACAACTAAAGACTAAAGTAGAACTAGTACACATGCTAAATATTTTCAAGAGAATTCAATTTCCACACAATACTATACAGTATCACAGCAAGTACTGAAATGCCAGTTAGACACATTCAAATTCTGAGTGACAACACAGTACTTAGCAATTATAATTACAAATCATTTACAAATAATAAGACTTAGATACTACATATTATGTATAACATATATTGTAGTATTATATATGTATAAATTACTATAGATTTCTCTGGGGAAAGTATGATCTTAAACTATGGTAAGAAGAAAAGTTACCCTCCTCCCTAACCAATAATTATAATACTAATAACATAGTCTTGATAAGGAGAAATTTCTTTCTCTGCTATATAAGAAAATTTCAGAAGAATCTTTATTCCACAGGTTGCTTCTAGATTTGGTTTATTATTTCTCCCCTTTAAACACATTTTAAAGGACTCTATAATTCAGCACAACAAGTAAACAGGATGAAGTAAGGGACAACAATGCAGCATCTAGTGCGCTGAAAGAGTACAGGCAGTCCTCGTCCTGTAGTCTTGATATGCACAAATTTCAGTTACTATAATATAGTTAAATTACACTAGTCCTCTATAACATGGTTCAAATTTCAGTCACCAGTTTATTAATTGTATAATATTATATAACATTAATTGTATATTATTCAGTATATTAATCTTATCAACATTCAGTATATTAATTATAATTGCGTAAAACACAAACTTCACTGCCTGCTTGTCAGTCCACAGATCACTATGTGAATAACAGATGCACATCATGATTCGTAACTAATCACGTCACTACTTTCAAAGTCTGTCTGACTGGTCACTGAACATCTGTTATTCAGTTCATGCACAGACAGCAAAGTGTGCAGTTGTGTTGTGCCCTTGTCTCCCAGTGATAATATACTCATGTGACATTTTAACAAAAATTGGTAACTGAAAGAAGAAATTAGCCAACAAAGATAAAACTGCTTCAAAGAAACAGAAAGTGATAACTCTGGATAATGTTGGAAATGAAGTTTGAATCAAACATAAATGAAGTTACAGGAGAAAATGGCTGACTGTGAGAATGCTGACACTGCCACTGTTCAAGAGACTCTGGACACACAGCCAGGGTAACTTAGTGAAGGTGAACCTGACATAAGTGAAGAAAGAAGTTCTGATATAAAGCATGAAGGTGCCCCAAAAGAAGGGGTGCTAGCAAAAAATCTCACATCACAGGAATACTGAGGTTATTTCATGCATTGAAAGTCCAAAGGATAAAATACTGGAAGCTGATCTGAACTTAGAAAGGAATCTGACATTCAACAAAGCATAAAGAAGATACTTGCTCTGTGTCATAAAGTTATATGACAAGAAGAAGGCAAACACACTATGCAATCTACTCAATAAACAGACTACTTGATAATGAAACAATCCATGGAAGTGTTTTTTTTTTTAAAACAAAGAAAAGAAACAATTCTCACAGGTTCTAATACTTTACAATGTACTAAATAAAATATTAGTTTTACTATTTTTTTCATTCCCCTATACATTTAAAACTGACAATAGGAGAGTTTTTAATCTTCTAACAAAAATTTTTTAAGGTTACAAAACAATTATAATTTTTCTCCTTGAGCATTAAGATCACTTTGCAGGGGACGGCCCTGGTGGCACAGTGGTTGAGAGTCTGCCTGCCGATGCAGGGGACACGGGTTCGAGCCCTGGTCCAGGCAGATCCCACATGCTGCGGAGCAACTAAGCCCGTGCGCCACAGCTACTGAGCCTGCGCTCTAGAGCCCACGAGCCACAACTATTGAGACCACATGCCACAACTACTGAAGCCCTCGCGCCTAGAGCCCGTGCTCCACCACAAGAGAAGCCACTGCAATGAGAAGCCCGCGCACCATAAAGAAGAGTAGCCCCTGCTCTCCGCAACTAGAGAAAGCCCCGCTCAGCAACAAAGACCCAATGCAGCCATAAATTAAAAAATAAATAAATAAATAAATAAATTTACATGCAAAAAAATGCTGTTGGATCCTTTCAAAAAAGAAAAGATCGCTTTGCAGGATATCACCTTACTTGGTCATTTGTACAGTCCTTTACTACCATGCAAATGAAGGAACACCTGTATATTAAATTATAGAAGAATTTACAAAGCAAAACAACAAAACCCAATTTCTCCCTAGTATAAAGTCAATAATACTTTATAATTCTTAAGTTTTTTGTTTTCAAATGCTTTTCCAGACCTTTAAACAAAGGGATAGTAGCTTATTTGTAGTTGTATAAAGATGACAAGCTAGAACAATGATGAATTGATAGAAAGTTTCTCTCTTACCTAAGACAATCTGAGACCACCTTTCTGACCACTGAGAGCTATCGTTCCTTCAGTATCATCAATGGAATTTACACCATTTTAAGTACTTTCCAAAAGCCAGTCAAGTTCAAGGCTATCCAGCTCAGTTACAGACCCAATAACAGAATTCTGACATGTCACATATACTGAGTTTATCTTAGGTGCCACAACTATTAGCTGAGTTAGGAATGTTACATATGCCAGCCGAAGTGAAGCTTCCATTCATACCAATGCTCCCATGATACTAGGGTTATTTAATTCTCTAACTACACTGGCTCATTTTTAAACACGTCTACAGCAGACAATTAGGGTAACAGTCACTAACAAAATCAATCCTATACTTTCTACTAACCACTAATAACTCATGAAGTATTGTACAAGGATTCTTTTTGAGAAGAAAATGGAATAGAAAGTTTATGTATATTCTAACATCTTGTGTAGGTGCTTCCCATTTGCATTCTCTTTTACAATGGATTATTTATTTGCAACTTCATCTAAAATGACTACTTTAAAAAAAACTACAGTAATTTCAGGAAGTAGATTAGATGATTCTCCCTTTGCCATTTTCAGAAAACAGTCTCTGTAAGTAGTCAATAGGAAAAATCCAGCTCATGACTTCCAAAGTCAAGGAGTTAATTCTTCCCTCAAGAGTTGACTTAAACTAGATCCAGAACTCAAAAGAACTGATTTTTCAGATGTACATACATATATACACATGTTATATACTACTTGGTAAAAACAGTTCCTACCTCAGGATCATCATCATCAAAATCATGGTAAGTGGAATGATCTGGATTATTCACTTTATCCAACAGTTCGATTGCCAAAGACCGTGTCAAAGGCTGTGTGACAAACGGGTGCTATAAAAATAAAATAACATAGTACAGAACACTTATTAGAAATCTGTTTGAGTGACATTTTATCTTTTGAAAAAAGACATATTTCAGGGCAAAAATAATACCTGTAGTAGCTTTTCAGCAGTAGGTCTTTTTTTTGGATTTTTGGTAAGTGCCATTTTCACAAAATGATGAAAACTATTTGACCTAAGAAATTTTGAAAATCAGATTTTAAAATTTCAATTATTTTTTTGCTCATGACTATAAAAGTAAATAACACAAAAATACTTACCACTTCATTTTATCCTTTAGTTTAGGAGGCTGAAAATTGCTTTTTGTCATTAGAAATAATGCTCTGAAAAATCAACAACCATTACACAGCATTTTAAGATTGCATATTTTAATATATAATATTAATTCTATTACTATAATTCCCAAATAAGGTAAAGCAAGACTAAGAATATTACTTGTTCATGACATAATAAATAATACTGGGAGCGGGGGAGGGGACCTAAATTTAAGCACAGGATTCTTTAACTATGACACACTGACCTCATTGGGTGTAAGTCAAACATAGGAGGCTGCAGCTCAGCAAGTTCTATGGCAGTGATCCCCACTGCCCAGAGATCACAAAGCTGATTGTACCCCCCTTTCCTCTCAACGGCTGCGACTTCTGGAGCCATCCTGAAGGAAACAGTCCAGAAAAGAAAAATCTATTTATTGCATTTTCCTTCTTATTCCCATCAGAGGCACACCATCACTATGTAAGCTGAGGCCTATTTAGGCCTTGACATCTGAAAAGTAAGTATGTAGTACTTAAAAGGCTCATATTTCCCAAGATCTCGACATCTCACAAGACTCTCCATCCCAAGCCCCTACTGATTTCTCCTTTGTTACTTTGTTAAGCTATTTACTATAAAGGTTTATAAAAATGTACAACTATAACAGAGCAACATGTACCAATTTGTCCACATCCCAATCTCTCTTCCTCTGTACATGCAAAATTCTATAGAGACATAACATGTAATAAATAACTTATCATTTTTAGCTCTTCCTTCTTACGTCAATAAACTGCAATCTGGCCTCCGACTGTTTTCACTTGACCAATACTATTTATTGGGGCACCAATAAAGAATCTTCATTTAGTACTTAACTCACATTTACTGTAAACTTAATTGGTTGATGAAAAGTTATAAAAATGAGTGTCTGCTTTTTTTTTTTTTTTTTTTTTTTGCGGTACATGGGCCTCTCACTGTTGTGGCCTCTCCCGTAGAGGAAAACATAGGAAGAACACTCTTTGACATAAATCACAGCAACATTTTTTTTTTTTTTTTTTTTTTTTGCGGTACATGGGCCTCTCACTGTTGTGGCCTCTCCCGTTACAGAGCACACGCTCTGGACACGCAGGCTCAGCGGCCATGGCTCACGGGCCTAGCTGCTCCGCGGCATGTGGGATCTTCCCGGACCGGGGCACAAACCCGTGTCCCCTGCATCGGCAGGCAGACGCTCAACCACTGTGCCACCAGAGAAGCCCGAGTGTCTGCTTTTAAAAAAATATATTTATTCAGATGAAAGTTACCTGAATTCAGTATTTTTCTTGTTTCTTTCAACTTTACTGTAGTCTTATTCTAATTATACCTCTATAAATTTGTATTTTATTAAATAATTAGGTTGATTTTCAAATATAAAAAAATTCAAATCCTAAGCAGTAGTTTTGAAAAGAACTACTTGAGATAAACATTTGAACTCTTACATATCAAAAGTGTGAGTTAAACAGGCAGCCTTACAAGTATGTTTGTTTTCCTGGTATGATTTCAGGAAAGTCAAATATGTCAGTAGGTTAACAAAAAAAAATAAAAAATAAAAAATCCCTCTAACTTTCGAAATGCTTGGTCTTAAAGTGTTTTTAATCTTTATTGATGGCTAGATTCCAGCCAGCTGTGGAAATGCCCCAGTAGAGGATGAAAGTACACACTGGTGACATATTCTTAACTAGCTGGCCACAGCAGCTGATGTTCTCCTTCCTCTACAAAAATATGAGTGAAAGATTCCACCCAGTGCACTTGTACTCCTGCCAGTTAAGTTGCATGCTTACCACAATCAACTGAGTCATCTCTGAACCTGTTTATTTGTTATATTTGTTATTATAAATACATAATCTAATTAAATATTATAAAAACTAATTTATTATGAAGGTAAAAAGAGTAAGCTGTTATGAAAATTAAAGTGTATTCTTTAGAAAAACTTGTTAAAGACAAGTTTCCAAAGACCAAAAAAAAAAAATCTGGCAAATGAGGTTAAGAAAATGATAGCTGTAAAAGATTAGGAAGGCTACAGACTGCTAATTCCATTTGTATGACACTGGGGGAAAAGGCAAAACTGTAGAGACAGAAATCAGATCAGGTGTTGCCAGAGGCTAGAGATGGGCCAAAAGAATTTACGAGAAGGGCACAAAAGGAAACTTTCCTGGGTGATGGGAACCTATGTTTTACATGGATTGTGGTGGCATTTTTCACTACCACAGAGTGTCTCAAAGTTCACAGAGCTGTACACCTAATAAGGCTAAATTTATACCTCAATAAACCTGACTAGAAAAGTCACATGCTTTGTATGCGACTGCATTTTAAAGAAACACAAACCAGGAAATGTGGATGATTTACATCTAACTAGTTATCCACGCAAAGAAAAGGCCTTGGTCCTATATCAAATGATTGGCAAAAAAAACAGAAAAAACAAAAAACAAACTACACTCACACGCCTTAAATTGAAATAAAATGTTTAAGGTACATGTGTAGTGTATTAATTTTGAGATTTGCCAATTCCACAGGCTTTTTTGATTAACTGAATAACTGCCAACCTTAGTCACAATGAATGAGAGATTCCATTCTATCCTACATCCCTAGAGTTTAGGTGGGAAAGACATGATACTAGAGAAAGTTGAAGAGTCAGAGTGTTCCAAAACATTATTTTGCCTAATTCACAATTTCACATGCTCCCAAGATATTACCTACTCTATCATTAGAAGAATGACATTAGTTTTTAATCTCTGAAGCTTCAGGTGGAGATCAGTTATCAACAAACATTTACTAAGCATGTGTAGAGAATCATGCTAGACCCTGGAGAGTCAATGTTCCTCCAGATGTTTAAAATCAAACTGAGGAGACAGAGTACCTAAAAATAATAACAGATAGCTCTTTAAGCTCTTATTCCTCTCAGAAATCAACCCTGAACAATAAGAACAAAAAAGAGAAATATAAACATATCATCTTTGAAAAATCCAGAAGACATATTTAGACTGGAAATGAAATAATAGTAAATGATGTGGCAAATAGGAGGAAGGACAAACCTAAGTGTGTGTAGAGGACAAGACCAACTAGCAAGCCAAGAACCCCAGTAATATGTAAAATTTAATGTACCTCAGTTACTACTTTACTGATGACTAAGTTCCAACTAGCTGGTTCTTAGCCCCTAAGAATTCCAGAAGGGCTGACAAATTAGGGTTACAAACTTACAAAAGCAGAGTTAAGACTGAGGTTGAAAACAGGTATATTTGTAAATGTCAAGTCTAAATAATGAATAGTTAGTCCACCAGATTCCTCTTCTCATCTATTAAGGTCCAGCAATTACTCCTTCCCCATTCCTACTGGATAAAAACTAACAGAAACTGGACGAGGGGCTTCAGACTCAGACATATCAGGAACAAAGGAGAGCAGGGGCTGGGAGCAGTAGAAGTCTGTGTATAACAATGAGTTCCTCAGCTTCCTTCACTTACTCATTTCTGGGACACTAAAAACTGGGTTTACATGCTACATCCCATGCACACACAGCTACGAATCAGCTTTAAGTGCCTTGCTCTTCAATGTAAACCAGAAGAGAAGGGTTACTAGACATTTGAGGGAAGCCTCCATCCTGAAAGTATGAGTCTCAAAAGCTTTGGAAATCTTATATAGAGAACAAAAATGATTTTTTAAAAGTGACAGAAAATTAATGGATTAATCCAAGTGGTCCACGATATAACTAATGAGTTCCAGAAAGAGAGAGCAGGAAAAAGTAAAGCAAAGAAATTATCAAAGAAGTAATGCAAGAATACTTCCCAGAACTGAAAGACATGAATCCTGATTGAAAAGCACAAATGCCAAGTACAATGAATAAAAGTAAAAATGATAAAAGAACAAACAAAAACATTCTTAAGTACATCACCATGGAATACCAAACCATCAAAAAGATTCTAGTAGGGAGGGGTTACATTCAAATATCATGTGTCGACAGTTTCAGCCATTTTTGGAGCCCATCAGCTGCCCAGCCCCCTGCCTCTCCACCAGTGTGTGACGTATTCCTTCCACATCTACCTACATGAGAGCGTTTCTCTGTGATGAGGATGGGGTGGTGGTCCACACATAGTCCAGTGCCAAGAGGGAAAAGTAAGGTGATGTGAGCGGAGCCCTCTTGGCTGTGTGGCTGACAGGGTCTTGTTGCTCCGGCTGAGTGTCAAGCCTATGCATCTAAGGTGGGAGAGCCAAGTTCAGGACATTGGACCACCAGAGACCTCCTGGTACCACATAATATCAGTCAGCGAGAGCTCTCAGAGATCTCTGTTTCAAGGCTAAGACGCAGCTCCACTCAACAACCTGCGAGCTCCAGTGCTGGACACCCTATGCCAAACAACTAGCAAGACAGGAACACAACCCCACCTACTAGCAGAAAGGCTGCCTAAAATCATAATAAGTTCACAGACACCCCAAAACACACCACCAGATGTGGTCCTGCCCATGAGAAAGACAGGATCCAGCCTCATCCACCAGAACACAGGCACCAGTCCCCAGCACCAGGAAGCCTACACAACCCACTGAACCAACCTTACCCACTGGGGGCAGACACCAAAAAAAATGGGAACTACAAACCTGCAGCCGTCAAAAAGGAGACCCCTAACACAGTAAGTGTAGCAAAATGAGAAGACAGAGAAATACACAGCACATGAAAGAGCAAGGTAAAAACCCACCAGACCAAACAAATGAGGAAACAGGCAGTCTACCTGAAAAAAGAATTCAGAGTAATGATAGTAAAGATGATCCAAAATCTTGAAAATAGAATGGAGAAAATACAAGAAATGTTGAACAAGGACCTAGAAGAACTAAAGAGCAAACAAACAGTGATGAACAACACAATAAATGAGATTAAAATTCTCTAGAAGGAATCAACAGCAGAATAACTGAGGCAGAAGAATGGATAAGGGACCTGGAAGATAAAATATGGAAATAACTACCACAGAGCAGAATAAAGAAAAAAGAATGAAAAGAATTGAAGACAGTCTCAGAGACCTCTGGGACAACATTAAATGCACCAACATTCGAATTATAGGGGTCCCAGAAGAAGAAGAGAAAAAGAAAGGGACTAAGAAAATATTTGAGGAGATTACAGTTGAAAACTCCTCTAATATGGGAAAGGAAATAGTCAATCAAGTCCAGGAAGCAGAGAGAGTCCATTACAGGATAAATCCACCGAGAAACATGCCAAGACATATATAAATCAAACTCAAAAAATAAATACAAAGAAAAAATATTAAAAGCAGCAAGGGAATAGCAACAAATAACATACAAGGGAATCCCCATAAGGTTAACAGCTGATCTTTCAGCAGAAACTCTGCAAGCCAGAAGGGAGTGGCAGGACATACTTAAAGTGATGAAAGGGAAAAACCTACAACCAAGATTACTCTACCAAGCAAGGATCTCATTCAGTTTCAACGGAGAAATTAAAACCTTTACAAACAAGCAAAAGTTAAGAGAATTCAGCACCACCAAACCAGCTCTACAACAAATGCTAAAGGAACTTCTCTAGGCAAGAAACACAAGAGAAGGAAAAGACCTACAAAAACAACCCCAAACAATTAAGAAAATGGTAATAGGAACATATATATCGATAATTTCCTTAAATGTAAATGGATTAAATGCTCCAACCAAAAGACACAGACTGACTGAATAGATACAAAAACAAGACCCATATATATGCTGTCTACAAGAGACTCACCTCAGACCTAGGGACACACACAGACTGAAAGTGAGGGGATGGCAAAAAATATTCCATGCAAATGGAAATCAAAAGAAAGCTGGAATAGCAGTTCTCATATCAGACAAAATAGACTTTAAAATAAAGACTATTACAAGAGACAAAGAAGGACACCACATAATCATCAAGGGATCAATCCAAGAAGAAGATATAACAACTGTAAATATTTATGCACCCATCATAGGAGCACCTCAGTACATAAGGAAAATGTTAACAGACAGAAAAGGGGAAATCGACAGTAACACAATCATAGTAGGGGACTTTAACACCCCACTTTCACCATGAACAGATCATCCATTTGAAAATACATAAGAAAAACAAGCTTTAAACGACACATTAAACAAGATGGACTTAATTGATATTTATAGGACATTCCATCCAAAAACAACAGAATATACTTTCTTCTCAAGTGCTCATGAAACATTCTGTAGGATAGATCATATCTTGGGTCACAAATCAAGCCTCGGGAAATTTAAGAAAATTGAAATCATATCAAGTATCTTTTCCGACCACAACGCTATGAGACTAGATAGAAATAACCGGAAAAAAACTGTAAAAAATACAAAAACATGGAGGCTAAACAATATGCTACTAAATAACCAAGAGATCACTGAAGAAAAAACAGAGGGAATCAAAAAATACCTAGAAACAAATGACAATGAAAACATGATGACCCAAAACTTATGGAATGCAGCAAAAGCAGTTCTAAGAGGGAAATTTATAGCAATACAATCCTCCCTCAAGAAACAAGAAAAATCTCAAATAAACAACCTAAACTTACACCTAAAGCAACTAGAGAAAGAAGAACAAAAAACCCCCAAAGTTAGAGAAGGAAAGAAATCATAAAGATCAGATCAGAAATAAATGAAAAAAATGAAGGAAACGATAGCAAAGATCAATAAAAACAAAAGCTGGTTTTTGAGAAGATAAACAAAATTGATAAACCATTAGGCAGACTCATCAACAAAAAAAGGGAGACGACTCAAATCAACAGAATTAGAAATGAAAAAGGAGAAGTAACAACAGACCCCGCAGAAATACAAAGCATCATAAGGGACTACTACAAGCAACTCTATGCCAATAAAATGGACAACCTGGAAACAATGGACAAATTCTTAGAAAAGCACAACCTTCCAAGACAACCAGGAAGAAACAGAAAATATAAAGACCAACCACAAGCACTGAAATTGAGACTGTGATG
Source organism: Physeter macrocephalus (assembly GCF_002837175.3). Classification (NCBI taxonomy): domain Eukaryota; kingdom Metazoa; phylum Chordata; class Mammalia; order Artiodactyla; family Physeteridae; genus Physeter; species Physeter macrocephalus. The sequence continues at coordinate 56,364,840 of NC_041225.1, forward strand.
AAAAATCTTCCAACAAACAATAGTCCAGGACCAGATGGCTTCACAGGCGAATTCTATCAAACATTTAGAGAAGAGCTAATACCTATTCTTCTCAAACTCTTCCAAAATACAGCAGAGGGTAGAACACTCACAAACTCATTCTACGAGGCCACCATCACTCTAATACCAAAACCAGACAAAGATACTACAAAAAAAAAAAAACTATAGGCCAATATCACTGATGAACATAGATGCAAAAATCCTCAACAAAATATTAGCAAACAGAATCCAACAACACATTAAAAGGATCATACACCATGATCAAGTGGGGTTTCTCCCATGAATGCAAGGATTCTTCAATATATGCAAATCAATCAATGTGATACCCCATATTAACAAGTTGAAGGATAAAAACCATATGATAATCTCAATAGATGCAGAAAAAGCTTTTGACAAAATTCAACACCCATTTATGATAAAAACTCTCCAGAAAGTAGACACAGAGGGAACTTATCTCATCATAATAAAGGCCATATATGACCAACCCACAGCCAACATCATTCTCAATGCTGAAAAACTGAAACCATTTCCACTAAGATCAGGAACAAGACAAGGTTGCCCACTCTCACCACTATTATATGAAAAATCTGAAAGAGAAATCAAGGAAACACTCTCATTTACCATTGCAACAAAAAGAATCAAATACCTAGGAATAAACCTACCTAAGGAGACAAAAGACCTGTATGTAGAAAGCTATAAGACACTGATGAAAGAAATTAAAGATGATACAAACAAATGGAGAGATAAACCATGTTCTTGGATTGTAAGAATCAACACTGTGAAAATGACTATACTATTCAAAGCAATCTACAGTTTCAAATCAATCCCTCTCAAACTACTAATGGAATTTTTCACAGAACCAGAACAAAAAATTTCACAATTTGTATGGAAACACAAAAGACCCCGAATAGCCAAAGCAATCTTGAGAAAGAAAAATGGAGCTGGCAGAATCAGGCTCCATAACTTCAGACTATACTACAAAGCTACAGTAATCAAGACAGTATGGGACTGGCACAAAAACAGGAATATAGCTCAATGGAACAGGATAGAAAGCCCAGGGATAAACCCACGCACCTACGGTCAACTAATCTATGACACAGGAGGCAAGGGTATACAATGGCGAAAAGACAGCCACTTCAATAAGTGGTTATGGGAAAACTGGACAGCTACATGTAAAAGAATGAAATTAGAACACTCCCTAACACCGTACACAAAAATAAACTCAAAATGGATGAAAGACCTAAATGTAAGGTCGGACACTATCAAACTCTTAGAGGAAAACATAGGCAGAACACTCTATGACATAAATTACAGCAAGATCCTTTCTGACCCACCTCTTAGAGAAATGGAAATAAAAATAAACAAACAGAACCTAATAAAACTTAAAAGCTTTTGCACAGCAAAGGAAACCATAAAAAAGACGAAAAGGCAACCCTCAGAATGGGAGAAAATATTTGCAAACGGAGCAACTGACAAAGTATTAATCTCCAAAATATATAAGCAGCTCATGAAGCTCAATAGCAAAAAAACAAACAACCCAATCCAAAAATGGGCAGAAGAACTAAATAGACATTTCTCCAAAGAAGATATACAGATTGCCAACAAACACATGAAAGGATGCTCAACATCACTAATCATTAGAGAAATGCAAATCAAAATTACAATGAG
>NC_041225.1:56366635-56379171 GCF_002837175.3 Physeter macrocephalus
ACAGATGAATGGATAAAGAAGATGTGGCACATATATACAATGGAATATTACTCAGCCATAAAAAGAAATGAAACTGAGTTATTTGTAGTGAGGTGGATGGACCTGGAGTCTGTCATACAGAGTGAAGTAAGTCAGAAGGAGAAAAACAAATACCGTATGCTAACACATATATATGGAATCTAAAAAACCAAAATGGTTCTGACGAACCTAGGGGCAGGATAGGAATAAAGACGCAGACGTAGAGAATGGACTTGAGGACACGGGGAGGGGGAAGGGTAAGCTGGGACGAAGTGAGAGAGTACCAATGACATGTGTACACTACCAAATGTAAAATAGATAGCTAGTGGGAAGCAGCTGCATAGCATAGGGAGATCAGCTCGGTGCTTTGTGACCATCTAGAGGGGTGGGAGGGAGATGCAAGAGGGAGGGGATATGGGGATACATGTATACGTATAGCTGATTCACTTTGTTATACAGCAGAAACTAACAGAACATTGTAAAGCGATTATACTCCAATTAAAGATGTTAAAAAAAAATCATGTGTCATAATGGCATCATAGTTCCCATCAACATCAGAGAAAAGACAATGCTTCAAAAGAACAATGCTTCAAAAATTCCAACCTAGAATGCCATATTCATACAAATTATCAATTGTGTGTGTGTGAGGCTAGACATGCAGAGTCTCAAAAATTTTTACCCCTCAAATTTCTCAGGAAGTTATCAAAATGTGAGAGAGGGAGAAATTTATGAAGGAGGAAGAAGACTTGGATTCCAGGAAATGAATTCCCAAGGCGAAGCTATGGAAAAAACCTAGAAAATAAACATTTCAGATTGGAATAGGAGGGAGGAGGACCCCAGGAAGACTTAACTTTAATAAAAACAAAACAAAACAAATTAAAACAAAGCCAAAAAAACCTCCCCAAATCAGGACTATTTATGGTTTGGAAAATTATATAGAGGCATCTTTCAGACTGCAGAATATGGGGAAGTATGAAAGTCTTGGCCAGGGATAAAAAATACAAACTAAGCAAATAAAAAATACAAACTAAGCAAATAAAAAATGAAAAAATTATTAGATATAAGAAAAAATTTTAAAGACAGTAAGTGTAATAGTAGTATAATAACTGACTCAGCAAGTACACTGAAAGGATAAGAAGAATGAATGATGAATGAAGAGAACTATTAATAAAATCTTCACCTATTGTAACACAAAGCCTATAAATAATAATAGATAATGCTACAGATGGCAGAAGACACAACTAGAAGAATTTATCAGTCTCTTTAGCACTATTTGACTTTTAAAGTATGTACCTGTTTGATAAAAAGACAAATATCAAAAACGGTATATATCATATCTTAAATATGAAAAGAAGTCATCCAGATTAGTGCTGTCCCACTGCTGAGGAGGCAGATCAGGAGGGCATTGGGGGAGGAATGGTAGCACTTAAGCTGAAGGAATGTTAAGATTTCCAGAGTGCCATTACTTCAAGGGAATCATGTGAGCAAAAAAGCTCTATACCTATCCACCACTATATGCACAATGACTAACAGCATACCTGGCACATAGTAAGTGGTAAAAACATTTATTGAACACATAAATGAATGAATAAGATAGTTTGTATAGAGTGATCAAAGAACACCCAGCAGACAAACATGGCTAGAGAGGAAGGTCTGTGGAGGCAACTAGTAGAACTTAAAGTTAATGAGGCAGGGACTTGCCTGGTGGTGCAGTGGTTGAGAATCCACCTGCCAATGCAGGGGACATGGGTTCGATCCCTAGTCTGGGAGGATCCCACATGATGCGAAGCAACTAAGCCCGTGCGCCACAACTACTGAAGCCCGTGCCTAGAGTCTGTGCTCTGCAACAAGAGAAGCCACCGCAATGAGAAGCCCATGGACCACAACGAAGAGTAGCCCCCACTCGCAGCAACTAGAGAAAGCCCGTGCGCAGCAACGAAGACCCAACACAGCCACAAATAAATAAATAAAATAAATTAATTAAAAAAATAAAAAGTTAATGAGGCAGACAGAGGCCAGACACCGGAAGACTCCAAATGCCAAGAAATATGTACTTGATCTTGTGTGCAACTAAGATATGTCAAAAAGTTTTGAGCTAGGGAATATTGTAAATAAGATAATGTTGAAAAATTCATCAGAATACGGACTAGTCTGTGAAAATACACGTAATATGTGTAGGACCAAGAATTGGGTTTTTTTTGGGCACAACTGGAACTATATCAAGGTTTCTAAAAGCATATCAATCTTTAAAGCCCTTTCCACATAATAAAAAATAGTATGGTAGAATATTCTATGGCTATGTATTGTAATTCATCCAAAAGTGTATATACCTAAATTACTTAGCCTGTTGCTGACCTCTTTAATCTGTTTTAGTCCTAATAATTTTGACCATTCAGTCTATTTTTTAATAAACACTGCATGCAATAATGATAGAAAAACAAAAAGTTAAATTATCAATTAAAATACAATTACCAATATGGTGTACCAATGAAAGACTTCCGTTTGGCAATTGTAGCTGTTATCTGAGCAGACACTCCAAAATCAGCTATTAAAAAAAGAGACACGTTTAGAAAATAAAATAATGTAAAATTATTTAAAAGTAACATGAGATATTTTAAATTATTTCCACTAAATTAATTTCACAGAAATGAGATATTCTCAAACATCACATTAAAACTTGTAACTCCAATGGACTAGCATTAAAATATCACAAAATAGTGCATATGATAGCCAAATGGATTCCCATACATCCCCACACGAATCAAATGACAACAAAAGTCAAGAACAAATAATTTTGATGAGGAAGAGACAACTGAGAGAATCTAACCTGCCAGATTTAATGTTATAATTTCTAATTCCCAGGACCTGAAATTCAAGGAAAATCACTGGAAGGGACCTTAAGTAGGAATACATTCCATTCACTTCCTGCCATACACATAACAACTGACATTAAAAAAAACAAAATCTCTACTGGTAAATCTATCTACCATGAAAAGACAAACAGAATATTCTCAAAACTCTTACCTTAGCAATATATTCTAATACCAATAACAATCACTATCAAGAAATTTATTTTTATGTCAGTTTATTTTTATGTTGCTATTTTTTAAGTATATTGAGTTCTAATTATTTTCTAGTTTTTTAATGATGATTTCTAAATCTTTATAAACTAAGACATATTATATATATGATGTCTTTGAGTAAGGCACGTAATATTGACACAAATTTTAAATTGCAGATGGAAACTGTTCACTAAGCCATCAATAGTTAGATAACTGATTTTCTCATATTTAGAGGTGGCTTAGGAAAATTTTATTACATGTAAATTATGATACTTTTAAATCTGATTAGTCCCTATTATAGGCTATAGGTCAAAATAGTTTAATCATATTTTTAGAAGATAAATATTTGCTTGAATTTTGATTTTATAGTGATATGTAGTTCAAAATAATTGTTTCATATTTGTTATTAAATACTTCATTTAATACTTAACAGACATAACTCTGTTTTATAAAGTTACTATATTGTACATGTTTCCTATCTTAAACTTTCAGATTAAGTTATTATTTAGGTATTGAACTGTTTTAATAACTTGACAATCAAAACTTACAGTTTCAAATAAGGCACAATTCAGCATATAAATTACATTCTTATATAACTAATACAGTGTTTTATTTTAAAAGCTTGTGTAAGCAGGTAGGATTTTTTGCATTATTGAGTTTTTGGCTTTTGTTTGTTTGCCTTATTTTTTGGTCACAAGGTAATCTCGTACAGATTTCTTACTAGAAGTCCCACTCCTAGGGTTAGAGGTGAAAGAATTTTTAAGGGATATTATTTCACTATATCTTTATAATGAATCTGTCCCATGTGAAGGATAGACTTTATCCCCACTTAAGAGAAGAAGAAACAGATACAGAGAGATTACATATGTCATGTCCTGCAATGAGATTTCCACCTAAAGATAAATAGATGCTGCTGAGGGAGGGGAAACCTAGTCCTAAAGAGGAAAACATAAACTTACTATGTTTTGGAATAAATTTGTGCAAGTGACGAAATTCACATTTACTTACCTAATTTCACATGACCATTATCCGTTAATAGAATGTTAGCTCCCTTCAAAGAGAGAACATTTTAGTTAAAGTAGGAAACATTTTATCAGAAAGCACATATAAAAGATTAAACATATATATTTAAAATAATCACAAGTGGCAGGCTTAAACCTAGAAATACTGACGATTTATACTAGGCCCAATTAAAATGTTAAACCATTACATTCATAGGAAAATTTACTGTCCACTTTTTAGGCAATTTGACTATCCTTACAAAATGTTCTGCCTTGCAAAAAGCTGCTATTAAAATAATATGAATGTTATTATGAAAGTGACATATTAGTTTTAATCTGAATGCTATTTTCTTACTGATAAGCACTGTCACTATACTAAACTGTTACCTTACAATGGCATTATTCAGTTCCTTGAATTACATGTTAAACTTCATTGCCATTTCCTGTCCAAAATCACCAAAACACATCTCCCTTTCTAGGTACTTAACATCAGTTGAACCAATGCTAATGTGTAAGACTGAACCTTACTACTTAGTCTGTGGGGCTGTCTATCCTAATGTGTCTCTGCCCAGAGTCTGGGGCCATTCAGTACATAAACAACTAGGCGCAGTCCCACAGAATTAAAATGTCACCTGTTTGCATGACCTAGCAGCATTTTTATCCACTTTTGCTTCTTGACCTAAGCTCAAAGAAGAAGGTGATAATAATGACTTCATCTTCAAAAACGGAGAGCTTTTGGAGGAGGTAGAAATACTGCCTCTCAAAGGTACTGCAGGCTCCCCACCCCTGCCCCCACTTTGGGCAACTTTTAAATGAGGAAGCAAAAGTAATCCGCTATGGTTCAGGATGCAATCAATTTTGTAAGTATAAGTTCGGGGTAACAAATACTAGGAAACCCCTTCCAGCCCCCGAAAGAGGAAGAAATAACCAAAACCTGCACCCCTTGATATTACTGCAACTCTAAGGAGTAATGGGAGAAATCAGAAAAAGGAAAAAGAAACTAGAGTAGGGATTTCAACTTGAATTAGGCCCTAGCTATCTAGACTTCTGCCAGAGTCTTCAGTTTGGTCTTTCCCCAGCTCCAGATTAATTTTTCTAAATTACAGTTTATATCATGTCACCTGCACTTACGATGCATTCTTCCATCCATCCATCTAAGTGTCCATTCATCCCTCTCTCCCTGACAAACTACTAGCAACCAGATGCTACTTCAAGCTCTGGGGTTATAGTAATGGAAAAGTTCCAGCTCTCAAGGAGTTTACATCTAAGCAGGAGAGAAAGAAAATCTAAAAACACACACACACACACACACACACACACACACACACACACACACGAATGAATGAACCAATAAATGATTCAAAGCCAGGTAGAGATAAGCACTCTGAAGATAAAGCAGGAAGGGAACGCCTCCCTAAGGCAGGGATATTTAAGCAGAGATCTAGTTGAAGAGAGGGTGCAGAGTCATGCCAAAATCTAGAAGAACATTCCAGAAAGAGGTAACAGCAAATACAAAGTCCTGGAACCAGAATGAACTCAACATATTCCAGGAACTCCAAGTTTAGTGTGACTAGAACAGAATGAGTAAAACGAAGAAGAGTATGAGATGAGGTCAGAGAGGAAAGCAGGGGCCAGATCATGCATAACCTTAATGGTCATGGTAAAAACATCTGAATACTGTACTGAGTATGATGGGAAGCCAATGGTGTTTTATAAGCAGGAGAGTGACAAGATCTGATTTACAAAGGTCACTTTGGTGTGGGGTAGAGAACTGACTGTAGGATCACTCAAGAATGGGAGCAGGGAGACCAGTTAGAAGGCTATTCCAGAAGTCCAGGTGAGATATAATATAATGGGGGCTTAGACAGGGTAGAAATAGTGGTGGTGGCTAGAATCTATCCAATTAGGTCCAAACTCTGAAGTCCAGCACACGAGTTCTTGCATAATGGAGCAGCAAACCTCCTGGCCAACACCATCTCTTATCACTCTCCTACATTCTCTTCTCTTCAATTATATGGCACAGCCTTTATACCCCCTAAAATGACTCCACACTTTGACCTCCGTATCTTTGCTCACACTGTTCCTTCTGCTTAGAAGGCACTCCAACTTCCATTTCTGACAACAATCTATCAATCCTTCCAGATCATTTAAGTGCCAATGACACAGAATCTTTCTTGATACACTTATCTTCTTAGGATCTCTCCCACCTTTGAATCCAAGGCTCTTTGCTTATGTCTTTTAAGTGGTTTATGAACAATACTTAAAGTAGAGGATCTCAGCAGGTGATCTGAGAGTCCACTGAAATTTCATGCAAAATTTGAAGGCATGTGCATAAGAGCATTTTTGGAGGAGAGAGTCCATGGCTTTCATCAGAGACGCAAAGAGCACATGATTCCCACACCCACATCCCCTGCAAAAAAGGGTTAGAAAAAACAAAAGTTTTTTTGTTTGTTTGTTTGTTAGAGAAAACAAAAGGGGGAAAGAAAAAGCAGGAGGTAAGAGGAATGAGGAAGAAGAAAAGAAAAGAAAAGAAAAAATAAATGAACAGAGAGAATATCCAGGCTGGGAAGACGGCAGTATCTTTGGAAATAACCTCAGAGTCCTATGATAGGGGTTGTTTACCACAGCATGTCCCATGTACCTGCTCTCCTCTGCCAGTTAAAGACCAGCAGAAAAGGTCAAGGCTTAGTTTATCCATTTTTATACATTATTAATGACAGTTCCTTAAGATTGCCAAAGTTTACTACAATACTTAAAGCATGAAACTTCCTAAAGACTGTAACTTAATGGAAGCTATGGACCTAATTTGCATTTTATAAATAAATAACTACAAATAAGCTAAAATGTGTTATTAAAACATGAATCCACAGTTGTACACTTTAAAAGGGTGAATTTTATGGTATGTGAACTGTATCTCAATAGAGCTGCTATAAAAAAATTAATAAACCCTTCAAAGTATCACTCAATTTTATTATAGTAACATATTAAGATAACAAATTCATCAAATAGAATAACTGATAAAATTTTGCTCAACAGTTTGGTCAGAATATTTAAAAATGAAGAGACGGCCATTAGGTAAACATATGATATATACCTTTATATCCCTGTGCATTTTTCCTTTACTGTGAAGATAGTATAATCCCTGGAGTTTCAAAAAAAAAAGAAAAATTAACAAGACTTTAACTACAGAACACACTTTGGGATTTAAAGTCATCAATGAGTAGTATTCTGTCTTATTTATTTACTCATTACAGAAAGCACTAGTGATAATCACTTTATTTTACCAGAGTATCCGAAAAGATAAAAGAATCGAGAAAATGAGAGGTGGAGCTCAGTTTGAACCACTAATTTTCCTAAGAGAAATAATCTTCACTAAACTCTGCAAATAGTTTGAAATAACTTTTTAAAAGTAAATATCCAATTAGTATCAGAATGAGTTTCAATCCCATAAGAATGCTTAATTTTCAAGCCTTTCTTTGGTATTAAGAGGAATATAAAAATAAATAACAAATCCATAGTGCTTAAATTTTAGGAGGTACATTTTGATACTGAAGCTTTAACAAGTTTATTTGCAAATATAATTTGAGTTTACTACACAACTTTGAAATGTATTAAATTCAAGAGTTTACCAAACTAGAATATTTAAATCCTTACTCTGCTTAACAGGTAATGTACAATAATTAAACATTTAGTTTAATAAAGAACATTACTTTTTAATTAACATTGAATTTACCTGCAGTGTTTCTCTGCTAACATATGCAATTTGCAGTTCTGATAGAGGTCCCGTTACTATAAGAGGAGACAATTAATGTTAATAAAATTAGTCAAAGTATGTTTTTCAATAAGAGACAAAGTTTACAAGTTCCACTAAGCAATAGACTTAATATACTTAAATTCTACTAAAAAGTAAGCTCCATGAGGGCAGGAATTTTTAAAAATCTGATTTGCTCATTGTATCCCCAGTGTTTAGAACAGTGCCTGGCATGGAAAAGCTACTCAGTTGTGGAACGAATAAAACATTGAAATAGTCACTAAAATGAATTACATTTTCATTTTTACACCTGATCATATTACCTCTTAAATGTTAAAAGAAAGAAAGCATGGCCAAGACGTTTAGCTAGTTTTTATTAAAGCTTTTTTAAAAAATTGACATGTAAACATGTGTTATTGACTAGGTTAAAAATCAATACTTTTTCCCTAAAATTATTAGCTTTATAGATATAAAATTAATATATGTTCAATATAAAAAATTCCAATCAACAGAGACAGGTCTTTTCCTTATCCAAACCAGTATTACGCAATAATAAACAATACCAATAGTTTGGCCTATAGTCGTACCAGATGACTTAAAACACAGATGTTTTATATAGTACAGGTATGTAGTGCACAAACACATAAACATAAATGGAATCATATTACACATACAATTCTGAAACTTGCCTTTTCACTTATCATGGACATCTTTCCATATCAATATACATAGCTTAATCATATAATATTTAAATATTTCCTCTGTGCACATCTTTTGACTATGAAAAACATTTAAATAGTTTTCTCTTTCTCACTATTTAATCACTTTAGAATAAAGAAGTTAGGCAGGAAAAACTATTCTAGAAACTGAATCAAATTCCAACCATGAAATCACATGCTAGACAGTGATCTCCCATTTACCTAAACTTAACAGCTTTGTAAAAATGTGTAGTTCAGAGTACTTGTATTTTACAATTCTGGAAGAGAGAAATCTATTTCACTTAGATTCTTTTGGGCACAAGGCTAAGTTTAAATGAGGATAAACCATATAGTAACTAAATTCCGTGGCTTGTAAGCCTACTCTCATCCAGTAAGATAGGCCTTCTTGAGATGTGTGTTCCCACGATACAGCAAATAAGATAACCTGAAAACCCTGAAAGTAACACCAGGAAAAAAAATTTTTAATAATCTTTTAAATGCGTAGCTAAGCTCATAAACAGTAAGAGACTTGTCCAGAAGCCAAACACAAAAACGAAAATGAAAAACAGAATGGTAAAAATGACAAATAGTCTAGTTGTCTCTTAGGGGAAGGCCAATCTTAGTAAGCTAGGGCTTTAGTTTTATCCCCTACATGGGCACAGAAGAAAAGGTTATAGCTCTGCAGAGGAAGAGTTAAAACAAACACCCACATAAAACCAGAATCCTCAAAGGGCTACACCCTCAATAAAATAGTGGACTAGCACCAGGAGATGACTAGGGATTTGTGTGTCACGGCCTGGGATCTGGACAGGAGAAAAAATGTTTCCTCTTAGAATTTAAAAGGCCTCTTCTCCACTCAGGTTTAGGGTTCAAATATATATAGAAAACAATGAGGTCACTGGGGTCTCAGGGAAAAAAAAAATCCAACACTGTCAGAAGGACACACTCTCAAAAGCCATACGGAATTCCCCCTGAAGATGATCTCAAAATTATGAAACAAATGAGAAAAAAAATTCACCATAAATGATATAACAGAATGCATAAAGTTGTTAAAGGACAATATTAAACAGAAAGAAAAATTTTCCGTGAAAAATATAGACAAAAAATCTATTATGTTGGAACAGTAAAAGGTTCTAATGTTAGTTCTTAAAGAAAAAGTAAACAAAAGGAGAGGAGAAGGAACTCATGAAAAAATGTAAAGTCAAAAGTTGCCCTGCTGCTCTCACCCTCGTGGTCAAAATATGTCCATGAATTCTCTAATACATCCCCCACAAGAGCTGGAACTTAATTCCCTTCCTGAGTGTGGGCTGGACAGAAATGACTTGCTTCTAAAGAACAAATTGTGGTGGTAGTAACAGAATGCAAATACTGAGACTACATCATAAAAGGTTTTATGGCTTCCTCCTTGCTCTCTGGCATCATTTCCTCTGGGAGAAGCCAGCTGCCATCCTGTGAAGACACTCAAGCTGTCCTATAGCGAGATCCTTGTGGCAAGGAATTGAGACCTCCTGCCAATAGCCATGTAAGTGAATCATCTTGAAAGCAAATTCTCCAACCTTAGTCAAGCCTTCAGATGACTATAGCTCCAGCCAAGAGATTGACTGCACCCTCATGAGTGACCATGAGCTAGAATCATCCAGTTCACAGACATTTGGTCCTGCCCCAAACCTCCCTAAGACTTCTGGTCCACACCAAAAGGCTCTTGATATTTGTTCATATTTGGTCCTGCCCCAAATGTCCATAAGACATTGGGTCCATGCCAAAAGATCCTTGATATCTGGTCCTGTCCAAAACCATGTGGCATGAACCAAATATGCTCATGGACATTCTGGACAGGACCAAATTTCAAGGATTTTTGGCATGGACCAAATGTCTTATGCAAGTTTTGCTCTGTCCTGTAAGGGAAATCACCCAATTAAGCCATTCTTGAATTCTTGACCCTTAGTAACTGAGATAATAAATGTCTGTTTTAAGATCACAAATTTTAAGATCATTGTTATAGAGCAATAGATAACTAATATAGTTCTCCTTTCAGGAGAGTTAAATTTAAAACAATCATTTGGAGTAAGTGATGGAATTAAGGACGTAAGACAAAATATAGAATTTGGCTTAATGGTACTTTATAAATAAGTGGAAATAATTTTAAAAAGGAGGCTTTAATCAAAAAAATTTTGCATGATGGATCAAATTTGGTTTGTATACACCAGCAAAGAAACAAACAAAAACCCACAAGCACTGTGGTAATTAGAAAAGTAGAACTCGTCTTTCACCAAATAAGGTAATCCAGGATATTTATTCTACTCCCCATAGAATGACAACATGATGAAAGAGAGAGAGGAGAGGAGGAAAGACACAGAGAGAAATGGAGGTATGTTTTATATGGCGATGCAAGTAGACAGCAGTGTAGACTACAGCCAAAGAGGAATATACGTTGCCATGAGGAGGTTATCTGGTAGAAACCTGGGTGCAATCAAAGGTGTGCACACAGAGAAAGACGGTTTGGGGCTGCATATAAGCCTGTATATTCTCAGCATGCATGTTTGAGAGCATCCAAGTTAATGTGAAATTATTTCTTCCACTGACCTAGTTGCTGTATAAACAAATCAGTACTAACAGATTCATATTACTATGTTACTTCCATCAGAGGGCTGAAATGGAATAACAATCATGACAACCTATCTCTGTAACTAAATTGGCTTTCTTGCTTCTTAATGAAGAAAGCAGAATCAGACACCTAAGAGCAATCATGTATATCTGATGGGATTACCAAACAATCTAAGACTAAAAAATAAGTATGCTTAAAGAAACTAAAGATATAAAAGAAGGGATGAAAAATTACAAGGAAAGAATACGACAAAAAATGGAAAGAGATTTTTCATTTCTAGAAATGAAAAATATGGTCACCAAATCAGGTGTACAATCAGTGAACCAGAAGATGGTTATGAGTACCCTCAGTGCTCTGAGGGATTAAAAAGTGGAAAAATGAAGCTCACTTTAAGAGACATGGAGAGCTAATGTACATCGAACTGAAGTTCTAGAAGGAGAGATCAGAGAACCTGAAGGAGAAAATATTTGAAGGGATAATAATTGATCATTGTCAGACTTGATAAAAGAACTAAAATCTCGGACGTAAGCACTTCAAGTCCCAAGCAGGAAAAGTAAATCTACATTTAGATACTAGAAGCACCAGAAATAAAGAGAAAAATCTTAAAAGCAATTACAAAGAAAGGAAGATTACCTGCAAAGGATCAAGTCAGCAGAAGGTACCAACAACTACAGAAACTAGAAGACAATAGTCCAGCATCTTCGAAATGCTAACAAAAATACCTGTCAATGGAGAAAATGTGCCTATGTCCACTTAAACTATCATTTAAGAATGAGGATCTAAAAAATAAAAAATAAAAAATAATAATAATAAAAAAAAGAATGAGGATCAAAGACAGAGTTTACCACTAGAGGCCTAGCTGAAAAAAACTTCAAGAAGGAAATTAATAAGTGTGGAAACAATAGTAGAGAAATTAGTCCTAATGAAGGCAAAAAAAGGGGAAAATAGCTTTTTGAATTTATAACAAGCTTCCAGAAATACCGTGTATGTTCTGCAGTGCAAAATGATGACAAATATTTCTCAATTTTCACTAAACCTTTGAAATCAAAATCTCATTAATAAAAAGGAAAATTTTCTCAAATATGAAGAATAGCCACACACCTAAAAAAATATATTCTCAGAAAATAACTTTATTTTTTCTTGCCTCCTTTGTCATAGATTAGTTGACCATAGGTGTGTGGGTTCATCTCTGGGCTTTCTATCCTGTTTCACTGATCTATATTTCTGTTTTTGTGCCAGTACCATATTGTCTTGATTACTGTTGCTTTGTAGTATAGTCTGAAGTCAGGGAGTCTGATTCCTCCAGCTCCGTTTTTTTTTTCTCAAGATTGCTTTGGCTATTTGGGGTCTTTTGTGTCTCCATACAAATTTTAAGATTTTTTGTTCTAGCTCCATAAAAAA
>NC_041225.1:56379201-56380981 GCF_002837175.3 Physeter macrocephalus
TCTTTTATCTCCTTAGGTAGGTTTATTCCTAGGTATTTTATTCTTTTTGCTGCAATGGTGAATGGGATTGTTTCCTTAATTTCTCTTTCTGACCTTTCACTGTTAGTCTATAGAAATGCAAGAGATTTCTGTGCATTAATTTTGTATCCTGTAACTTTACCAAATTCATTGATTAGCTCTAGTAGTTTTCTGGTGTCATCTTTAGCATTTTCTATGTATAGTACCATGTCATCTGCAAACAGTGACAGTTTTACTTCTTTTCCAAGTCGAATTCCTTTTATTTCTTTTTCTTCTCTGATTACTGTGGCTAGGACTTCCAAAACTATGTTGAATAAGAGTGGTGACAGTGGACATCCTTGTCTTGCTCCTGATTTTAGAGTAAATGCTTTCAGTTTTTCACCATTGAGAATGATGTTTGCCGTGGGTCTGTCATATATGGCCTTTATTATGTTGAGTTAGGTTCCCTCTATGCCCACTTTCTGGAGAGTTTTTGTGTGTGTGTGTGTGTGGTATGCGGGCCTCTCACTGTTGTGGCCTCTCCTCTCCCGTTGCAGAGCACATGCTCCCGACGCACAGGCTCAGCAGCCATGGCTCACGGGCCCAGCCGCTCCGCGGCATGTGGGATATTCCCGGACCGGGACATGAACCCGTGTCCCCTGCATCTGCAGGCAGATTCTCAACCACTGTGCCACCAGGGAAGCCCTGGAGAGTTTTTTTAAAAAAATAAATTTACTTATTTATTTGTTTTTGGCTGCACTGGGTCTTCATTGCTGCATGCGGGCTTTCTCTAGTTGTGGCGAGCCGGGGCTACTCTTTGTTGTGGTGCGTGGGCTTCTCATTGTGGTGGCTTCTCTTGTGGAGCACGGGCTCTAGGTGCATGGGCTTCAGTAGTTGTGGTACGTGGACTTCAGTACTTGTGGCTCGCAGGCTCTAGAGCGCAGGTTCAGTAGTTGTGGCACACAGGCTTAGTTGCTCCGCGGCATGTGGGATCTTCCCGGACCAGGGCTCAAACCCATGTCCCCTGCATTGGCAGGCAAATTCTTAACCACTGCGCCACCAGGGAAGGCCTCTGGAGAGTTTTAATCATAAATGGGTGTTAAATTTTGTCAAAAGCTTTTTCTGCATCTATTGAGATGATCAGATGGTTTTTATTCAATTTGTTAATGTGGTGTATCACACCGATTGATTTGTGTATACTGAAGAAATCTTGCATCCCTGGGATAAATCCCACTTGATCATGGTGTATTATCCTTTAAATGTGTTGTTGGATTTTGTTTGCTAGTACGTTGTTGAGGATTTTTGCATCTATATTCATCAGTGATACTGGTCTGTAATTTTCTCTTTTTTGTAGTATCTTTGTCTGGTTTTGGTATCAGAGTGATAGTGGCCTCGTAGAATGAGTTTGGGAGTGTTCCTTCCTCTGCAATATTTTGGAAGAGTTTGAGAAGGATGGGTGTTAGCTCTTCTCTAAATGTTTGACAGAATTCACCTCTGAAGCCATCTGGTCCTGGACTTCTGTTTGTTGGAAAATTTTTAATCACAGTTTCAATTTCAGTGCTTGTGATTGGTCTGTTTATATTTTCTATTTCTTCCTGGTTCAGTCTTGGAAGGTCGTGCTTTTCTAAGAATTTGTCCCTTTCTTCCAGGTTGTCCAGTTTATTGGCATAGAGTTGCTTGTAGTAGTCTCTTACGAGGATGCTTTGTATTTCTGCGGGGTCTGTTGTAACTTCTCCTTTTTCATTTCTAAATTTATTGATTTGAGTCCTCTCCCTCTTTTTCT
>NC_041225.1:56381190-56381522 GCF_002837175.3 Physeter macrocephalus
TCTTCAGTGATCTCCTGGTTATTTAGTAGTGTATTGTTTAGTCTCCATGTGTTTGTGTTTTTTATGTTTTTTTTTTTTCCTGTAATTGATTTCTAATCTCATAGTGTTGTGGTCGAAAAAGTTGCTTTGATTGATTTCAATTTTCTTAAATTTACCGAGGCTTGATTTGTGACCCAAGACATGGTCTATCCTGGTGAATGTTCCATGAGCACTGGAGAAGAAAGTGTATTCTGTAGTTTTTGGATGGAATGTCCTTTAAATATCAATTAAATCCATCTTGTTTAATGTATCATTTAAAGCTTGTGTTTATTTATTTTCATTTTGGATGATCT
>NC_041225.1:56381557-56406845 GCF_002837175.3 Physeter macrocephalus
ATCATTATGTAGTGTCCTTCCTTGTCTCTTGTAACATTCTCTATTTTAAAGTCTATTTTATCAGATATGAGTATTGCTACTCTAGCTTTCTTTCGATTTCCACTTGCATGGAATATCTTTTTCCATCCCGTCACTTTCAGTCTGTATGTGTCCCTAAGTCTTTAGTGGGTCTCTTTTAGACAGCATATATACAGGTCTTGTTTTTATATACATTCAGCAAGCCTGTGTCTTTTGGTTGGAGCATTTAATCCATTCACATTTAAGGTAATTATCAATATGTATGTTCCTATTACCTTTTTCTTAATTGTTTTGGGTTTGTTTGTGTAGGTCCTTTTCTTCTCTTGTGTTTCCCACTTAGAGAAGTTCCCTTAGGATTTGGTGTAGAGCTGCTTTGGTGGTGCTGAATTCTCTTAGCTTTTTCTTGTTTGTAAAGCTTCTGATTTCTCTGTCTAATCTGAATGAGAACCTTGCTGGGTAGAGTATTCTTGCTTGTAGGTTCTTCACTTTTATCACTTTAAATATATCGTGCCACTCCCTTCTGGCTTGTAGAGTTTCTGCTGAGAAATCAGCTGTTAACCTTATGGGGATTCCCTTGTATGTTATTTTTCGTTTTTCTCTTGTTGCTTTTAATAATTTTTGTCAATTTGATTACAACGTGTCTCTGTGTGTTTCTCCTTGGGCTTATCCTGTCTGGGACTCTCTGCGCTTCCTGGGCTTGGGTGGCCATTTCCTTTCCTATGTTAGAGTAGTTTCTGACTATAACCTTTTCAAATATTTTCTTGGGTCCTTTCTCTCTCTCTTCTCCTTCTGGGACCCCTAAAATGTGACTGTTGGTGCATTTAATGTTGTCCCAGAGGTCTCTTAGGCTGTCTTCATTTCTTGTTTTTCTTTATTCTGTTCCGCGGTAGTGATTTCCACCATTCTGTCTTCCAGATCACTTATTCGTTCTTCTGCCTGAGTTATTCTGCTATTGATTCCTTCTAGTGTATTTTTCATTTCAGTTATTTTATTGTTCATTTCTGTCTGTTTGTTCTTTAATTCTTCTAGGGTTTGTTAAACATTTCTTGCATCTTCTCGATCTTTGCCTTCATTCTTTTTCTGAGGTCATGGATCATCTTCACTGTCATTATTTTGAATTGTTTTTCTGGAAGGTTGCCTATCTCCACTTCATTTAATTGTTTTTCTGGGGTTTTATATTGTTCCTTCATCTGGGACATAGTCCTCTGCCTTTTAATTTTGTCTTTCTGTGATCGTGGTTTTCGTTCCGCAGGCTGCAGGACTGTAGTTCTTCTTGCTTCTGCTGTCTGCTCTTCACTTTTTTTTTTAACAATACATTTGAAAAATTTTTAAAATTAATTAATTAATTAATTAATTTTTTGCCTGTGTTGGGTCTTTGTTGCTGTGTGTGGGCTTTCTCTAGTTGTGGCAAGCGGGGGCTACTCTTTGTTGTGGTGCACGGGCTTCTCATTGCGGTGGCTTACCTTGTTGTGGAGCATGGGCTCTAGGCACGCGGGCTTCAATAGTTGTGGCACGTGGGCTCAGTAGTTGTGGCACCTGGGCTTAGGTGCTCTGCAGCATGTGGGATCTTCCCAGACCAGGGCTCAAACCCATGTCCCCTGCAATGGCAGGTGGATTCTTAACCACTGTGCCACCAGGGAAGTCTCAGAAATAACTCTTCATGAAGCAGAAATGTTCTCATGTTTTTCCTTCTGGCTTTCTTTTGGCCATGCGGCACGGCATGCAGTATCCTAGTTCCCCAACCACGGATCCAACCTGTGCCCCTTGCAGTGGAAGTGTGGAGTCTTAACCACTGGACCGCCAGGGAAGTCCCTCCTTCTGGCTTTCAAGGCTCTCTAGATCTGACCACACTCTCCAAATACACCCCAGACAGACCAGTGAGAGTGATCTAACATGTCACACCTTCACATCACTGTGCTATTTCAACTCCTGGAGTACACTTGTGTCTCTTCTTTGTATCCATGGTTTACCTATCTTTTAAAGACCAATGTAAAGCCCACTTTCTTCATTAAGCCTTCTAAAACAGTTCCAGAAAATCTATCCTTTCCTGTTTCCTATTCCACTGAACTAACTATAAATAATATGCCTTCTTTAGAATTAACAAATAATTCAACTGCGTGTAATTTCTCAACTTATAAAGTGAACGCTCCTTTCGTCTGTATATATCTTACATTTCCTTATGTATCCAAATAGCATAATGATAAAACACACTCTCCTCAAAACAACATTAATGTTTAACATAGTAAATAACTATATTTTAAGAAATTCTACTTAATCTCTTTCACATTTACTTTGGTCTTACCATGATAAATATCCTGTAAAGAACCACCTCCACAAAACTCCATGCAAATCCAAAGTTTATCTCGCCTGTAAAAAGAAAATAAGCATTATCACATTTTCATGATTAAAGTTATTTGAAGTAACAAGTATTTTAAGGTTGTATGCCAATAACTTGAAAAACCACATAAATGCAATGTGCTAAGAGAAAAGCTAATCTCTATGAGTAAATAAATTACTTAACATAATGTGTTACTATAACTCAACCCAAGGTTTTAATCCTTAAAATACACGATTTGTAGGATGTAAAGATGTCATTTGTCACATCCAAATGAGAGAAAATGTTCCTTTAGTTAAAAAGTCCCCTCCCTCACAGTTTATCCATCTACCATATGACTGCATTATGAAAGTTAAATGTTAATTAAAAGGTTCATACCAAAAATTATATAAAGAAGATTCATCAGAGAATAGCCAATACATCTCAAAGTATATCACTTTGATAGCTTTCTCATTGACAAAACAGACAAAATGTAAACTTTACCCTCATATCTAGACTCAACAAAGATCTTTCCAAAATAACCTTTGTTAAAAATTTATCACTCACTTGTCTTTAGTAGCATTTCTCTTTCACATTCACATTATAAGACAGCATAACCACATAGTCACAGGAGAAATAATTAGCAAAGCCATTATCGCATAGTCCTTTGTTGAATCATTCATTATTTCATCTCAAAATGTAACAGGAAATGTACTCTTCTTGGGGGGCAGAGATGGAATAGGAAGTCTCTGAACTCAGCAAGCTCAGCCTAACACAGAAGAAAGATTCTGTCTTAATAGTACGTTGGTGTCTCTTACCACTGCATTCACAGTGCCTAGAAGGATACCAGTAAATGAATATTTATTTCATAAATGAATGAATGCATGAGTAATTGAAATAATAAACAAATCGATTAGATCCAGGGTCAGCAAATTACGGCCAGTGGGCCAAATCTAGCTTGCCGCCTGATTTTGTAGAGCCCAGCGACTATGAATGGTTTTCATACTTTTAAACGGTTAGGGAGGGTTTTCAAAAGAAGAATATTATTTCTTGACATGTGACAATTCTGTGAAATTCAAATTTTAGTGTCCATGTAAAGTTATATTGGAATACAGTCACACTCATTCACTTACATATTATCTATGGCTGTTTTTGTACTAAAACAGCAGAGGTGAGCAACTGTGACAGAGAGGAACATACAAAGTCCACAAAGCCTAAAATATTTACTATATGGTCATTTACAGAAAAGGTTTGCTGACCCTTGGACTGGATTATAGTTTGACCAATGCACAATCCAGGCATGTATAAAGTTCTGTGAGAACCCAGAGGTAAAAATAATTAGGAGAGTCAATGGAAATTTTAAGGGAAATAACATTTGAGTTGGGTCTTGAAGTTAAAGTAGGAATTCACCACTAAGAGACAGGGAAAGGGCCTGTGCAAAAGAATGAAAATTTGATGCCACATTTTAGAGACTGGGTGATTTAGTGTGAATTGAACTCAGGCTACCTGAAGAGAGAATGGCAGGAAGTGAAGCTAGAATAGGCTGAGGTCACACTGTAAAACAATGGTTGGTTTGCAGACTCCTCAGTTTAGTTACTTTCATCTGGATAGTCTCTAGTTTGTCAATGTCTCTTAAAATGCGGCACCCAGAATCAAGTACTAGTCTGAATACTGCATGAACAGTGCATTAACAAGTGGAGCTGTTATCAGGATTGGACCACATATGGCAGTGGTGGTGTGATTAAGCAGACCTGAGAGGTGAGCTGACTTGGTTGGGTGTGATGGACCATGCACCATATATCAAGGGAACACAACCTGTCAGTGTGAAGGTCAGCAAACTTAAAAGAGTACAGAGTAAAAAGTACCATGATTCTAGAGGCAAAGCTGAAGATAGTGAAGCCCAGAGAAAGAAATCAGGACATCAAATTCACAAGTGGTCCACATACCAATGAAACTGAGGCATGACAGCTGACGGTAAAGTATGACCTAGTTGCTCAGTGGCCTGGTTTGAATAACTCTCAGAATGGATGCCTGGGGTTGGCAGATGCATGGTCTCATACAAAACGATGAAGGCATTTATGACTGGTGACTGTTACACAGGGAGAAATCGAAATCCCCCTGAGAATCGAACAATTATGTCCTCTATATGAACACTTCTATTTCTTATTAACTTCAGCTTCTTAGCAACTGCATTCAACTGCTGGTTTGCAGTTTGAAGTTAACTAAAACCTCTAGATCTTTTTTTACACAAAAGTGGTCAGAAGAGTTTCCTTTCTAGCTCCCTATTTGTATATCTGGTTCACTGAAACTATGCACAGGACCTTGTCCTTATTTGTTAAATTTCATTCTTTTTATTTTTTAACATTTTTATTGGAGTATAACTGTTTTACAATAGTGTGTTAGTTTCTCCTTTACAACAAAGTGAATCAGTTATACATATACATATGTTCCCATATCTCTTCCCTCTTGCGTCTCCCTCCCTCCCACCCTCCCTATCCCACCCCTCTCGGTGGTCACAAAAATTTCATTCTTAAAAGAAAAAAAAAAAAGACGTTTTCACATGCATCTTATTAGCTCTCCAATTATTTTACTTAAAATAATTGGAGACACTATTGTGACACTATTTCTAATTGTAAATACACCCCTCCTACCCCACGCTCCAGAAGTCGTTGGTTAGAAAGTCCCTAATCAGGAGCAAGAGCTTTGCTTATAAACTATGTGGACCTGCATTACTGAGTTTACTAATGAGCTTAAGGAACATTAGGAGTAATTTTTCCACTGGTGACATGAATGGCACTCTAACTATGTAGACTGCTCAGAATGACCATTTGGCACCTCTCTGTGCCTTTGCTTAAACTGAGGTATAAAACTCTGGCAAGTCTATCAACCAATATTTTTTGAAATGATGCTTAGACTCCAATTTAATATGTGTAATTCAGGATTTCATAGTCTGATCTCTCTAGACTGAATCCTTCCTCTAGAACAATGGTTCTCAAAGTGTGGTCTGGGGGCTTCTGAGAGTCCTGCAGATCCTTTCAGGGGGTCAGCAAAGTCAAACTCATTTTCATAACAACACTAAAAATTATTTGCCCTTTGCACTCTGTCTTGAAAATACAGTGGAGTTTTCCAGACGCTACAGGAGCAGGAAGTGTGATAATGATGTCATCCCTCTGACAGCTACTGGAATATGTGCTTATGTATTCTTGTTTCAAATGTTTCTCAATTTTAATAACTAATATAGTAAATATCAGTAGATATAACCCACACAAACCAAAGCTCTTTGTGGGTACTCAATCATTTTTAAGAGTGTAAAATAAAAGGGGTTCTAAGACCGAAGTGCTTGAGAACTACTGCTCTAAAATATTTTCACATCTGCTGCACATGAAACTTTCATATAAAATTCCTGCCTCAAGGGCTTAAGCAACAGGCAGCAGGGACTTCTCACATCTCACAGAAACTGGCTGAATTGTTTTGGGGTCTGCTCAGGATAAAATGAAAAAACATGTAAACTGCTCAGTAAAGGACCTGGACTATACGCCCAATAAACGTAAGCTGTTTTCTACTCCTTTTGTTATATTTTGTCTTGTTGTGTTTTATTTATGTGAGGCACCTTAAACTGCTCCTGGAACTCAGTGAAGGTGTAATTAAGTAAACTTGCCTTTTTCTTTTTTTTAAGAAAAAAATAGAAGAGAGATGGGATTGATTTGACATAACTTCTTACTAAAGTTATGCTAATCACCACTTCCTTCCTGTAAGCGCTCATTAATTATGTGATTAATAATTTATCTTAGGGCTTCCCTGGTGGCGCAGTGGTTAGGAATCCGCCTGCCAGTGCAGGGGACGCGGGTTCGTGCCCCAGTCTGGGAAGATCCCACATGCCGCGAAGCGGCTAGGCCCGTGAGCCACAACTACTGAGCCTGCGCTCCGCAACGGGAGAGGCCGCGACAGTGAGAGGCCCGCGCACTGCGATGAAGAGTGGCCCCCGCTCGCCGCAACTGGAGAAAGCCCTCGCAAAGAAATGAAGACCCAACACAGCCAAAAATAAATATAAAATAAATAAATAAATTTAAAAATAATAATAATAATTTATCTTAGATGTTTGCTGGGGCCAGATGACTGACATCAAGTTTAATGGTCTGTATTTTCTAGAAATCACCTTTTCCTTTCCTTTGCAAATTGGTCAATGCTGATCTTTTGACGCCCCTCCTATTTGTCAAGACACTCACCAACAGTGGATGACAATCATGTCTGCTATATTTTCAGTATAGTAATGAGATATAATTTATATAAATCTAAAAGGCTTACATTCATTTAAAGTGTCTGGTGCTCTATAATTATCTACTCACCTATCTGTACTTCAATTCCTTCTTAATAATGCTTTTATTAAGCATTATTTTCCTACCCTTTCCAGTTTGAAAACAATTCTCCTTTGTAAAGAAAATGGATGCAGGAAAAGAGTTCTCTGCTTTCTTACATTTTTCTTATTATACCATCCTCTACTTGAAGCTGGTCTACCCCCTTTCCCACCTTGCTTAAAAACACAATTTTCTGTTCACTCTATGTAAAATGACTTTCCAACTCACAGACTGAGAAAAAAAAATCATAATTATATATTTAATACTTTACCTTTTAAGATGCCTAAAACACTTTACCTTTACAACATTCTATTTAGTTAAGTCTGCTATTATCAAAAATGCCTGAATATTCAGAGTCTATTAGAAAAATGACTTCCATCTGTTCCATGAATGTCTCTCTTGTGATGGTAAATCTGCATTTGCTTTTGGTCACTCACCAAGCCATCTGCCTAACGGGAAAGGACTTGAATCAAATCAGTCCATTTGATGCAGGCCAATAAATTACAAAATCTTTGTCACTGGGTATTTGAACTAAAATAAAATTAATCACTGAGGTAAATATACAATATATCACTATTAATTCTTTGGCTCAACAAATCCTTAGAATTCTTCTTTCTTATTCTGTAAAATTATCTTTCTATCTGACAAGGAATAGAAAAATAGGTAGAGGGGGTAAAAGTTCACTATTTTCATCTTCTAGTTCAATGTTTACTAGAGCATATGGGAACTAACATTCTAATAACTATTTCATTAAATTAAAGAGCTTAACATTTCTAAAACACACCTTTTAATCTTCCCACACTGAACTAAGTATAATTATCTATATATTTTGCCCAAATATAACATGATTTAAAAAGAAAAATAAAATATGAGCATGATCACCAAGGATAAACAGCTCTCAAATGTCTGCTAGAAACTAGCATACCAGTCATTCCCCCTGGGACAGGATGCCTAGCCATGCCCCACACTGCAGTACCCTGTACTTTACTGTAGGTTATCTTGTTGACCAAAGCACTTGCCAATGGCTACTCCACCACATTCAGCAAAATAATTCAACTGTAACCTCAACTGTCAATGTGAAAAATGAAAAGTTTAATAACTGCTAGATGTTTTAATTTAGGATAGCTCATGTTAATGTGTGCTGAATTTAAAATGTTTTGGTTCATTTTTAAACAAATAGGCAAAAATGACCGCATTCCAAAAAGTTATACATAACCCATCCACCTTCTTCCCCTTTAACAATGAGGGGTAGCTATGTATTCAGGGGATACAAGGTGACCTATTTCTCTATAATTATACCTAACACTCCCAGTTTGGCATAATATTTGACAAAGAACGGGTCATTGGACAGCAGTCCTATGTGAAGTATGTTCCCCAAAAGAAACCACTGCACAGTTAAATCAGTTTTAGAAATGTCATATACTATAGTCTTCTCTTCTCTTGGAAATTAACAATGCCACTGGTATTTTAAGGTCTCTGAGAAATCCTGTGGGGTGGGAGTGGGGCACAGAATAGAAGGAGAAAGGGAAGGAGTAGGTGTGGAGAGGGAAGAAAAGGTGGGAAAAGGAGGAGGAAGATTAGAAAGAGGGGAAGAAAGGGGATGGAAAGTTGGGAAGGGGAGAATGGAGAAGAGGAGGAAGGGGAAAAGATAACAGAGCAGAGGGGAGAGGGAAAATGAAGAAGAGAAAGAAGAAATACAACTTCCCTAATTTTGTTTAGTTCGCTACATCCCCAAATTATTTTTTCCATAGACCCATTTTTTCACATATTAGCATCCCTCTGAACAAATGTTCCGTAGAAATACCCCAGCAATACTGGTATAAAGAAGTATCTCATAAGGTAGTTCCACCAAATTTCTTACTTAAAGAGGACCATTAGTGAAAAACTGGTAAAATCCAAATGCAGTATCTTAGTTTAGCTAATATTATTGTACCAATGTTAATTTCTTAGTTTTGACAAATGTCCCAGGGTTATGTAAGATGTGAACAACAGGGAAAGCTGCAAGAATTCTGTACTGTCTTTGCAACTTTTATGTAAATCTAACATATTCCAAAATTAAGTTTCCTTTTTAAAAAAAAGACAGTAGGCTGGGTATAAATTAAAGTGACTTAACTGTAATTTTTATTTTCATAGTGTGAGCATTCAAAAACGCATTTTCAGTTAAGATTCTGTGGTTTCCCTGGCAAGTCCTGTCTCTGGCTCTTGAAAAAAAATTTCTTCCAGTTTCTATATAACTCAAGGGACTACCATCTCTTTCTTGGATTACTGTAATAAATGTACCGTATACAATTAACTGACTCCTGTCTCAATACCCTACACCCCAAGTCCATCCCCCCATAGAACATACTACCTCTGTGTTAAAACCTTCCAACAAGTATGCTCAATACATATAGGTCCTAATTAAGGCATAAAAGGTTTCTTTTTTGCCTAAATCTCCACAGCCTTAACCTGCTGAACTACACCCTTTCCCCTTAAACTCTAATATGAGATTATTAGCTATCTCCTGAACACTTCATGATTTTTTCATGCATCCATTTCCTTTGTCAGAAATTACAATTTTCTACATACATATACACACCACAGTAAATGCATACTAATCCTTTAACACCCAGTATTTGGGAATAACATCATTCAAAGAGCTCTCTCTGATTCCCTTTGACAAAATCAGATATTCTACCATCTTTATCACTTTATATCTTACGTCAAAATGATTACTGCACCTAGCATTGCAATTATTTGCTCATGTCTATTTTTTCTATTCAGTAGTAAGCTCCTTAAAGGCAAGGACTGTTTTATCTATCTTAACATCTCCAGAAATCAATACAGCACTCTAGACATCCTAAGAAATAATGTAAAAACACTCTGTAAGTGGTGATGATTTATAAATATATTATTACTATGAGCTAAATCATGTTCATCTAAACTGGTACTCTGGATTTCAAAGGTTTAAAATATCTGATCTAAATAAAAGTGTTTTCAGTGTATGGATCTGATCTTCTGACAGCTTACCTTTTGAGGATCATTTGCTGTTATTCAAAGCTGAGCATTATGAGTTCAAACTAGAAAGGAATGTTCCAATTTTCTTAATTTATTCTTAAAGGATATGCTGGGCTAAGGAATGCTTAGAAGAATCTGAAGTTAAGATCATTCTTTGCTTAAAAGAAGCAATAGTTTAGCTCTACTGAGAATAAAGAATAGGTCTATGGTGATTTAACTCTGTTGTTTTATAAATATACACACAGAAATACACAGATAAAAATATATACCAAACCAGGACTATTTACTTTAAATTCTAAACTTTCAGAGAAAAGTTTTCTCTATCCAGTTCTTGTTGTACAGTATGTGTAATTAGGCACTTAATAAACACAGGCTTTTAATGATACTGAAGAGCAAGTAAGGAAGGCCCCATCAAGGGTATTAGGCTGCTTCTGTTTTACAGGAGCTCAGTCTCAGTATTTCTTTGGGAAGTGAGCATAGCTCACTATAACCCTGTTATAAAATACGCTTCTGAACTTAATTATTTGCTGGTCATCTATTCAGTAAATTCATAGAGTTAAGTCTGATTTCCTGGAGGGGAAATTTATTAACGGTCAAACCATGTTACTTCAGTTTACTCAATTTTTTTCTCCAAATTTGTTATAATAGGCTATAATGGCAACAAGATAGAAGGAAGAAGGTCAATAAGAACAGTATATATTTTAGGGGGTTTGTATCAAGTTCAAACAAACAAGCTCTTTGCCTTCTGAAAAATCATTCAGTAATGAAAAAGAAGCCAAGAAACCATGTTCCCTTTGAGACTAAATCTGCCATTTCTGGACTAAGTAATATGTATACCAAAAAGACTGTTGGCTAGGTACCTGCAGAGCCAGGTTTAAATCCCAGCACCAACAATGAGTAGCTGGATAACCTAAAGAAGTCACTTATCCATCAGTCTCTCTTCTATCAGCAAAAAAAAAAAAAAAAAAAAAAAAAAAAAAGTGGGCTAAGTGACAAGACCTGTTAGTCCCTTCTAGCTCTAACACCCCACAAGGCTAATCATTATCCCATAGTCCAAGTTTGCCTGAGTCTAGACTTTAATTAGTGAAGCAGGGAAGAATTTCTATAGAAGAAAAGAGCTAAAGAAAGAGAGGATTAATCGCTGTTCCACATTATACTACCATTTGCTTTCGTATCACTTTCATCAACTACACGTTACAGAATAAAATTATATATTTAAATCAGTTTTCCTATATCAGATCATACAACTCCAAATGAACACGCTTTATTAAAAAAAAAAAGAATGACCCTAATTTTGCCTGTTTCACTATGGTTTCTGGGCAGTTTTGCTCTCTGTATTCTTATACTTAGATTAAAATAAAAGTATCCTCTAAAAAAAAATCCATCGAGTTACACACAAAACAGAAATTTGCACACTGTTCTGTATGTATACTTTGCTTCAAAGGTAAAAGGTTTCAAAAGTAAAAGGTTTACTTTTACTTTTTTTACTTCAAAAGTAAAAGGTTTACTTTTAAAAAAGGATATTCAAAATACAGTCAGAATACATGGTTCCTGATATCTAAAAGTAAGTACAATTTTTGTTAGGCATAACCTCAAATTGGCTCTCTTGTAGCATGTCTCATGGTTAAGGTTAAAGAGTGTGTTACTACAGAGTTGTGCTATTTTGCCCCAAG
Source organism: Physeter macrocephalus (assembly GCF_002837175.3). Taxonomy (NCBI): domain Eukaryota; kingdom Metazoa; phylum Chordata; class Mammalia; order Artiodactyla; family Physeteridae; genus Physeter; species Physeter macrocephalus. Next base: position 56,392,915 of record NC_041225.1, read on the forward strand.
CCTCAACAAAAATGAATACAAACCCAAAAGGAATTCTGTATTCCGGTAACAAGATCAAACGTTTTGCTGCCTAACCTGTGTGGGAAGGCTCTTGCCTAAGCAACCCAGAAAGTCAAATGTCCAGTTTAGCTTAGCGTTACTTTTTGAGTTTTGGGGGCTGGGGTGGGTGGGTGTGAAATACTGGAAGTTTATTTGGTCAGCTTTTTTGGCAAGGAAGTAGAAAGGCCAAGTCAAAAGTCATGTGATCCATAAGCACAATACCACAGAAAGAACTAAGACCCTCCTCTGTCAATAACGTGAAATGAGACTGTGAACTAAATACTCGATGTGAAACTCCCAAACACCTTATTTGTAAAATGGAAATAATATTTACCATAGAGTAATATTCCTAAGAGTGTTGTTGAAAAGATCAAATTAGGCACTAACCTGATGGTATTTAAAAAACAGTTAACAGTAATAGTAATCATAGCAACAGTAGTAGTAATACAAGTTAGCATTTATTGAGCATTTATTATGCTCTAATAACCATTGTTCTTAACACTTTACTTGTATTTACCAATTACCCCTGTAGTTATCACATCATGTATCTATTATTATTATCCTTATTTTTACTGGTTAAGTAATTTTACAAATTACTTAACCACTCTGTGCCTCCATTTCCTCATCTATTTTATAGATGAGGAAATGGAGGCACAGAGTGGTTAAGTAATTTGCCATAAGTCACAAAGTTAGTAAGTGATGGAGTCAGGACTCAACTAACCCAACCAGCCTGACTCCAGAACTCAAGCTCTAAACTACCAACTATACTATTGTCTCTGTGGCAAAAAGATCGTGCTCATTTCACCACACCAAGGTTGCCATGTAAGTGGGTGGGGCTCTCCTGGAATAACAGGTTAGGCTTTGGATGGTCCCATACTTCTGGGAGACTCAGACCATATTTGAGAAATTCTCAGTTCAATGTTCCTGGGGAAACACAAAAACTCTTAAAAAATGATCTGTTTGCTCTTGGGGGAAGAAAACTTTGTAATGCTTCTCCCAAATGAGTCTAAGTAGGATCATTTTGTTAGGACCAATAACAGTGAAACAAATTGTTTTGAAGTGACAATTTACATGTGTTGGCAGAAATCAGTTATTTGTATCATGAGCTTAAATGATTGTAAGAGACTTCTTTGAGCTGACGGAGTAACTGCCTGTGCTGGGTCTGTCCATAAGATAAAAACTGACGCAGAAACTGTTGTTAGGTTGTTGTCTGAACCACCCACCATTAAAGCAGTTTTAAACTGGCTGTTAAAGAACCCATTCAAAATGTTTAACAGCCACTGACCTCGGGGTAGCACCTGTCCCTACGTGAACTAAAGTCCCCATTAAACCCACCCTTTGACCTCGATGAAGGTGGGCAATCAGAGCTATCCAAGAGCGGTCAGAATCAAGAAGAGCTGGTCCGCCTGGCCTTTCACAAGCTGGAAGGAAGAGAGGGCAGAAGTGCCCCGTCTTTTCCATATGCTGTGCCTGCATCAGAAAAGAAGTGTTTTGTACTTGGCTCACAGACAGAATGGGAGCTGTAATAAGATACATCCTTATTCTTACCCTACAGTATATGGGAACCAAACAGAAGAGTTTTTTAAATACCTAAGAAAACATTCTCTAATCCTTCCCCTTTGGAAGGAACCTTGGAAACAACTAGGTCACAGTGCTCAACTCAACTGCATACAGAAGTGAATGGAAACACAAGATTTGGCCCTGTGGTCATCCCCTATGGAATATGACCTGGGGAACCTGGCTTGGTCCTGCCAAACCAAAACAAGGGGCGGCAAATTCAGTCTTTCTAAGTTCACTTTAGGACCTGGGAAAATAAGAAGTTAGTAAAATAATTATAATTCCTAGTCCTCCAGATAAAATGAAGGGAAGGGATGATGCAATACTTTGAGGCTAGAAGCACAAAAGAAAAAACAAGGTTCTAAAGGTTCTAATAAAAACAACAGATATACTTTGTAAATTCACCCAAGACTAGAAGAAAGGGACAACAGAATGGCATATTTAGGTCTCTGGTCTACCACAGGAAGACTAACCATAAAAGTCAGTTTTTACTTGCCAGCTTCCTCATTGAAACTACACCCAGAATTCCCAAGAGTATAAAAGACAAATCACGGACTATGGTATTGATTACAGAATTAACATAAAGAGGTCATAAATAAAAATTCCATTCATATGAAAATATCTTATTTTCAAAGCATGAAGAAAACTACAAAACATGGTATTAGAGCTAACTTTATTTTGTTAAATGTATTAGGTGATGGAAATCATTACTGCTTTTCATAAGGGAAACAAACAATGTACCTGAGATAGCTTCCAAAATAAGCAACAATATTTGGGTGCTTACAGTCTTTCATCATAATAATTTCTTGCTGCACAACTGCAAAGTCTTCTCCTAGAATAAAAAATAAGCAAGTTGAATATTTAGTAGGTAAATTTCAAAATGTCGATTTGTTTCAAAACGTAAAAAATGTTATTGTTATTATTTTATTTTATTTTATTTTTTGCGGTACGCGGGCGTCTCACTGTTGTGGCCTCTCCCGTTGTGGAGCACAGGCTCCGGACACGCAGGCTCAGCGGCCATGGCTCACGGGCCCAGCCGCTCTGCGGCATGTGGGATCTTCCCGGACCGGAGCACGAACCCGTGTCCCCTGCATCGGCAGGCGGACTCTCAACCACTGTGCCACCAGGGAAGCCCTATTGATATTATTTTTAATGACAATTTCAGTCCTATCTTGACAGAAAGTAAAGTACAATGATTAAAAAGTATGAACTCTGGTCCCAGACTATGTTGGATTCAAATCCCAACTCTGTCCCTTACTAAGCTGTATGAACTTGGGCAAGTTACTTGACCTCTCTGTGCCAATTTCTTCCTCTGTAAAATAGGGATAAAACTAATAATAATCTATCTCATATGGCTATTGTAAGGGTTAAGTGGGCTAATGTATGTAAAATGCTTAGAACAGTATCTGACACAGAGTAAGCACTAGATAAGCATTTGCTATTATTACAATTATGCCTGGGATATAATCATCATATAATTCACTAGAAATACATTATGTTTTCCCTTTCTTAGCAAATAACATTCAATATAATTTTATTTATTTATTTATTTTTGGCTGCGTTGGGTCTTCGTTGCTGCGCGTGGGCTTTCTCTAGCTGTGGCGAGCAGGGGCAACTCTTTGTTGTGGTCTGCGGGCTTCTCCTTGTGGTAGCTTCTCTTGATGTGGAGCACGGGCTCTAGGCGCGTGGGCTTCAGTAGTTGTGGCACATGGGCTCAGTAGTTGTGGCTCATGGGCTCTAGAGCGCAGGCTCAGTAGTTGTGGCGCACGGGCTTAGTTGCTCCATGAACCCGTGTCCCCTGCATTGGCAGGCAGATTCTTAACCACTGCGCCACCAGGGAAGTCCCAACATTTAATATAATTTTGCACAAGGAAGCAATTCTTTTTTAAGTTAGGGCAGGAACCCTTATACCCCGAGACTATCAAACGTACCTCCACAGCTCTCTTGGTAGAGCTGAGAGGCCTTACTCTAGCAGTACTGGTTTACCAGAAGGCCCCCCGCCCCCCGCCCACAGGCCTATCCTGTATTCGAGTGCCTTGCTCCAGCTTTGTTGGGATGTAGAATGGGATTGTATTTAAGCCTGGTCAGACTATAAGCAAGTATCTCTCTCCTTCTACTCCCTCCCTGCCCATATTCTTCAAAATAAGATCTGGCAATCCTATAACAGTGTCACACATGTTCCTGGTTCCTGAATGATCATTTGTCATGGAGAGAGACAGAACTGCCATGAACGCAAATGTGGTAAACCAGAGACTAAGCAGAAAGAGAACACGTGGAATTGCTGACATTGAAATCAAAGCAGCTCTGTATTACTAATTCAGTTTTTAAAGCATTATATACTATGAATAGCCTGATTAAATGTATATTAGTGGCAAAATCAAAAATAGGTTTCCCAAACTAAAGTTTAAATCTTAAATATGAGGTTGTTATGGCAAGCCCTGACACTTATGGCCTGGCATTTTCCTACTGTAAACGTAACCGAGGCTTGAAAGTAGCCTAACCATGAACCATCTGAACTCAATATCAAAACCAACCTTACTGCCCCAGTGACAAGGGAAGAAGTAGTAGAGAAGAGACAGTATGTCAGATCCGTAATTTCTGCAATGAAATGAGTACAAAATCAAAGTTCTCCAAAGGGAGAATAGAAAATTTTTATGCCTTCAAAATCTCAAAAGAAAATCACTGAACTAGGATCTTCTGGGTTTACTTCCCAACAGTAAGAATTTCTGATTCAGTATATTAAGAAAAATCCAAGATAAACATAATAAAGCCATAATGAGACTAACTCCAATTTTCAGGGATATACGAAATACTTTGAAAGTTCTAAATTTTGCTTTTCACCTGCCTTTCGATTATACTTTTCCCCAATTCAGTGACTGGCTTACATGAGATCAAAGTTGATACAGTCAGCCTGAACTCTAGGACTAGTTTAATAGTTAGAAGACAGCAGCTCTCTTTCTAGGAGCAGCCCTGAAGTTGTTAGTCGTCACACAACCTCCAAGGCAGCCACTGATCTGCAGAAAACACTGAGAAGAAACATGAAAAGGGGGGAAGGAAAAAGGCACATGACCAGCGTAACTGAGCTACTACAGGAAGCCTCATCTGCCTGGTAATTTTCAGATATACCTGTTCATGACCAATAAACTCCTTATGCTGTTTAAGCCACCTTGAGTTGTGGTTTCTATTATACCTGTAAGCATCACTGCATCAATGTCTTCATGTCTATGTCCTCACTGGAGTGTTACATCGTCTAGGACAGGATGATACCTTCATCATTTCTGTATCCCTAGCACCTAATATGCAATCAATGAAGCTGTTACCTGAATGAATCATAATAATAGCATAATCATAATCATAGCACATAATTCTACTACGTGATGACTCTAAATCAGGAGCATCTGCTTTTGGTTTAATTTCATCCAGTTATTAGCATGTTTTATACAATTGTTTGTTTGCTACTCCTGTGGTTTCACTAAAATCTACGAATGGCTTTTTAAGCCTTGAACTACGTCTTTCCCAGGAAATGTTATTGATCCAAAGTGCATCCTTTTTGTCCTATTAAGTCATCTCCATGTGATTATGACAATGGCCAAATTAAATTCAGTATTTTTGTGGGGAAAAAATCCAAAGAAAAATTCCACAATTTGATTTTTAAAGGTAACTGAAAAAAGGTAGATTTGGGCAGGAAAAAAGAAAGCAGTTTAATACATTAATTAATCCAAAGGAGCCTAACAGAGTTAAAGGACTTTCTTCAAAGTTCAAGAGAAATACATTCTAAAGGATAAATTAACAGCCCCCCCCAATGGGATGGTTAGACAAGATAATTTTGAAAAATTCTTTCCAATTCTGAGAGTCTATGAGTTTTCGGTAAAATTTTTGACATTAAAGTGAAGAATACATCTTCCAAAGAATGGCAAAAATAAAAACAAAACCTAATTGAGAAAAATAAGCAAGCCTACAAGTAGAGCAGATCATGAATAAATCAAGTAGACAGGCAGAAAAATACAAACTTACACATGCAAAGTTCTCAGAATAAACATGACACAATACTAAGTGTTCAATAAATGTTAACTACCTGTAGTAGGCCAAATAATGGCCCCAAAGATGGCCAGGTGCTAACCTCTGAAACCTGTGAACGTTACCATACATGGCAAAAAGGGGCGTGCAAGTATGATTAAGTTAAGGATCTTGTGATGGGGAGATTATCGTGAATTATCTGGGTGGGCCCTTAATGTAATCACAAGTGTCCTTATAAGAAGAGGCGGAGACTTGACTGTAAGAAGGCAAGGAGCAAGATGCTATGTTTCTGGCTTTGAGGATGGAGGAAGAGGCCAAGAATGAACGAATGCAAGGAATGCAGCTCTAGAAGCTAGAAAAGGCAAGGAAATTGATTCTCCCTTAGAGTATTCAGAGGAAGGCAGCCCTGCTAAGACTTTGATCTTGACCCAGTGAAACACACTTTGGACTTTTAAATTCCAGAACTTTAAGAGAATAAATTTGTGCTGTTTCAAGTCACCAAGTTTGTAGAACTTGTTAACATAGCCATAGGAAACTAATACATGATTACTATCAACATTATCACTGTGGAAGAGCTGGCTAGCCATTCACAAATAATCTGTGCTCTCCCTTCCATAGTGTGGAAGTTACTGGTGAGAGGCAATTATCCCATCAGAAGACAACATTTCCCAGTCAACGTGATGTGCCCAAGAGAACCAATGGAATGTGAGCAAAAATAATGTGTCATTTTCCTACTCTTTCTTTTCTCATTAGCAGGCTACATGACACTGTGAGGTCCCAGAAAATGCAAGAAGTCTGGGTCCCTGAGTCACCCAAAGAAAGAAAGTCATCCAACAACTTGAACATCTGCTCTAAACTATTGCATAAACTTGAAATAAAATTATATTATGATCTAGCTTAGTTATTACAGTAGTTAGCATTATCCTAAACTGATATAATTATTACCATCCATTTACGAAAAAGGTTGTCCAAACTGTAGGAGGGGCTTCACAAATGTTTTAGTGGGTTAACAAACACGAGACTCTGTCCCTTTAATAGAGCACAGATATAATGAACAAGATTATAGGCATTTCTATTTGATTTTTTACACATTTTTTAATACAATGCTTTCCTGTAAAAAGCTATATTTAGTCAAATATGGGAGAGCAAAAGGACACTTGAATGTTATGGGGGTGGGTCTCTCCCTGAAAACTACAATAAAACATAGACTCCCTAATACTTCCTTGCCTTGTTTGTTTGTTTATTTATTTATTTATTAGTTTTGGCTGCATTGGGTCTTCACTGCTGCACGCAGACTTTCTCTAGTTGCGGCGAGCAAGGGCTACTCTTCGTTGCGGTGAGTGGGCTTCTCATTGGGGTGGCTTCTCTTGTTGTGGAGCACAGGCTCTAGGTGCATGGGCTTCAGTAGTTGTGGCTCGTGGGCTCAGTATTGTGGCTCGTGGGCTCTAGAGCACAGGCTCAGTAGTTGCGGCGCATGGGCTTAGTTGCTCCGTGGCATGTGGGATCTTCCTGGACCAGGGCTCGAACCCGTGTCCCCTGCATTGGCAGGTGGATTCTTAACCACTGCGCCACTGGGGAGGCCCTCTTGCCTTTTTAGATACAAACTGACAATCACCGTATTTCCAACATTTCATACAATTATTTACTTTTTCTTTGACAATATAATACATAATCTTAGATCAAACTGATAACCAACTAACTGCCTTTTTGGTATGCCTAATTATTTTCACTGGCGTCAACTGTATTAAGTTTATAAGACCTACTCTTCTTATCATTAACATAAGCACTTTGACTTAATAAACTATCCACTCACATTTTTAAAAAATAAGCAAAAAATTCAATAAAGCAAATAATTACACAAATACTGTTGTTAGATAAATATGGTAAAGCTGTTGAAACAGAACTACTGGCTGGGAGGTAGCGTTACCATTTTGTGCTTTTTAACAGTTTACGTATCTAAGTCCGAGTAATTGTAATGAAGGCAACTGATGTGTATCTGCACACTGAGTGGAAGTAGAGGTTATATGAAAAACAAACAGGGGAAATGTAAGGATTATCTGTATTGGGAGGTTAAACAACAGGCAAATCTTTAGGAAACCAACTCTTGGTCTATTTGTAAAGTGAGTATCTTCTGTTTCTGTAGTTCTTTCCCCTATGAAGGAAAGGAGTTTACATGTCACCGTCAATTACCTTTTGTTTGTTGTTTACTTCAATTCTTTGTTTTTTTATGTTCCTTTAGTCATCTTTATATCTCTCTTCTAAATGTTTAACATGTTCATGACTCTCAGAAGCTGCCATGGTTTTCCAGAAGTGTCTTGACAAATGTCATGATAATGAAATAATTCTTTGCAGTATCAAAAGTTAATTTACATGGTAACTAACAATAGAGCAGATTAGAATTTAAAATACTTTTAATTATAATTTTTAAAGAGTGTAAAGGAAGTTAACTTGTTATAGATCTGATTTACCTTTTAGCATATAAGTATGTAAAGAAATATGTGTGTGAGTGTGTATTTGTGTATATATGTTATTTGTGAAAATATCTAATGCTTTCATTTGGGTAAAGATGAATAGTTATTCTTAGGACATTCCCTGTTGAGAAGACATTCAACAACCACCATACACTGAGCAGCTAATATGATATAAAAGAGAACGTACTAGACACCATGAGTAGAGTTCCAGAAATGAACAAGACTTTCCTTGACTTTAAGAAACTTACAGGAGACATAAAATGTGCACAATCATAACTATAACAGCTTAAAGTCAAACCTTAAATAACTCCCTTCTTTTTCTTTTTTTAAAAATTTATTCAACAGATCGTTATTAAACAATTATGTGCCAGCAATGGGACTGCATCAGTAAAAAATAATACAAACAAAAAATCCCTGACTTTGCATAGCTTATATTCTAATGTAAGTAGACAGGCAATAGACAAAATAAATCAGTAAAACTGTTCAGCACATTAGAAGGTGTTGAGTACTAAGGTGAAAAATGAAGCAAAGGAGGGAAAAGGGATTTAGCAGGAATGGTTAAAGAGAGCAGGTGAGGAAGATGAGATTTGACTGAAGATACAAATGAGGGAAGGGAGCACTGAAAAGGCTCAAGCTGCTCAGCTTTATCTAGGAACGGTGAGCAGGTTGCTGTGACTGCAGCGGAGTGAGCTGGGAGAGAGTGTAGAAGATGAGGATGAAGAGGGGACACATCATATATGAGGACTTTGGCTTTTACCCTGAGACAGGAATCTGTTGAAATGTTTTCAGCAAAGACCTGACATGTTAATCTGATTTAAAAGTATCACTCTGACTGCTGGGTGGAGCAACGGTGGAAGCAGGGAAATCATTTAGAAGACTTTTTTGGCCCCGCTGCTCAGCTTGCGGGATCTTAGTTCCTCAACCAGGGATCGAACCCGTGCCCCCTGCAGTGGAAGCACAGAGTCCCAACCACTGGACCACCAAGGAAGTCCCTAGAAGATTATGTATTAATCCCTGGAGATGTGCAGTGGCTTGCACCAGGGTGGGAGCAATGATGATGACAAAATGTCATCAGCAACTGGATCTATTTTGAAGACAGAGCCACAACTGGTTCAGTCTGGTTGGAGGTGGGGTATGAGAAAATGAGATGAGTTAAATATGACTTTCAAAGTTATGGTCTGAGCAACTGGAAAGCTGGAGTTGTCATTCACTGAAATGGATAACTCCCTTATTTCTATAACATTAAATCTATACTTTGCTGCTGGACTCACCATGTCTAGCACAGTGTCATGATTAAGGACATATATTTTGGAATCAGAATATATTTAACTATGGGGACTTCCCTGGCTGTCCAGTGGTTAGGACTCCAAGCTTCCACTGCAGGGGGCCCTGGTTAGATCCTTGGTCGGTGAACTAAGATGCCTCATGCTGCATGGTGCGGCCAAAAAAATAAATATATTGAACTATGAAACTTGGTTTCACAACTTTCTGGTTGTACGATCTTGGGCAAATTCATTCATATTCATACTCTCTCTCTCTCTGAGTTCAGGTTCCTCATTATGAAACGGAGGTAAGTGTCTCCCTCTTAAGGTTATTGTAAGGATTAAATGAAAGAATACTTGTTAAGTACGTAGAACAAGGGCTCAAACATAATGTTTAATAACTATTACCTCTATTATTATCACCCAGTATGATTTGTTATTTGTACTCCTACATCGTTTCTCCTACTCTTCTCCCTCTTACTCTGCTTCAAGCCACACTGGCCTCCTTGCTCTTCCTTGAATATCATACACAGCTCCTGACTCAGAAACTTTGCACTTTCTCTTCAGCTACCTGCAGTATTCTTTTCCTCCCAGCTGCCTTGCTTTCTCACTTCCTCCAGGGCTCTACTCAACTGTTGCCTTTAAGATGAGACCGTCTCTGATATCCCTATATAAAATTGAAACCCACAACAACTCCACAACACCCTTACTCTGCTTTATTTTTCTCCACAGCACTTATCACATCTAATATACTATATGTTTATTTATTCACTCTGTCTTCCAACACATAATAGGGGCACTCAATCTGAAAGAGTTAATGAATTATTCCAGAAGTATGAAGCAATTGAAACCCACAAGTGAAAAAAATAAGGTGGTATGAACAGTAGAAATACAAAATTCTCACTATTTGCAATATATATGATTGTGTTCCTAGAAAGTAAGCAAACAAAAATCAACTGAAAAAAACGACCAGAAACAATTAAAAAAAAAAATCCTCAAGTTAACAAATGAGAATACATACATCAAATTAAATTATGTATCTAAGGAGAAGCTTTAAAATGTGTAGGCCACATTTTAATAAAATACTTTATTTATAAGTATTTTGGGAGTTAAAAGACCTGAAAAAAAAAAAAATGGAAAGACACTTCACTTATGAACAGAAGAATTTACTATGGTAAAGATGGCAACTGTCTCATGAATTAATCTCTGAATTAATGTAATTCCAATCAAAATACCAACTGAATCATTTTTTAACATAAAAAATATATAATTAAATTCATCTGGGAAAAATAAACATGAGGTGACAGTTTTGTAATAGGTATTATTTTAAAATAAGTAGCTCTTATTTAAGAATTGATATACCCAGAAGAATTTTCATCTTTTTGATTCTTTGTCTATTGTGGATCCTGTTAAATGTCCTGTGGCCAGAGAGACAAGGAAAAGAAACAAAAATCATCCAAGTCGGAAAGGAAGAAGTAAAATTATCTCTTGCTTGCAGATGATATGACCTTACATGTAGAAAATCCTAATAATTCCACAAGAACACTGTTAGAATAAATGAATTCAGCAAAGTTGCAGGATACAAAATCAACATATAAAAATCAGTTGTGTTTATGTACACAAGCAATGAATAATCAGAAAAGGAAATTAAGAAAACCTCAATTACAATCTCATAAAAGAAGAATAAAATACTTAGGAAAGACCTGTACACTTAAAATTACAAAATTCTGCTGAAATAAATTAGACATAAATAAATGGAAAGATACCCCATATTCATGGATTAGAAGACTTAATATTGTTAAAGTGTCCATACTACCCAAAGTGATCTACAGATTCAATGTAATCCCTCTAAAAATCTCAATGGTATTTTTTACAGAAATAGGAAAACAACCCTAAAAGTCATATGGAACCACCACAAAGGTCCCTGAATATCCAAAACAATCTTGAGAAAGAAGAACAAAACTGGAGGCCTCACACTTCTTTATTTCAAAGCATATTACAAAGTTACAGTAATCAAAACATTATGGTACTGGCATAAAAACAGATATATAGACCGATGGAACAGAATGGAGAGCCCAGAAATAAACCCACACACATATGGTCAACGGATTTTCAACAAAGGTGCCAAGACTACAGAATGGGGAAAGAATAGTCTCTTCCACAACTGGTGATGGGAACACTGGATATCCACATGCAGAAAAATGAAACTGGACCCACCTCTTACACCATACACAAAAATCAACTCAAAATGGATTAAAGACTTAAACCCAAGACCAGAAACAATAAAACTCCTAAAAGAAAACATAGGGGGGAAACATCTCTAACACTGGTCTTAGCAATAACTTCTTGGATATGATATGAAAAGAACAAGGAACAAAAGCAAAAATAGACAAGTGGGACTACATTAATCTAGAAAGCTGTTGCAGAGCAAAAAGGCAACCTAAAAAATAAGAGAAAATATTTGCAAACTATATATCTGATAAGAGGTTAATATCCAAACTATATAAGTAACTCCTACAACTCAATAGCAAAAAAAACACAAACCCCAAAACAAACAAACAAACAAAACACCACCAAAACACCAAATCCTGATTAAAAATATCAAAGGGCTTGAATAGACAGTTCTCCAAAGAAGACATTACAAATGGCCCACAGGTATATGAAAAGTTGTTCAACAACACTAATCAGAAGGGAAATGCAAATCAAAGCCACAATGAGGTATCAACTCACACCACTTAGGATGGCCACTATAAAAAAATATAGAAAATAACAAGGGTTGAGAAGGATGTGAAGAAATTGGACCACCTGTATACTCTTGGTGGAAATGTAAAATGAGGCAGCTGCAATGGAAAACAGCATGAAGGCTCCTCAAAAAATTAAAAAGAGAACCATCATATAATCCAGCAATACCACTTCTGGGTATTTAACCAAAAGAATTAAAATCAGGATTTCCAAGATAGATTTGCACTCCTATGTTCACTGCAGCATTATTCACAATGGCCAAGAGGTCCACTGATGCATGAACGGACAAAGAAAATGTGGTGTTTGTACATATATATATATAATGGAACATTATTCAACCATAAAAAAGAAGGAAATCTTGGCATATGTAACAACATGGATGAACCTTGAGGATACTATGCTGAGTGAAATAAGCCAGTCACAGAAGGATAAGTACTATATGATTCCACTTATGAGGTATCTAAAGTAGTCAAACTCATGGAAACAGAAGGTAGAACGGTGGTTTCCAGGAGCTGGGCAGGGGGTGCGGGGGTTAGTGGGTGCAGTGTGAATGAGGAGCTGCTATTCAGTAGCTCTAGAATTTCAATCATGTTGGAGATCTTCTGTACAACATTAAGCTTATAGTTAACAATGCTGCACTATACACTTAAAACATTTATTAAGAGGGTAGATCTAATGCTATGTTTTTCAACACACACACACACACACACACACACACACACACACACACACACTGTCCTATGGCCAGAGGAAAAAAATTAAATTTAAACTATGGGGAACAAATAAGGTTTCTCAGGCCCATGTTATGGGTACTCACTCACAAATCTTCCTCTGTTTTAAACACAGAGAAACTGGAATATCCATTTATGCTATATGTAAAAGTATTTTAACTATAAGACGAGTTTTGATTTACCTTTTAATATGATAAGTGGTACCATTCGAAATACACAATTTATAAACTCCATTTCATACTACAGAAACAATAAATGGAAATAATATTTTTCAGTAAAACCACAGCTCACTACCCAGAGCTGTGATTCCCTTAAACAAGCTGTCATTTATTATCTCAAACTACAAGAATACCAGGAAATCCAATTACTACCTTAAACTAGGTACCATGAAATCCAATGGCTGGTTTTAAAAATATAAAATTGGGACTTCCGTGGTGGCGCAGGGGATAAGACTCCATGCTCCCAATGCAGGGGACCTGGGTCGATCCCTGGTCAGGGAACTAGATCCCACAGGCATGCCACAACTAAGAGTTCACATGCTACAACTAAGGAGTCAGTGAGCCGCAACTAAGACCCAGCACAACCAAATAAATAAATAAATAATTTTTTTAAAATAAAAAATAAAAAGATAAAATTGGCTTTAAGTAATTACAACATATAGTTATAAAATATTTTTTGTAAAACCACAGAAGCAGCAGCTAATTTTTAGTTTTTGGAGAAATATTCAAACTATAATTAATACCACACAGAAATATAAAGGAAGTGTTTAATAATCCTACTGACTTCTTGATATTTCAACATATGGAAAAATTAATTATAATAGCAATATTTGTATTTTTAAGGATTGAGAATGAAGAAAATGACTCTTCAAATATTTCATCTGATGAAAATAACTGATAAAGAGAAAAACCACATAATGTTGCAGGATACAAAATTAATGCACAGAAATCTCTTGCATTCCTATACACTAATGATGAAAAATATGAAGGAGAAATTAAGGAAACACTCCCATTTACCACTGCAACAAAATGAATAAAATACCTAGGAATAAACCTACCTAGGGAGAGAAAAGACCTGTATGCAGAAAACTATAAGACACTGATGAAAGAAAT
>NC_041225.1:56407097-56424886 GCF_002837175.3 Physeter macrocephalus
ACAATATGGTCCTGGCACAAAAACAGAAACATAGATCAATGGAACAAGATAGAAAGCCCAGAGCTAAACCCATGCACCTATGGTCAACTAATCTATGACAAAGGAGGCAAGGATATACAATGGAGAAAAGACAGCCTCTTTCAATAAGTGGTGCTGGGAAAACTGGACAGCTACATGTAAAAGAATGAAATTAGAACACTCCCTAACACCACACACAGAAATAAACTCAAAATGGATTTGAGACCTAAATGTAAGACTGCACACTATAAAACTCTTAGAGGAAAACATAGGAAGAACACTCTGACATAAATCACAGCAAGATCTTTTTTTTTTCGCGGTAAGCGGGCCTCTACTGTTCTGGCCTCTCCCGTTGCAGAGCACAGGCTCCGGACACGCAGGGTCAGTGGCCATGGCCCACGGGCCCAGCCACTCCATGGCATGTGGGATCCTCCCAGACCGGGGCACGAACCCGTGTCCCCTGTATCGGCAGGCAGACTCTCAACCACTGCGCCACCAGGGAAGCCCCTAGCAAGATCTTTTTTCACCCACCTCCTAGAGTAATGGAAATAAAAACAAACAAATGGGACCTAATGAAACTTTAAAGCTTCTGCACAGCAAAGGAAACCATAAACAAGATGAAAAGACAACCCTCAGAATGGGAGAAATTATTTGCAAGCGAATCCATGGACAAAGGATTAATCTCCAAAATATATAAACAGCTCATGCAGCTCAATAACACAAAAACAAACAACCCAATCAAAAAATGGGCAGAAGACCTAAATAGACATTTCTCCAAAGAAGACATACAGATGGCCAAGAAGCACATGAAAAGCTGCTCAACATCACTAATTATTAGAGAAGTGCAAATCAAAACTACAATGAGGTATCACCTCACACCAGTTAGAATGGGCATCATTAGAAAATCTACAAACAACAAATGCTGGAGAGGGTGTGGAGAAAAGGGAACCCTCTTGCACTGCTGGTGGGAATGTAAATTGATACAGCCACTATGGAGAACCATATGGAGGTTCTCTAAAAAACTAAAGATAGAATTACCATATGATCCAGCAATTCCACTACTGGGCATATACCTAGGGGCAGAAGCTGAGACACAGATGTAGAGAACAAACATATGGACACCAAGGAGGGAAGGCCACGGGGGGGCGGGGGATGGTGGTGTGATGAATTGGGCGATTGGGGTTGACACATATACACTGATGTGTATAAAATTGATGACTAATAAGAACCTGCTGTATAAAAAAATAAAATTAAATAAAAAAATTAAAAAAACAAAAAACAAAAAAGAAAAACCACAGGCCCAAAATGGCATCACTTGTACTAAAGCCCATGATACCAAACGTAGATTTAATATCTAACCTAAATGCAGTTTCAACCTTCACCAGAAATGTAATCTTAATCAACCAGTTTGGAATTTTCTGGTCAGCATCAATGAGGTAATCTGTCACATGGGCCCTCTCTATTCTCCCTGAGGAAGAAAAGGCAATCTGTATGACAAAACCCTTGCCACTCCCTCCTCTGCAAAAAGAAGATGTCCTGGACTAAAACTAATCCTTCCTTTTCTTTTGTTAAAGGTCCCCTGCCCCACCCTTCTTCCTATAAAAACCTTCCATTTTGTACAGCTCCTAGGAGGGCCATGCCACTTGCTAGACAGGATGCGGCCCGACTCATGAATCACTGAATAAGGCCAGTTAGATGGGGGGGACTTCCCTGGTGGTCCAGTGGTAGAAAATCCACCTTCCAATGCAGGGGATGTGGGTTTGATCCGCGGCGGTCGGGGAACTAAGATCTCACATGCCCCAGGGCAACTAAGCCCATAGGCACAACTACCGAGCTTGAGCACCTCAAAGAAAGAGCCCACGTGCCACAAATGACAGAGCCCACGCGCCCTGGAACCTGCGCCACAACTAGAGAGAGAAAACTCGTACACCACAACTAGAGAAGCCCATGCATTGCAACAAAAGATCCTGCATGCTGCAACTAAGACCTGACACAGCCAAAAAACTAAATAAAATAAATATTTTAAAAAGTGGCAGTTTCTTTAAAAAAAAATCCAATTAATTAGATCTACAAATTTACTCAGTTGAATTTTGTTTTTTAACATAACTTACAGCCTATTTATTTGGCTGTCTTTTAGTTAGTATTCATGATTAACGATGCTTAAGATAAGTATCATTTATACTTGCATAAGTTGTTATGAATCAACTTTGAATGTGGGTTCAACAGGATCAAAAAGAAATTCCCTTACCGAAACTAAGCAGTAAAATATCAATATATCCAGCTTGATATACCCAAAGTAGTTTCTATCAGATGATTAGGTTTAGTTTTTGTTTTAAAGAAAACATGATCCCCACTCTCAAAAAAGTCCTACTCTAATGCAATGTTTATAAACCTTGTTTTCCTAATGACCTCTCCCCATGAAATTTCATGCCACAGGTATTCTGTATATCTGTTTATGTACTGTATGTATATCTGTGATTCATACATTAAGATTTTTTTCATCCTCAGAGAACCAAATTTCACTGCCTTCTCATGTTAAATGTATATTTGAGAAAACATTCCCCAGCGGGAACAGATGGTCTCCAGGTAGCAAGGGAAGAATGGCTTAATCTGAGATTCCTGACTAGCTTGTTAGGTCTCCTTTTCTCTTACCTGGATCCAGCTCTTCTTTTGAGAGCCAGGTTTATCTATGTAGCTCTAATGGAAGATCCAAAATAAGGCAGGTACCCATAACTCAGAAGTGAATTCCCAGTACGAGTCGTCCTACTCTATTAAAAATTACAGCAACACACCTAGAGTCTCTGTATGTAAAGTAGGTCTGTAGTAGGCTCAAAAATGTTTCTGGAGTAAGAACAGAAAAAAGGAAAAATAAAGCATGGCACAGATTTTAAACCAAGTGAACAAAATACATGGGTAAAACTTCTACCTTTGCCAGGCTTACCAAAGAGACCAACAGTCTATTATTCAGGGATAGCTCTAATTTTGAGATGCTTCAAGCTCTCGGATGTTCTGGTGGTTCTCACTCACAAGGCTTGATTTTGTTTTATTTTTTAAATTTATTTTTAAAAATATTTATTTATTTATTTGGTTGCACTGGGTCTTAGTTGTGGCAGGCGGGCTCCTTAGTTTTGGCTCACAGGCTCCTTAGTTGCAGCTCACAGGCTCCTTAGCTGTGGCATGCATGTGGGATCTAGTTCCCTGACCAGGAATCGAATCCGGGCCCCCTGCATTGGGAGCATGGAGTCTTATCCACTGCACCACCGGGGAAGTCCCCAAGACTTGATTTTTAAAATAAAGTTTTATAGTCATTCTTGATCTATTCTTGAGGTCATATAGGCATAAAGCACAACCGAATAAAACTCATCCCTGTCCCCTGTCACCTATCAGTCACATTTTAAGTTCTATTCTTTCACCCTAAAATCCTGTCCATCCCTGCCTTCCATGTTACTCAAGTGTGGATGCTGTAACAGGAACAAGTCTTCTTACCAAGAGGGTCTCTCTTTTCGAATCTGTCCTGTGTACACTGACCACATTACTAACCTATTTTTAAAAAATCCCATCATCCACAGGTAGAATCTAAATCTCTAGGGTATAACATTTATGGTTCTCCATAAACTATAATCAATCTGCTTTTCACATCTTATTTCCTACTATGCCTAAACAGAGCATAACCACTGTAGTTAAATGAGACTACTATTTTCCAAACAGGCCTAGTAAGTCAATACCACCTTTGCTTTCACATTATCCTCATATGAAATACTTACTCTCCATTCTCTTATACTGCCAGCCAAATCCCAGCCAGCCTTAAAGACTCAGCTGAACTGTTCCTTTCTTAATTACCCCAAGTGAAATGAACCTCACAACCTCAACGGGACCTACCAAGTGAATCAGGAGATATTAACTCCTCTGTCCTATTAGTGTTGTTTCACATGACATCTTGCCTAGATAGTCCCTATCTAGAGTATTTCACAAGTAAATAGCCAAAGCTAGCTATTCAGAGACCTGTAAACTGATAAAGTTTTTCTAGTCGCAGCCACCACCATTCCTTATTGCCAGCACCTCTAACTATATACACACACTCTGCCCAACGGGTAAATCCCTACAGTTAGGCTACTTAGACAAGCACTCTGGTTGGGTTTCACACTGGGTAACAAGCTCCCTGAAGGCAGGAACCATGTCTATGTATCTTCTATTCTCAGTAAATTGAGTACTAAATAAATATTCATAAAGCTGAATCACTGAAGTGACACAGGGTTAGGAAGGAGGAAGAAACTGCAGATATACTAAGTAAAAGCCTTTTTTATTTTTGAGCATTATTCCCTTGCAATGTGTAAATATCTGATCTGTCCAGTATAGTCAGCCTCAAGCTGACTATGACATAATATGGCTCTAGTACATTAAAGCGTGGCTAAGCAATCCATGATCAACGTTTGAAAAGTAATTATCACAAATGATGAAACAATGACTGTCTTCATGATGGCAATAAACACACGGCAAGGAATAAACAACTGGTGGCAAAGGATTTAGTAGCGCTCTCAGGGAGAGAGGAAAGGGAGCAGATAACTCATGTCCCTGATGCCCTGCCAGTCTATGACGCAAGATGAAGGGAGAGAAAGCACTCTCCTACCTCTCAGGATAGAAAAAACTAACGTCAAAGGCTGACAGGAAAGAAGGTTCATAACATTGAACTTTAGAGAACCATGAAAAAATTGTGGAATGGAGTCTTACTGGTACCGAGCCGCACTTTAAAAATGTTGCTCTACAATTTAAGAAACATTGCTCTTGTGGAAACAAAACATAATAACGTATTTTCTCACTACGAATTTCCCTGCTCATCAATCTCAGTATTTTTCATTATGTTGGAAGAGGAATGAGCTTCCCCACTTAGAAGAGGTGCTCCCATGAGGTGCTACCTAATTAATCAGTGTTATCTGTCTGCATTTATATTCTACTTTAATAACCAGAGCTATAAACAATACCACAAATGAGTAATTACAAGTAACTTTAATTAAATACTATTTCTTTAGTGTAAAAAACGAAAGAACAACAGGTCAAGAGAGGAATCAGATCCACTAATAAGATGTGTGGCTTCGGGTAAATTACAAATGCTGTGCCTACTTTCCTGCAATATGAAATGTGAGCGTTAGGCTGAAGAGATGGTTCAAATAATACTTCCCTGACACCAGGTAGTTTTCTATGCCAAAATTTTTGAAAGCTATAAAAATCTGACAACCATCCATATAGATGACCTAAAAAGTACCTTATGGCTCTAAAATTCTGACTTTAAAACTCAAAAGGAAAAAAAAAAAGACCACATAAGAACTTGAAAGTGAAGCCTGAAAGTACCTGTCTGTGAGTTCTATTCTATTACCAAGCTCTGCCACAAGCTCTCATCTGGATCCATTTTAATTTTCTTTTGAAGTTAAGTCTCAAGAGTTGGCAGTGGGCTAGCCCCATCAGACTAAAAACCATAGGAACAAGCCTGCAGTCTGACAAGAGCAGGTTTACTGACCCACTGCGACAAGGAAGACTGTACACCTGGGGAATCTTGGGCCATCTCACAAAACACAGGAAAAGATAGTTATAACATTTGGGAAAGAGATTGGTTCAAGATGGTGGAGTAGAAGGACGTGCGCTCACTCCCTGCTGTGAGAGCACCGGAATCACAACTAACTTCTGAACAATCATCAACAGGAAAACACTGGAACTCACCAAAAAAGGTACCCCACATCCAAAGACAAAGGAGAAGCCACAATGAGATGGTAGGAGGGGTGCAATCACAATAAAATCAAATCACACAACTGCTGGGTGGGTGACTCACAAATTGGTGAGCACTTATACCATAGAAGCCCACCCACTGAAGTGAACGTTCTGAGCCCCACATCAGGCTTCCCAACCTGGGGGTCTGGCAACAGGATGAGGAATTCCCAGAGAATCAGACTTTGAAGGCTAGTGGATTTCACTGCAGGACTTCGACAGGACTGGGGGAAACAGAGACTCCACTCTTGGAGGGCACACACAAAGTAGTGTGCACATCAGAACACAGGGGTAGGAACAGTGACCCCACAGGAGACTGAACCAGACCTACCTGCTAGTGTTGGAGGGTCTCCTGCAGAGGCGGGGGGTGGCTGTGGCTCACTGCGGGAACAAGGACACTGGCAGCAAAAGTTTTGGAAAGTACTCCTTGGTGTGAGTCCTCCCAGAGTCCGCCATTAGCCCCACCAAAGAGCCTAGGTAGGCTCCAGTGTTGGGTGGCCTCAGGACAAACAACCAACAGGGAAGGAACCCAGCCCCACCCATCAGCAGTCAAGCGGATTAAAGGTTTCCTGAGCTCTGCCCACCAGAGCAACATCCAGCTCTACCCACAACCAGTCCCTCCCATCAGGAAGTTTGCACAAGCCTCTTAAATAGCCTCATCCACCAGAGAGCAGACAGCAGAAGCAAGAACTACAATCCTGAAGCCTGTGGAACGAAAACCACATTCACAGAAAGATACACAAAATGAAAAGGCAGAGGACTATGTTCCAGATGAAGGAACAAGATAAAACCTCAGGAAAACAATTAAAAGAAGTGGAGATAGGGAACCTTCCAGAAAAAGAATTCAGAGTAATGACGTGACGATGATCCAAGAACTCAAAAAAACAATGGAGGCAAAGATTGAGAACATGCAAGAAATGTTTAACAAACACTGAGAAGAATTAAAGAACAAACAAAAGAGATGAACAAATATGATAACAGAAATGAAAAATACACTAGAAGGAATCAATAGTAGAATAACTGAGGCAGAAGAACGGATAAGTGACCTGGAAGACAGAACGGTGGAATTCACTGCCACGGAACAGAATAAAACAAGAATGAAAAGAAACGAGGACAGCCTAACAGACCTCTGGGACATTAAACACAACAACATTAGCATTACAGGGGTCCCAGATGGAGAAGAGAGAGAGAAAGAACCCGAGAAAATATTTGAACAGATTATAGTCAAAAACTTCCCAATTGGTGAGCACTTATACCATAGAAGCCCACCCACTGAAGTGAACGTTCTGAGCCCCACATCAGGCTTCCCAACCTGGGGGTCTGGCAACAGGATGAGGAATTCCCAGAGAATCAGACTTTGAAGGCTAGTGGATTTCACTGCAGGACTTCGACAGGACTGGGGGAAACAGAGACTCCACTCTTGGAGGGCACACACAAAGTAGTGTGCACATCAGAACACAGGGGTAGGAACAGTGACCCCACAGGAGACTGAACCAGACCTACCTGCTAGTGTTGGAGGGTCTCCTGCAGAGGCGGGGGGTGGCTGTGGCTCACTGCGGGAACAAGGACACTGGCAGCAAAAGTTTTGGAAAGTACTCCTTGGTGTGAGTCCTCCCAGAGTCCGCCATTAGCCCCACCAAAGAGCCTAGGTAGGCTCCAGTGTTGGGTGGCCTCAGGACAAACAACCAACAGGGAAGGAACCCAGCCCCACCCATCAGCAGTCAAGCGGATTAAAGGTTTCCTGAGCTCTGCCCACCAGAGCAACATCCAGCTCTACCCACAACCAGTCCCTCCCATCAGGAAGTTTGCACAAGCCTCTTAAATAGCCTCATCCACCAGAGAGCAGACAGCAGAAGCAAGAACTACAATCCTGAAGCCTGTGGAACGAAAACCACATTCACAGAAAGATACACAAAATGAAAAGGCAGAGGACTATGTTCCAGATGAAGGAACAAGATAAAACCTCAGGAAAACAATTAAAAGAAGTGGAGATAGGGAACCTTCCAGAAAAAGAATTCAGAGTAATGACGTGACGATGATCCAAGAACTCAAAAAAACAATGGAGGCAAAGATTGAGAACATGCAAGAAATGTTTAACAAACACTGAGAAGAATTAAAGAACAAACAAAAGAGATGAACAAATATGATAACAGAAATGAAAAATACACTAGAAGGAATCAATAGTAGAATAACTGAGGCAGAAGAACGGATAAGTGACCTGGAAGACAGAACGGTGGAATTCACTGCCACGGAACAGAATAAAACAAGAATGAAAAGAAACGAGGACAGCCTAACAGACCTCTGGGACATTAAACACAACAACATTAGCATTACAGGGGTCCCAGATGGAGAAGAGAGAGAGAAAGAACCCGAGAAAATATTTGAACAGATTATAGTCAAAAACTTCCCTAACATGGGAAAGGAAATAGCCACCCAAGCCCAGGAAGCACAGAGAGTCCCAGACAGGATAAACCCAAGGAGAAACACACCGAGACACATGGTAATCAAATTGCCAAAAATTAAAGACAAAGAAAACTTATTGAAAGTGACAAGGGAAAAATGACAAGTAACATACAAGGGAACTCCCACAAGGCTAACAGCTGATCTCTCAGCAGAAACTCTACAAGCCAGAAGGGAGTGGCACGATATATTTAAAGTGATGAAACGGAAGAACCTACAACCAGGATTACTCTACCCGGGAAGGATCTCATTCAGATTCGACAGAGAAATCAAGAGCTTAACAAACAAGCAAAAGCTAAGAGAATTCAGCACCACCAAACCAGCTCTACAACAAAACCTAAAGGAACTTCTCTAGGGGGGAAACATAAGAGAAGAAAAGGACCTACAAAAACAAACCCAAAACAATTAAGAAAATGGTAATAGGAACATACATGTTGGTAATTACCTGAAATGTGAATGGATTAAATGCTCCAACCAAAAGACAAAGGCTCGCTGAATGGATACAAACACAAGATCCGTATATATGCTGTCTAAAAGAGACCCACTAAAGACTTAGGGACACATACAGACTGAAAGTTAGGGGATGGAAAAAGATATTCCATGCAAGTGGAAATCAAAAGAAAGCTAGAGTAGAAATATTCATATCTGATAAAATAGACTTTAAAATAGAGAATGTTACAAGAGACAAGGAAGGACACTCCATAATGATCAAGGGATCAATCCAAGAAGAAGATACAACAATTATAAATATATATGCACCCAGCACAGGAGCACCTCAATACATAAGGCAAATGCTAACAGCTATAAAAGAGGAAATCGACAGTAACACCCCAATGGACATATCATCCAGACAGAAAGTTATTAAGGAAACACAAGCTTTCAATGACACAACAGACCAGATAGATTTAATTGATATCTATAGGACATTCCATCTGAAAACAGCAGATTACACTTTCTTCTCAAGTGCACACGGAACATTCTCGAAGATTGAATACATCTTGGGTCAAAAGCAGTTCTAAGAGGGAAGTTTATAGCAACACAATCCTACC
The DNA here is from genome assembly GCF_002837175.3 of Physeter macrocephalus. Classification (NCBI taxonomy): domain Eukaryota; kingdom Metazoa; phylum Chordata; class Mammalia; order Artiodactyla; family Physeteridae; genus Physeter; species Physeter macrocephalus. The sequence goes on from NC_041225.1 coordinate 56,416,382, forward strand.
TGAAGAAATAAGAAGAATCTCAAATAAACAGTCTAACTTTACACCTAAAGGAAGTAGAGAAAGAACAAACAAAACCCAAAGTTAGTAGAAGGAAAGAAATCATAAAGACCAGAGCAGAAATAAATGAAATAGAAACAAAGAAAACAGTAGCAAAGATCAATGAAACTAAAACGTGGTTCTTTGAGAAGATAATCAAAATTGATAAACTTTTAGCCAGGCTCATCACGAAAAAGAGGGAGAGGACTCAAATCAATAAAATTAGAAATGAAAAAGGAGAAGTTACAACAGACCCCGCAGAAATACAAAGCATCGTAAGAGACTACTACAAGCAACTCTATGCCAATTAAAATGGACAACCTGGAAGAAAGGGACAAATTCTTAGAAAAGTATAACCTTCCAAGACTGAACCAGGAAGAAATAGAAAATATGAACAGACCAATCACAAGTCATGATATTGACTCTGTGATTTAAAATATTCCAACAAACAAAAGTCCAGGACCAGATGGCTTCACAGGCGAATTCTATCAAACATTTACAGAAGAGCTAACGCCCATCCTTCTCACACTCTTCCAAAAAACTGCAAAGGAAGGAACACTCCTAAACTCATTCTACGAGGCCACCATCACCCTGATTCCAAAACCAGACAAAGATACAGCAAAGAAGAGAAAATTACAGACCAATATCACTGACGAATATAGGTGCAAAAATCCTCAACAAAATACTAGCAAACAGAATCCAACAACACATTAAAAGGATCATACACCATGATCAAGTGGGATTTATCCCAGGGATGCAAGGATTCTTCAATATATGCAAGTCAATCAATGTGATACACCATATTAACAAATCGAAGGATAAAACCCATATGATTATCTCAACAGATGCAGAAAAATCTTTTGACAAAATTCAACACTGATTTATGATAAAAACTCTGCAGAAAGTGAGCACAGAGGGAACCTACCTCAGCATAATAAAGGCGATACACGACAAACCCACAGCAAACATCGTTCTCAATGGTGAAAAACTGAAAGCATTTACTCTAACATCAGGAACAAGACAAGGATGTCCACTCTTGCCACTCTTATTCAACATAGTTTTGGAAGTCCTAGCCATGGTAATCAGAGAAGAAAAAGAAATAAAAGGAATACGAATTGGGAAAGAAGAAGTAGAACTGTCACTGTTTGCAAATGACATGATACTACACATAGAAAATCCTAAAGATGCCACCAAAAAACTACTAGAGCTAATCAATGAATTTGGTAAAGTTGCAGGATACAAAATTAATGCACAGAAATCTCTTGCATTCCTATACACTAACAATGAAAGATCAGAAAGAGAAATTAAGGAAACAATCCCCTTCACCATTGCAACAAAAAGAATAAAATACCTAGGAACAAACCTACCTACAGAGGTAAAAGACCTGTACTCAGAAAACCTTAAGACACTGATAAAGGAAATCAATGATGACACAAACAGATGGAGAGATATACCATGTTCTTGGATTGGAAGAATCAACATTGTGAAAATGAGTATACTGCCCAAAGCAGTCTACAGATTCAATGCAATCCCTATCAAATTACCAATGGCATTTTTTATGGAACTAGAACAAAAAAATCTTAAAATTTGTATGGAGACACAAAAGACCCCGAATAGCCAAAGCAGTCTTGAGGGAAAAAAACGGAGCCAGAGGAATCAGACTCCCTGACTTCAGACTATACTACAAAGCTAGAGTCATCAAGACAATATGGTACTGGCCCAAAAACAAATACAGATCAATCGAGCAGGATAGAAAGCTCAGAGATAAACGCACGCACCTAAAAAAAAAAAAAAAAAAACTCAAAATGGATTAAAGACCTAAATGTAAGACCGTACACTATAAAACTCTTATAGGAAAGCATAGGAAGAACACTGTTTGACATGAATCACAGCAAGATGTTTTTTGACCCACCTCCTAGAGTAATGGAAATAAAAACAAAAATAAACAAATGGGACCTAATGAAACTTAAAAGCTTTTCCACAGCAAAGGAAACTATAAACAAGACGAAAAGACAACTCTCAGAATGCAAGAAAATATTTGCAAACAAACTAAGTGACAAAGGATTAATCTCCAAAATATATAAACAGCTTATGTAGCTCAATATCAAAAAAACAAACCCAATCAAAAAATGGGCAGAAGACCTAAATAGACATTTCTCCAAAGAAGACATACAGATGGCCAAGAAGCACATGAAAAGCTGCTCAATATCACTAATTATTAGAGAAATGCAAATCAAAACTACAATGAGGTATCACCTCACACCAGTTAGAATGGGCATCATCAGAAAATCTACAAACAACAAATGCTGGAGAGGGTGTGGAGAAAAGGAACCCTCTTGCACTGCTGGTTGGAATGTAAATTGATACAGCCACTATGGACAACAGTATGGACGTTCCTTAAAGAACTAAAAATATAATTACCATATGACCCAGCAAAACCAATACTGGGCAAATACCCAGAGAAAACTATAATTCAAAAAGACACATGCACCCCAATGTTCATTGCAGCACTATTTACAATAGCCAGGTCATGGAAGCAACCTAAATGCCCATCAACAGACAAATGGATAAAGAAGATGTGGTACATATATACAATGGAATATTACTCAGCCATAAAAAGGAACGAAATTATCTGTAGAGACGTGGATGGATCTAGAGACTGTCATACAGAGTGAAGTAAGTCAGAAAGAGAAAAACAAATATATATTAACGTATCTATATGGAACCTAGAAAAATGGTACAGATGAACCGGTTTGCAAGGCAGAAATAGAGACACAGTGGTAGAGAACAAACATATGGACACCAAGGGGGGAAAGCGGGGTGGGGGGGTGGGGGGGATGAATTGGGAGATTGGGATTGACATGTATACACTGATGTGTATAAAATAGATAACTAATAAGAACCACCTGCTGTATAAAAATAAAATAAAGTTCAAAAGAAAAAAAAGATTTGGGAAAGAGTAAAGTATAAGTGAAATTTACATGAAGCAGTGTTTAGATAGGCTTAGAGCAAAGCAGAGCTGTGTGTAAAGGGACTAGACTGCAAAGTGAACCAAGGTCCTCTTTCCTTAGGAACTACGAAGTTAAGATGATGTGGATGCTGTGTCCAGAAACCCCTTATCTGAAGCTGTGTGTCTCGGTTGTAAATCAAGACTGCTACTCTATGTCAAAAGGCAAATTCTCCAGGCAAGAATGGGATGTTTTACTCTTGCTGCTATAATTACACACAAGTGAAGTTTCTGATAGTCTGATTTTCCAGAGCAAAGTTTCTCAGTGAGTAGGCAAGCCATAGTCATTCAAAGACAGGGTTTGTTATGACACTTTACAGCTCTATCATTCTTGTGAGAAATACCGTTTCCTTTTAAGTTTGAGCTTTTATCTGTGTCTGCTATTCCATCCTGAAAAATGGCCAGATTCTTACTTTCTTGTTATTTGAGTTTCCTGTCTCCACTTTATGTCAGAGTGTAAAGAACAGCTTGCTAATTAAACTGATTACATTATGCTCTTCAGAAAAGAGGTTACTTGCTGATTTATCTTTTGGTTTGTTTATTATGCAGCAATTTCTCCACAAAAGATATCCAATTTGGGCAGATACACTGGTTTTGAAGAAACACATCTTACCTCAGTGAAGTTCATGGAATCATTTAATGTTTTAGCTTATTTCAATTAGCATAATGCCCTCAAAGTCCATGCATACTGTTGCAAATGGCAGGATTTCCTTCCTTCTCTTGGCTGAATGATATTCCATTGTATATATAAATACACCACATCTTCTTTATCCATTGATCCACAGACACTTAGGTTGTTTATATATCTTGGCTATTGTGAACAATGAGCATAGGAGTACAGATATCTCTTTGATATCCTTTCATATCCTTTGGATATATACCCAGAAGTGGGATTGCTGGATCATCTGGCAGCTCTGTTTTTAATTTCTAAGGAATCTTTATAGTGTTTTCCACAGTGGCTATACCAATTTACATTCCCACCAACAGTGCACAAGGGTTTCCTGTTCTCCACATCCTCACCAACACCTATCTCTTGCCCTTTTTATGATAAAAAACTAAAAAGCTTCTGTACAGCAAAGGGAACCATCAAGAAAATGAAAAGGCAACCTACAGAATGAGAGAAAATATCTGAAAATCATACATCTGATAAGAGGTTAATATCCAAAAAAAATATAAAAAAACTCACAGAAGTTAATGGAACCCCAAACAATCTGATTTAAAAATGGGCAGAGGAACTAAATAGACATTTTTCTGAGAAAGACACACAAATGGCCAAAAAGTATATGAAAAGGTGCTCAACATCGCTAGTCACCAGGGTAAGAGAAATCAAACCACAATGAGATATCACCTCACACCTGTTAGAATGGCTATCATAAAAAATATGAGATAACAAGTGTAGGTTAATATTTTATTGTTAAGATCTCTGGGACTACAATGTAATTTATAAAACATCAAGAAAATGTAAGCCTTGTTAGAAGCAACAGTCTTAAATGGAAACTGGACTTGCTTCTATAGTGGTATATTATGGGAGTGCAATAAATATTAAATTTATATTAACAGCATTTTAAGTAAAATGCCAGAAGTCAATGGTTTGCATTACACATTTGGAATCAAGAAGACTTTCTGTAGGTGGATGAGATCATGAAGTGACATATCTGGGTACTGCTTTTCTCTTTTCTATCTCATTAAACAACTGCTTAGCATTTCTCAGGTTTGTTTTTTTACCTACTTTATGAAGAAGGCTGAAGATAAATTTACGAATATATGCTTGTTATCCTCTGAGACTTTGGGGAAAAGGTAACATGGATGGATAATTCATGTAACAGGGCAGGAAATGCACTAATGAGCAGTTTTTAAAATAGAGACATGGGTTCGAGCCCTGGGCGGGGAGGATCCCACATGCAGTGGAGCAACTAGGCCCGTGCGCTACAACTGCTGAGCCTGCGCTCTGGAGCCCGCGAGCCACAACTGCTGAGCCCACATGCCACAACTACTGAGCCTGCGTGCGTAGAGCCCATGCTCTGCAGCAGGAGAGGCCACCACAATGAGAGGCCCGCACATCGCAGCAAGGAGTGGCCCCCACCCGCCACAACTAGAGAAAGCCTGCATGCAGCAACGAAGACCCAACGCAGCCAAAAATAAATACATACATACATACATACATACATACAAAATAAAATAAAATAAAATAGAGACAAGTTTACCTACTCTGGGGTAGTACCTTGTCTAATTCTCTTAATACTAATTTCCCCATAACTCTAATTTCTAGAGAAAAGATCTTTTAATAGGTGAAAATTAATTACATATTGTTTTTAGGTGATGTTCTAGCAACAGCTTTTGAATAGTAGCATAGCTATGTCAATGGGCATAATAAAAATGGTTGTTTTCTAATTTCAATTAGGTAAATAACAGTGCACAACAGTCCCACCACTGTTAAATAGTCAGTTTCTTCTATTTCCTACAATGGTTCTTAAAACAACAATAAAAAGTCATTTCCATTATTCCTCAGATATCATACCTACCCACCTCAACTTCACGCACAGCTACGGACCTAGCTTCCTACATCTGAGAAACTGGAGACCCTGATGTAAAGATCTTCTTTCACTACCTTCTCCTCAAGCTTAAAACTGATCTTTTTTTGTGTCCACTATTGGCCCTTTACAAAGTTGTGATCCCCAAAGAGGTACTTTCTTTCTTTTCAAAAGAGGTACTTCCTAATCCTATCTCCTTCCAAGCCCTCTCAGAACCTTGCTCCATCATTTATATTGTCTTTGATACCTTTATTCTCTCTATCACCACTCACATTTTCCCCTCAGCCTACAAACATTCTCAAACTTACCTCAAAGTGAAAAACCTGGACTTCCCTGGCAGCACAGTGGTTAAAAATCCGCCTGCCAACGCAGGGGACACAGGTTCGAGCCCTGGTCTGGGAAGGTCCCACATACTGCGGAGCAAGTAAGCCCCCACGCCACGACTACTTAGCCTGCACTCTAGAGCCCGCGAGCCACAACTACTGAAGCCCACGCCCCACAATTACTGAAGCCCGCATGCCTAGAGCCCGTGCTCCACAACAAAAGAAGCCACTGCAATGAGAAGCTGATGTTGGTGCTGTTGACATTTTGGCCACTGGATAGTCAGTGCATCTTTAAACACCTCCCACAAAGAACAGACCCTGAAGTTTATCATTTTAATGACAGTGTGTGTAAAGTATACACTGTCTGTTCACACCTTTTTTTGGTTGCCCCGTCAGAGTTAATTTACCTCCTCTGTCTTTCACTTTACAGAGTTATGTTTTGTTTTTCTGTTACACTAGAGAAAGTTGAAGTCTGATGATGCTGGTGCTAAAGTATCTGTGTGGGATACTTGTTGCCTCTCCCTGGCAACAACAAATCTGCTTTCTGTCTCTACGGATTTACTTTTGCTGTATATTTCACATAAATGGAAATACACAGTATGTGACCTATTGTGTTTGGCTTCTTTCATTTAGCATGTTTCCGAGGTTCACCGTTTTGTAGTATTTATCAATATGGATGACATAAATTTTACAAGCAGCGTTATTTGTAAATGTAATGTATTGGAACCAACCTAGAGGCTCATACATAGAACAGTGACTGATTCATATGATGGAGTACTATGCAGAATGAGAATTAATGTGGAATGATTTCCCAGACAGACTGTTAGTGAAAAGGGCAAAATTCAAAGGGACAGCTATAGTATGCTACCTTTTGTAAAAGAAAAGAAGAGAAAATAAGAAAATATTCATGTATCTACTCATTTGGGTAAACAAAACAAAACATGGAAAGGATAAACCTGAGGCCAAAAATAGTGGTCATCAACAGCGGATGAGTGGGAATGGGATAAAAAAAGATAAAAGAATGACACTTCCCTGAATCATGTTCAAGTTGCACATACTTAAAAAAATACTCTAAAAGAAATAAAATCAAAGATGAAGGAGGCATCCCCAAAATGAATACAAACAGAAACAAATAAACTGGTCAAGTATCATGGGTTGAAATGCGTCCCCCCAAAAGATATGGTGAACTGAACCTCCAGTACTTGTGAATGTGATCCTATTTGGAAACAGGGTCTTGCTGTAATCATGCTAAGATGAGGCCTTTATGGTAGTCTCTAGGACTGGCGTTCTCATATGAAGGGGAAATTTGGACACAGCATGTTTGCTCTGTGATGACGGAGGCAGAGACGGGAACCACCTATAAGCCAAGAAATGCCAAGGGTTGCTGGCCATCACGAGAAGCTAGAGAGGCAGGGGACATATTTTTTAGGGTTCTCAGAAAGAACCAACTCTGCTGATGCCTTGATTTCCAACTTGTAGCCTCCATAACTGTTAGAGGATAAATTTCTGTTGTTTCAAGCCACCTAGTTTGTGCTACTTTGTTATGGCAGCCTGGAAACTAATACACCATAGAAACTTCAACAGAATAACATGAGCAATTTTGAAAGGGAGAGAGACAAGGAGAACCAGATTTTAGAACATTATACGCCCTCAGCCTAGAGATAAATATTCTAAACAAACAATGACCTCCAGTTAGTAGCTGAGTTTTCACAGAGGCATAGGTTAACAATTCTGAAATTACTTTTATGTTCAAGGATTAAGCAAGTAAGTAAATATACTGCCAATAATGGAAACCAGGTTTCCCGCTGTTGGAGAAGGAAGTTACACATATGGAAAGAAAAGAGAGATGGAACTTTATGGTGTTAGACTGGTATTGGAGGTATAAGCATGAAGTCATAGTTTTCGATAAAGATAGATGGGGGATAGGGAAGGGAGAGGTGTGTGGGTATGTACATATTTATGTGTGCATACATACATCTATTTCCTGGCTCTATCCCTTAAGACAACCTAGTAGAAACTATGCATCAGCAGCAATAAACAGACCTAGCATTCAAAACAAAGGCTCAGGGCTTCCCTGGTGGCGCAGTGGTTGCGCGTCCACCTGCCGATGCAGGGGAACCGGGTTCGCGCCCCGGTCTGGGAGGATCCCACGTGCCGCGGAGCGGCTGGGCCCGTGAGCCATGGCCGCTGAGCCTGCGCGTCCGGAGCCTGTGCTCCGCAGCGGGAGAGGCCGCGGCAGAGGGAGGCCCGCATACCACAAAAAAACAAAAAAAAAACACAAAAAACAAAAAAACAAAGGCTCAGGAACTCTTTCACATTAAAAAACAAACAAACAAAAAAATCTGAAGAGACCTGGCAACTGAATGCAACACATTATCCCAGATTTTCTTTTTCCTAAAAAGGTATTATTGGGGCAACTGACAAAATCTGAAAAAGGTCTGTGGATTAAATAACAGCCCTGTAGCAGCATTAAATTCCGGATTTTGATGATTGTACTTTTTTTTTTATTTTATTTATTTTTTTTTTTGTGGTATGCGGGCCTCCCCCTGCTGTGGCCTCTCCCGTCGCGGAGCACAGGCTCCGGACGCGCAGGCTCAGCGGCCATGGC
>NC_041225.1:56426896-56432675 GCF_002837175.3 Physeter macrocephalus
CATGGAAGCAACCTAAATGCCCATCAACAGACAAATGGATAAAGAAGATGTGGTACATATATACAATGGAATATTACTCAGCCATAAAAAGGAACGAAATTATCTGTAGAGACGTGGATGGATCTAGAGACTGTCATACAGAGTGAAGTAAGTCAGAAAGAGAAAAACAAATATATATTAACGTATCTATATGGAACCTAGAAAAATGGTACAGATGAACCGGTTTGCAAGGCAGAAATAGAGACACAGTGGTAGAGAACAAACATATGGACACCAAGGGGGGAAAGCAGGGTGGGGGGGTGGGGGGGATGAATTGGGAGATTGGGATTGACATGTATACACTGATGTGTATAAAATAGATAACTAATAAGAACCACCTGCTGTATAAAAATAAAATAAAGTTCAAAAGAAAAAAAAGATTTGGGAAAGAGTAAAGTATAAGTGAAATTTACATGAAGCAGTGTTTAGATAGGCTTAGAGCAAAGCAGAGCTGTGTGTAAAGGGACTAGACTGCAAAGTGAACCAAGGTCCTCTTTCCTTAGGAACTACGAAGTTAAGATGATGTGGATGCTGTGTCCAGAAACCCCTTATCTGAAGCTGTGTGTCTCGGTTGTAAATCAAGACTGCTACTCTATGTCAAAAGGCAAATTCTCCAGGCAAGAATGGGATGTTTTACTCTTGCTGCTATAATTACACACAAGTGAAGTTTCTGATAGTCTGATTTTCCAGAGCAAAGTTTCTCAGTGAGTAGGCAAGCCATAGTCATTCAAAGACAGGGTTTGTTATGACACTTTACAGCTCTATCATTCTTGTGAGAAATACCGTTTCCTTTTAAGTTTGAGCTTTTATCTGTGTCTGCTATTCCATCCTGAAAAATGGCCAGATTCTTACTTTCTTGTTATTTGAGTTTCCTGTCTCCACTTTATGTCAGAGTGTAAAGAACAGCTTGCTAATTAAACTGATTACATTATGCTCTTCAGAAAAGAGGTTACTTGCTGATTTATCTTTTGGTTTGTTTATTATGCAGCAATTTCTCCACAAAAGATATCCAATTTGGGCAGATACACTGGTTTTGAAGAAACACATCTTACCTCAGTGAAGTTCATGGAATCATTTAATGTTTTAGCTTATTTCAATTAGCATAATGCCCTCAAAGTCCATGCATACTGTTGCAAATGGCAGGATTTCCTTCCTTCTCTTGGCTGAATGATATTCCATTGTATATATAAATACACCACATCTTCTTTATCCATTGATCCACAGACACTTAGGTTGTTTATATATCTTGGCTATTGTGAACAATGAGCATAGGAGTACAGATATCTCTTTGATATCCTTTCATATCCTTTGGATATATACCCAGAAGTGGGATTGCTGGATCATCTGGCAGCTCTGTTTTTAATTTCTAAGGAATCTTTATAGTGTTTTCCACAGTGGCTATACCAATTTACATTCCCACCAACAGTGCACAAGGGTTTCCTGTTCTCCACATCCTCACCAACACCTATCTCTTGCCCTTTTTATGATAAAAAACTAAAAAGCTTCTGTACAGCAAAGGGAACCATCAAGAAAATGAAAAGGCAACCTACAGAATGAGAGAAAATATCTGAAAATCATACATCTGATAAGAGGTTAATATCCAAAAAAAATATAAAAAAACTCACAGAAGTTAATGGAACCCCAAACAATCTGATTTAAAAATGGGCAGAGGAACTAAATAGACATTTTTCTGAGAAAGACACACAAATGGCCAAAAAGTATATGAAAAGGTGCTCAACATCGCTAGTCACCAGGGTAAGAGAAATCAAACCACAATGAGATATCACCTCACACCTGTTAGAATGGCTATCATAAAAAATATGAGATAACAAGTGTAGGTTAATATTTTATTGTTAAGATCTCTGGGACTACAATGTAATTTATAAAACATCAAGAAAATGTAAGCCTTGTTAGAAGCAACAGTCTTAAATGGAAACTGGACTTGCTTCTATAGTGGTATATTATGGGAGTGCAATAAATATTAAATTTATATTAACAGCATTTTAAGTAAAATGCCAGAAGTCAATGGTTTGCATTACACATTTGGAATCAAGAAGACTTTCTGTAGGTGGATGAGATCATGAAGTGACATATCTGGGTACTGCTTTTCTCTTTTCTATCTCATTAAACAACTGCTTAGCATTTCTCAGGTTTGTTTTTTTACCTACTTTATGAAGAAGGCTGAAGATAAATTTACGAATATATGCTTGTTATCCTCTGAGACTTTGGGGAAAAGGTAACATGGATGGATAATTCATGTAACAGGGCAGGAAATGCACTAATGAGCAGTTTTTAAAATAGAGACATGGGTTCGAGCCCTGGGCGGGGAGGATCCCACATGCAGTGGAGCAACTAGGCCCGTGCGCTACAACTGCTGAGCCTGCGCTCTGGAGCCCGCGAGCCACAACTGCTGAGCCCACATGCCACAACTACTGAGCCTGCGTGCGTAGAGCCCATGCTCTGCAGCAGGAGAGGCCACCACAATGAGAGGCCCGCACATCGCAGCAAGGAGTGGCCCCCACCCGCCACAACTAGAGAAAGCCTGCATGCAGCAACGAAGACCCAACGCAGCCAAAAATAAATACATACATACATACATACATACATACATACATACATACATACATACATACATACATACATACATACATACATACATACATACATACATACATACATACATACATACATACATACATACATACATACATACATACATACATACATACATACATACATACATACATACATACATACATACATACATACATACATACATACATACATACATACATACATACATACATACATACATACATACATACATACATACATACATACATACATACATACATACATACATACATACATACAAAATAAAATAAAATAAAATAGAGACAAGTTTACCTACTCTGGGGTAGTACCTTGTCTAATTCTCTTAATACTAATTTCCCCATAACTCTAATTTCTAGAGAAAAGATCTTTTAATAGGTGAAAATTAATTACATATTGTTTTTAGGTGATGTTCTAGCAACAGCTTTTGAATAGTAGCATAGCTATGTCAATGGGCATAATAAAAATGGTTGTTTTCTAATTTCAATTAGGTAAATAACAGTGCACAACAGTCCCACCACTGTTAAATAGTCAGTTTCTTCTATTTCCTACAATGGTTCTTAAAACAACAATAAAAAGTCATTTCCATTATTCCTCAGATATCATACCTACCCACCTCAACTTCACGCACAGCTACGGACCTAGCTTCCTACATCTGAGAAACTGGAGACCCTGATGTAAAGATCTTCTTTCACTACCTTCTCCTCAAGCTTAAAACTGATCTTTTTTTGTGTCCACTATTGGCCCTTTACAAAGTTGTGATCCCCAAAGAGGTACTTTCTTTCTTTTCAAAAGAGGTACTTCCTAATCCTATCTCCTTCCAAGCCCTCTCAGAACCTTGCTCCATCATTTATATTGTCTTTGATACCTTTATTCTCTCTATCACCACTCACATTTTCCCCTCAGCCTACAAACATTCTCAAACTTACCTCAAAGTGAAAAACCTGGACTTCCCTGGCAGCACAGTGGTTAAAAATCCGCCTGCCAACGCAGGGGACACAGGTTCGAGCCCTGGTCTGGGAAGGTCCCACATACTGCGGAGCAAGTAAGCCCCCACGCCACGACTACTTAGCCTGCACTCTAGAGCCCGCGAGCCACAACTACTGAAGCCCACGCGCCACAATTACTGAAGCCCGCATGCCTAGAGCCCGTGCTCCACAACAAAAGAAGCCACTGCAATGAGAAGCTGATGTTGGTGCTGTTGACATTTTGGCCACTGGATAGTCAGTGCATCTTTAAACACCTCCCACAAAGAACAGACCCTGAAGTTTATCATTTTAATGACAGTGTGTGTAAAGTATACACTGTCTGTTCACACCTTTTTTTGGTTGCCCCGTCAGAGTTAATTTACCTCCTCTGTCTTTCACTTTACAGAGTTATGTTTTGTTTTTCTGTTACACTAGAGAAAGTTGAAGTCTGATGATGCTGGTGCTAAAGTATCTGTGTGGGATACTTGTTGCCTCTCCCTGGCAACAACAAATCTGCTTTCTGTCTCTACGGATTTACTTTTGCTGTATATTTCACATAAATGGAAATACACAGTATGTGACCTATTGTGTTTGGCTTCTTTCATTTAGCATGTTTCCGAGGTTCACCGTTTTGTAGTATTTATCAATATGGATGACATAAATTTTACAAGCAGCGTTATTTGTAAATGTAATGTATTGGAACCAACCTAGAGGCTCATACATAGAACAGTGACTGATTCATATGATGGAGTACTATGCAGAATGAGAATTAATGTGGAATGATTTCCCAGACAGACTGTTAGTGAAAAGGGCAAAATTCAAAGGGACAGCTATAGTATGCTACCTTTTGTAAAAGAAAAGAAGAGAAAATAAGAAAATATTCATGTATCTACTCATTTGGGTAAACAAAACAAAACATGGAAAGGATAAACCTGAGGCCAAAAATAGTGGTCATCAACAGCGGATGAGTGGGAATGGGATAAAAAAAGATAAAAGAATGACACTTCCCTGAATCATGTTCAAGTTGCACATACTTAAAAAAATACTCTAAAAGAAATAAAATCAAAGATGAAGGAGGCATCCCCAAAATGAATACAAACAGAAACAAATAAACTGGTCAAGTATCATGGGTTGAAATGCGTCCCCCCAAAAGATATGGTGAACTGAACCTCCAGTACTTGTGAATGTGATCCTATTTGGAAACAGGGTCTTGCTGTAATCATGCTAAGATGAGGCCTTTATGGTAGTCTCTAGGACTGGCGTTCTCATATGAAGGGGAAATTTGGACACAGCATGTTTGCTCTGTGATGACGGAGGCAGAGACGGGAACCACCTATAAGCCAAGAAATGCCAAGGGTTGCTGGCCATCACGAGAAGCTAGAGAGGCAGGGGACATATTTTTTAGGGTTCTCAGAAAGAACCAACTCTGCTGATGCCTTGATTTCCAACTTGTAGCCTCCATAACTGTTAGAGGATAAATTTCTGTTGTTTCAAGCCACCTAGTTTGTGCTACTTTGTTATGGCAGCCTGGAAACTAATACACCATAGAAACTTCAACAGAATAACATGAGCAATTTTGAAAGGGAGAGAGACAAGGAGAACCAGATTTTAGAACATTATACGCCCTCAGCCTAGAGATAAATATTCTAAACAAACAATGACCTCCAGTTAGTAGCTGAGTTTTCACAGAGGCATAGGTTAACAATTCTGAAATTACTTTTATGTTCAAGGATTAAGCAAGTAAGTAAATATACTGCCAATAATGGAAACCAGGTTTCCCGCTGTTGGAGAAGGAAGTTACACATATGGAAAGAAAAGAGAGATGGAACTTTATGGTGTTAGACTGGTATTGGAGGTATAAGCATGAAGTCATAGTTTTCGATAAAGATAGATGGGGGATAGGGAAGGGAGAGGTGTGTGGGTATGTACATATTTATGTGTGCATACATACATCTATTTCCTGGCTCTATCCCTTAAGACAACCTAGTAGAAACTATGCATCAGCAGCAATAAACAGACCTAGCATTCAAAACAAAGGCTCAGGGCTTCCCTGGTGGCGCAGTGGTTGCGCGTCCGCCTGCCGATGCAGGGGAACCGGGTTCGCGCCCCGGTGTGGGAGGATCCCACGTGCCGCGGAGAGGCCAGGCCCATGGGCCATG
>NC_041225.1:56432883-56443477 GCF_002837175.3 Physeter macrocephalus
TCAGGGCTTCCCTGGTGGCGCAGTGGTTGCGCGTCCACCTGCCGATGCAGGGGAACCGGGTTCGCGCCCCGGTCTGGGAGGATCCCACGTGCCGCGGAGCGGCTGGGCCCGTGAGCCATGGCCGATGAGCCTGCGCGTCCGGAGCCTGTGCTCCGCAGCGGGAGAGGCCGCGGCAGAGGGAGGCCCGCATACCACAAAAAAACAAAAAAAAAACACAAAAAACAAAAAAACAAAGGCTCAGGAACTCTTTCACATTAAAAAACAAACAAACAAAAAAATCTGAAGAGACCTGGCAACTGAATGCAACACATTATCCCAGATTTTCTTTTTCCTAAAAAGGTATTATTGGGGCAACTGACAAAATCTGAAAAAGGTCTGTGGATTAAATAACAGCCCTGTAGCAGCATTAAATTCCGGATTTTGATGATTGTACTTTTTTTTTTATTTTATTTATTTTTTTTTTTGTGGTATGCGGGCCTCCCCCTGCTGTGGCCTCTCCCGTCGCGGAGCACAGGCTCCGGACGCGCAGGCTCAGCGGCCATGGCCCATGGGCCTGGCCTCTCCGCGGCACGTGGGATCCTCCCACACCGGGGCGCGAACCCGGTTCCCCTGCATCGGCAGGCGGACGCGCAACCACTGCGCCACCAGGGAAGCCCTGGATCCTCTCTTCATTTTCTCAGACTTTATTCCTGGAGTTATCTGCATTAGCTTCTGCAACATCTATTTCTTCTTCTCTACTGGTTCATTCTCACTGCACTGGCACAAAACATAACTATCATGTATTCTAGAAAAACCTTCCATAAACTCCAGGTCCCACTCCAGCTAATGCCCCATTTCTCTGCTAACCTTTTCAGCAAAAGGCCTTGGGAGGAGAATCTTTCTTGCTATTTTCACTTCCTTTCCTCTCATTCTCTCCTTAACCACAAACCTGATTTATCAAAGTCATCAAAACCAATGCCCAATTCTCAATCCTCATCTTACTCCACATTTCTCAGCATCATCTGACACAGTTTAATCTTCCTCCTGCCTGGAAGACTTTCTTCCAAGGCTTCACTGACAAAACCCTCAGCAGATATTTCTCCTACCTAATTTGTTACCTGTTTTCAAGTTTTCTTTGCTGGGACCTCCTCCTCTAGCAGATCTCTAGTATCGAAATCACCCAGGGTTACAACCTGGGCCATCCTTCTCTCTCTCTCCTTT
This sequence comes from Physeter macrocephalus, assembly GCF_002837175.3. Classification (NCBI taxonomy): domain Eukaryota; kingdom Metazoa; phylum Chordata; class Mammalia; order Artiodactyla; family Physeteridae; genus Physeter; species Physeter macrocephalus. Next base: position 56,434,084 of record NC_041225.1, read on the forward strand.
CTTCTCAGGTAACCTCATCTACTTCCATGGCTTCATGGACGACCTACATGCTGAGGACTCTCAAATCTGTATGTGTAACCTAACTTCTCCTAAAGCTCCAGATGCATGTGTCAAACTGCCTATTTAACATCTCCAACTAGATATCTAGCAGATGCCTAAAACATACATAATAAATAGAGGATTACTGATTCCATCCACACTTCAAGTCTTCCCCATGTCAGTAAACAGTACCTAAAGTATCACCCAGTTGCTCAGGCCAAAAATCCTCCAAAAGCTTTCCACTGAGCTTCAAGTAAAATCTAACCTCCTGGGGCTTCCCTGGTGGTGCAGTGGTTGGGGGTCTGCCTGCCGATGCAGGGGACACGGGCTCGTGCCCCGGTCCGGAGGGATCCCGCGTGCCGCGGAGTGGCTGGGCCCGTGAGCCACGGCCGCTGGGCGCTGCATTTGGCGGCCCTGACCCTGACCCATCCTGGGAGCGGCCTCTCTGCCTCAGTTTCCCCATCCTAAAACAGGGGGAGAGGGCTTCCCTGGTGGCGCGGTGGTTGTGCGTCCGCCTGCCGATGCAGGGGAACCGGGTTCGCGCCCCGGTTTGGTTGGGAGGATCCCACGTGCCGCGGAGCGGCTGGGCCCGTGAGCCATGGCCGCTGAGCCTGCGAGTCCGGAGCCTGTGCCCCGCAACGGGAGAGGCCACGACAGTGAGAGGCCCGTGTACCGCAAAAAAAAAAAAAAAAAAAAAATCTAATCTCCTTACCACAGTGCCCAAGGCCATCTATAATCTAGTCCCTGACTAGCTTTCCAGCCCCCTTCCACACCCTGTTCCCACTGGCTCACAATGATCCAGCCATACAGGCCTTCTCTCTGTCCTCAGCCTTGCAGCACTCATTCTTGTCTCAGAGTCACTGCACTTGCCCTTGACCACCTAGAATGCTCTCCCCCCAAGACTGTCACATGACTATTGTCTTCTCATCGTTCAAGGCTCAACCCAAATGCCACCTGCTCTGAAGGTCTCCCTTAATCACACTGGCTAAAGTAGCCTCTGGCCACTTTCAACAATATTACCTTATTTTAGTTCATGAATTATCTTATCTGTTTACATGTTTACTGTCACTTTGAACTAAAATATAAGCTTCTCAAGGGTAAGAGTCTGCCTTATTTACCACTATTTGCCCAGCACCTAGACCAATGCCTGGCACGTAGCAGACAATGAATAAAATATTTGTTAAATGACTGACACAAACAAGCTCTTCATAAAATAAAAAGGCCAAGAAGTATATGGGGAAAAAAGATACCCAATCACTGGAAGACAGAAAAATGTTAATTAACGGTAAGACATCAGTTTTTGATCAATAGTAAAGATTTTATTATAATGATACCCTTTTGTAGGCAAAGGTATAGGAAAAAAAACAAAAAAAAACCAAAAAATCAAACCCTGGAAATGTCAGGCATAATCCCTAGTATATGTCAAAACTCTTAAAAGTGTACATATCCTCTGACCAGCGAATTAATTTATCATGACAAAATAATCATACGTACAAGGACAAAAGATGTCCTCATAGGTACATGATACATAATAAATAGAGGTACATGGTTTATAATTGTAAAAACTTAAGTTATAATCATTAGGGACTGATTAAACAGCTATAATTTATACTGCTGAATACTATGCAGCCAACCAAAAAATGGTGGTGTAGAAATACTAACATAGAAAAAATTCATGAAATGTTTTTCAAATGAAAAGAAGATGTACAAAATAAACCCATTTATGGATAAAACACGCTCATGTACATATACATGTGTTTGCATCTTTGGTAGGCAATGGCCAGGCCAGCTACAGATCTGAGGACATAGTAAGAAATGGAACACAAAACTACTGAACAGTGTCACAACAAATAATTGCCTTTTCTAAGAAGAGTTACACCACTCACTCAGTATTGATGATGTCCCTCCACAAGCCTGATAGCATAAATGGCAGCAAGCCAGGTGTTTTGTGGTTGACAAAGCACTCACTGCACAGACTACCAGTCTGGGTCACCTCTGAGGACCTGGGAAGCACTGGGGAGCTGTGCCCACTCATGGTATTCTTCTCTTACTTATCCTTTGCAATGCTTGTTTACCGGTTCAGCAGTAAGCATGCAAATCAAGCTGATCTCAGTACATTCTTCTCCATCTCTGAACTCTGCCCAGCCCTTTGTGGTCTGCATAGGTAAGTGTGTGTGTCTCTGTGTGTGTAGTATATATGTTAGGTGTTTGTACAGGCATACCTCAGAGATGTTGTGGGTTTAGTTCCAGAAGACTGCAATAAAGCAAGTCACACTAATTTCTTGGTTTCCCAGTACATATGAAAGTTATGTTTACACTAACTGTAGTCTACTAAGCAATAGCATTATATCTAAAAAAAAAGTACATACCTTAATTTAAAAATACTTTATTGCTAAAAAATGCTAACCATCATCTGAGCCTTTGGCAAGTCGTAATTTTTGCCATTAACATCACTGATCACAGATGACCGTAACAAGTTATACTAATAATGAAAATGTTTGAATTATGAGAATTGCCAAAATGTGACACAGTGACACAAAGTGAGCAAAAGCTACTGGAAAAATGGTGCCAACAGACTTGCTCAATGCAGGGTTACCACAAACCTTCAATTTGTAAAAAACACAGTATTTGTGAAGCACAGTAAAGTGAAGCCCAATAAAACTAGGTATGCCTGTACATAAATACACAAAAAAATCTAGAGAAAATCACTAAAAGTCAAGTGTTTATATAGGTGGCAGAACGATGAATGATGTTTAGCTTCTTCTTCTTGTTTAATTGTATTTTTTTAACTTTTATTACAATGATCAAACATTGTCTCTGCAATTTAAGTTAAAAAATGTTATAGACTGATGCTTAATCAAAGAACAACTGAGAAAATCAAATCTAAATTAAAGCCACAGGAATAAGATTAGAAGCCCCAGTGAGATACTCAGACCAAATTCACACTTAAGTAAACAATTTTGTCCAAATGTCCAAAGAAGTTTTCATCTAGCTTCAGGTTCAAACTGGATATCAGTTATACAGAAAAAGGGGGAAAAAAAAAACCAACTTTGGATGCAAATTCTTAAAATCATTCCCACTACACTTGACTATTTCAGATTTAGTTTCTGTTTTTCAAAATGTCAAACACTGGATATCAGAATTCTAATTTCGAAAAATGAGAACATAGCACCACCAACAAAGCTGTCCTCTTCCACCACGTGCCAAATCAAACCTGAATCAGTCTTCTAGAACTAACCACTAACTCACAGAAGAACACACTAAATGATCCTACGGGGGGCAGCTGGCAAAACCCCGACTGAGGGAAAATCCTATAGGACAAATAACCAAGTTTCTTCTAATAAACAAACAAAAGGCAAGGAAAAAGACAAACAGAGATGAAGGCAGAACCTATGGATATAAAAGAAATTTGAGACGCATCAACTAATTACAATGTGTGAAACTTATTTGTTATTAAGAAGCTATTATTAATATTGTAAGAGACTACAATGGTATTGTGGTTATTTTTTATAACTGTATTAAGGCATATTTTAAAATCATGTAATTCATCCATATCAAGTGCATAATTCAATGATTTTTTTTAGTAAACTCACCAAGTAAGTTCACTATAAATCAGTTTTAGAATATTTCCATTACCCAATAAGATCCCTCATGCCCATTAACTATTAATCTTCCTGCCACATACACCAGCCCACGAATCCACTTTCTGACTCTGTAGATTTGCCTTTTCTGAACATTTCACATAAATGGAATCATATAATATGTAGTCTCTTTTGTCTGGCTTCTTTCACTTTACATGTTTTTAAGGTTCATTTATGTCACAGAATGTATCAACAGTTTGTTTCTTTTTATTGCTGAATAGTATTCCATTGTATGGACACATTTTGTCTATTCATTTACCAGTTGATGGGCAGTTAGGTTGTTTCCAGCTTCTGTCTATTATGAATAACACTGCTGTGAACATTTGTGTGTGAAAGTTGTTGTGTGGGTAGATACACAAGAGTGGTATTGCTACGTCATTGTGGCAAATTAAGAAAGTTTTAAAGAAACTTTTAAAGTGCTTTAGATATATTAGCTTATTTAATTCTTACAACAACCTTAAGAGGAAGTTACTATTATTATCCCCATTTTAGGGATGAGGAAACAGAGGTCCATCCAAAAAGCTTAAGCAATGTGGTCAAGCCAGACTAGAATCAAAGTAGTCTGGCTTTGGAGTCTGTGCACTTAACCACTGTGCCACATACTTCAAGCTCACCAACAAGTTAAAACATTTCTCACAGGATATAAACAAATTAAAACAAAGAAATTAAATGGAAAAATTCAGGGGGAATTCCCTGGCGGTCCAATGGTTAGGACTCCGGGTTCTACTGCAGGGGGCTCGGGTTCAATCCCTGGTCGGGGAACTAAGAGCCTGCAAGCCACACACGCAGCCAAAAAAAAAATTCAGGTGACTTCTATGAACACACAAGTAGGGAATCCAATGTTAACTAAATTTAAGTGTATATCTAATAACATATATGGTAGTAACTCTTGTTATCTCTGAGTGGCAGAATAGGAATAAGCTTTTTTCTTTTTATTTAATTGTGTTTTCTTTCATTACAATGATCTATATATACAAGGCAGTGTTCAAGATGAACATAACACAAAAAATTCACTAATCAGTAAACAAATGACTTGATGAACAATAAGATTTTAAGTTCCTAATTTTTTAAAGGAAATTTTAAGATGTCCTGAATGTGTACTATGCACCGACACTAAGTTGAGTGCTGTGGACATAAATCTGATTAAAACTTAGGAACAAAGAAAGGCAACTCTGGAAGCACAGCTGTGGTAAGTGTTACTCCAGAGCTATTCCTGCAGGAGTCATCTTAGTCAAGGCAGGGATCAGGGGAGGAAGGCTTCCTGGAAGAGGAGGCACTAAACTGATTTGAGGGAATGATGTATGTACATACTGCTACCAGTTAGAGACTACTTCATCAATAACATAGCCACTTCTTTATGATTAAAAATGGAGGCCCTGCTTCAAATGTCAAACCTTTAATTTCTTTCTTAACCTCAGATTTTGTCAATTTCAAATTTCCACTAAACAACAGGAGATTCAGAGAACAGAAAAAGCTTTGTCATGTGATGCTAGAATATAATTAGAATATAAAAAATCTGTAAATACCTATAACTTTAAAAGTATTTTTTTTTTTGTGGTATGCGGGCCTTCCCCTGCTGTGGCCTCTCCCATTGCGGAGCACAGGCTCCGGACGCGCAGGCTCAGCGGCCATGGCTCACGGGCCCAGCCGCTCCGCGGCATGTGGGATCCTCCCACACCGGGGCGCAAACCCGGTTCCCCTGCATCGGCAGGCGGACGCGCAACCACTGCGCCACCAGGGAGGCCCTAAAAGTATTTTTTTTAATTCATTATATTTGAGTGTGGTTTGATCACAGTCAGTCAACACATCCTTCAAACTTCATCTTAATAGCACTTCTAAAAAGTCTACTGATGATCTAAATCAGGGGTGGCCAAACTACAGGCACAGGTGGCCTAGTTTGCTAAGAATGGTTTTTCAGCAAAGAATGGTTTTTATATTTTAGGAGGATGAAAGGAGAGAGAGAGGGAGGAAGAAAGAGAGAACTGTATACAGAGACTACCTGTGGTCCAAAAAGCCTAAAATATTTTACTATCTCGACTTTCATAGAAAAAGTTGCCTACACTTAAAAAAAAAAAAATTACTGGATGTATTTGTGCCCATACTGAAAGGCACCCTCAGAAAGGCACTATCATCACCGTGGAACTCAGTCTAGACACTAGTACACTTACTTACTTATGGTGGGAGGGAGAAAAAGAGGGAAGGGTATGTAGTTAGTTCAGAAAGACATGGGTTTTGCAGGGAGTGGGGGGAATTCAGGGATAGAATACAGTTGAAGCAGACGAAAAATATGGAGCAGTCCTAGGAGCTTGACAAGCTACTCAAGGTGGAAGGTAGCTATTACGATATTAACGACCTGTGAAATGTGAGAGCTAGGTTTATTGAGGAAACCGAGACTCGGAGCTTAAGTTACTTGCCCAAGTTCACAGAGCAAGAGAGTGGGACACGAAGAGCTGGACTACAACCACCAAATTTCAGTCCCATTCTTTCCACTGCGTCACACTGCCCCTCATCACTGGACAGCGTTAACCTGGAAATACACCACTAACGATGTGTGACAAGGGAGCTCAACTGCACCCAGAAGGAACAAAGTCTCCTCAGGACCTCCCCTCCCTCCCGCAATTATTAGTTATTTTTCAAGGAAGAACTGGGCAACATGTCTACAGGTCTCAAAGAGGTGAAGGAAAGAGTAAACACCAGTCCTATTTGCCAGATGTTGGGAACAACAAGAGAAGGTTGGCCAAACATCACTAAAACAAGCCTGAAGGCTATCCAGTGGCTGAGAGCAATAAGAAACACCAAATTTCAATGAATTTACCTGGTTCCAATTTTATTACTTTAATTGCTGCCAATTCACCGGTGTTAACATTCCGTGCCTAAAAGAGAAGAAAAGATAATTGTGAAAAAAGCTTTCATAAAAACTTCATAAAATGTCATTTTAGCTTTTATTTATTTTCAATTATTCAGAAGTTTTTTAAAGCAAGAATTGCAGAAGTGATTTATATTTACAAAACAAACAGTATATTCTTCAAAATGAATTTCAACATTAATCCATGTATAAATTTAATAATGGTGATAATAATAATATTGTTAACAGAAGCACAGACCTTAGTATACATCAGGCACTATTCTAAGCATTTTTATATTAATTCATTTAATCCTTACAACAATCTTATGAGGTAGGTACTGATATTATTCCCGTGTTACAGATGAGGAATCTGAAGCACCAAGAAGTTAAAGAACTTGCCAAGGCCATCTAGCTAGTAAGTGACAGTGCTGGGATTCTAACCCAGGCAGTCTAACTCTAAAGTCTGAGCTTTTTTAAGCATTACATTCTATTGCCATTCATTCAAAGGTTTGCTAAAATTTTGAATTAACTAGCTTTAAACTTTTAAATTTAAAAACTTCATAATATGAAAAGCAAGCACCATTTTTTAACTGTAAAAACAACCTCCCTGCATCTGTTTAAACACACCTGATAGTACAATGACATAAGTGCAGTTAATACAAACCAAATATATTTTTACAAGCCACATATTAAAAATAAAAATCATTAAAAAAAAATCAATCCATTAATATTAGATTGCTGGTGTTTACAGCTATAATTATGTATAGATAAGCAGAAACTGTCTTTTCAATTTGTATAAAAATGGCAGTTATTTTTGTCAATTTAAAATGTTTTATAATTGAATCAGAATTTTCAAAATAATATTTTAACCTATGAACTGAAACTTAATAAATTGATTTTCATATCAACCAATGAAGACCAATATATGCAATTCCCTGATCACAGAACAATTCATTCATGTGATGAGAATACTACTTAGTTGTAACACTTCTTATTAATGGATTGGTAAAGATCAGTGAATCACCCACAAGGGATGATAACAGCATTAACATCGGAATCCTTCTAAGAATACTAGGACATTAAAAAAAAAAATCAGTTTCTAAGAAGATATACATGGGACACAGTCACTGCTGAAATACAAAATTTAACCTTTAAACTCAAAGAAGAACAAAGGTATTAAAAAATATAAATTAAGAAAACATTAAAATAAAATTTTCAGGGAAAATTCATTCCTTTTGAAAAAAAATCCCCATGACTAATAAACACTTAGAATGCCAACTTATTACAGGCAGTTCAAAACGGATTTCAACATTTATTTCAAACTAAACTTAATTTCCATTATATGAGACAGACAGTTCAAATAGTGCCACTTAAGTATTTATTCCCTTCCCTAGGATGAGAAGGTACACACACACACACACACACACACACACACACACACACACACACACACACACACACCCGGAATAGAAATTCTGGGAGCATTTTCTAAGGAGGATGGGGCAGAGTGTACCTGTAAAATATTCAGGATATCACATCAACGTTAGTCATAAATCTTCTCAAACACTCTCAGAACGCGTTGCCTTTCCTCACACTGAGATATCTTTTCCCTGTTAGGCTCCTCCTTGATACTCTGTCCGTTAACCCACACCTTTTTTAGCACTTCTCCAAATAAAATAAGACAAACCACACTACTCTCTCCAATTCTCAATTCTCCATTTAAAAATGTTGCTATAGTTCTGTTTTCTGTTTATTGAAAATAAACTCAGAGTATGCACTAGCAAAAAATATGAACTCAAAGAAAGCTAGGGTGATTACTTTTACAGCTGAAATTCTGTTCCCAGTTACCACAAGAGGGCACGATCTCTACTGACAACACAAGTTACACAAAGTGTCCAAAATGGCTGCAGTACACAGCGTACTCTTCTAAAAACAGATTTATTAATGGTTACACCAGCACATATTTAACAGAAAAACTATGACAGTAAACTAGTGATAACTAGTTTACTAAAGTCAATTATCTACTAGAGGCTTGACTTATGAATACAATTTTTCAAAATTTAAATCAGTCTAGAATTTTCTAAAGGATAAAAAGTTTTAAAATATTGGAATTCTCCAATATGTAACTTGACAGACAAGATAATTCACAAAAAGGGAAGAAGAATAACAAAAAAACCCTCAGTAAACCTGAATTTCTGAGCTTTTACCCCATCAAAATCCCTACATTTATTAACGGAAGGTGTTTAAAGCATTATGGTTCATCAAGAATCTTGGTCCTCTGGCTAAAATAAGTCGTATTTTGCTGTCTCTAAACTCACAGCAGCCAAGGTTACACACAGGTAAATTTAAAAATTAATATTAACTCTAATACTCTGTACCTGCTATTCTTTTTTCAATACCTAGAGAACTGATTAGGAAAAAAATGAGAGCAAGGTAAATATTATAAAACATTACCGTGTATAAAGTCAAAAATTTCTAAATCAGTATCAGTAACATAAAATTTACAGATCTGCCCAGGGCAGAAAACTGAGGATATGTATTCTCAGCTTCTAGACACAGTCTTCTGCCACATCATTGATTTGACCACCATTCTCACATGCTCTGTAAGTGATGTTCAGATCATGTTGTTCTTGAGTTTAAAACTCTTCAGGACTACACACAATTACTTTAAAGACACAAATTCAAATTCTCTATCAGAGAATTTAAATTACTTACTAAATACAGCACTTTTTACAACAGCTTTATTGGGATATAATTCACATACCATAAAGTTCACCCTTTTTTTTTTTTTTTTTTTGCGGTACACGGGCCTCTCACTGCTGTGGCCTCTCGCGTTGCGGAGCACAGGCTCCGGGCGCGCAGGCTCAGG
>NC_041225.1:56443845-56489065 GCF_002837175.3 Physeter macrocephalus
TTTTTTGCGGTACACGGGCCTCTCACTGCTGTGGCCTCTCGCGTTGCGGAGCACAGGCTCCGGACGCGCAGGCTCAGTGGCCATGGCTCACGGGCCCAGCCGCTCCCCGGCATGTGGGATCTTCCCGGACCGGGGCACGAACCCGTGTCCCCTGCATCGGCAGGCGGACTCTCAACCACTGCGCCACCAGGGAAGCCCAAGTTCACCCTTTTAATGTGTACAATGCAGTGGTTTCTAGTATATTCACATTAATTATGTAACCATTATTCCTATCTAAATTTGAAACATTTTCATTGCTCCAGAAAGAAACCCCCAGACCCATTAGCAGTCACTCCCCTACTCCTCCCCCTCCCAGACCCTGATAACTAGTACTGGTCTACTTTCTGTCTCTATTGATTTGACTATTCTGGATATTTCATATAAATATGATCATACAAAATGTGTTCCCTTGTAACCAGCTTCTTTCACTGAGCATAAGGTTTTCAGGTTCATCCATGTTGCAGCACATATCAGTATTTTATTCCTTCTGCTGCTGAACAATATTTCATTGTATGGCAATTCCACATTTGTTTATCGTTTATCAGCTGAAGGATATTTGGGTTGTTTCCATTTTGGGCTATTATGAACAATGCTTTTATGAACACTGTGTGGACCTATGTTCTCAATTCTGTTGGATACAGACCTAATAATGGAATTGTTGAATCACACAGTAACTGTATGATTAGCTTTTTGAAGAACTGTCAAACGTTCTTCCAAAGTGGCTGCACCATTTTATATTATCGCCAGCAATGTATGAGGATTCCAATTTCTCTATATCCATGCCAATATTTATTATGACCTGGCTTTTTAACTTTTGTTTTCTTAGTGAATGTGAAGTACTATCTCTTTGTGGTTTGACTTAAAACTCACTAATGGCTAACAATCTTGAGCATCTTTTCATATGCTGGTTTGTCATTTGAATTTCTTTGGAAAAATGTGTATCTAATTCTTTGCTCATTTTTTTTTTTTTTTTTTGTGGTATGTGGGCCTCCCTCTGCTGCGGCCTCTCCCGTTGCGGAGCACAGGCTCCGGACGCGCAGGCTCGGCGGCCATGGCTCACGGGCCCAGCCACTCCGTGGCACGTGGGATCCTCCCAGACTGGGGCACGAACCCGGTTCCCCTGCATCGGCAGGCGGACGCGCAACCACTGCGCCACCAGGGAAGCCCTTTGCTCATTTTTAATTGTCAATTTTATCGTTGACTTGTAAGAGTTCTTTATAAATCTTGATATGTCTCTTATTGGTTACATGACTTGTAAATATTTAATTCCACTCTGAGTTGTCTTTGTTTTCTTCATGGTGTTCTTTGAAGCACAAAACTTTTAAATTTTGATGAAGTCCGACTTACCTATTTTTAGTTACTTGTGCTTTGAGTATTATAGCTGCAAAACCACTGCCTGGAACCCAAGGTCACAAAGATTTTTTTTCCTATGTTTTTTTCTAAGAGTTTTATAGTTTAGGTCTTCCATTTAGGTCTCCGATCCATTTTGAGTGACTTTTTATATGGTGTCAGGCAGGGCTCAAATTTCACTCCTTTGCATGTGGATAGCCAGTTGTGAAATACAACATTTTAACTGTAAAACCATTCACTACCTGGCCCTTGTCTATATTTCCAGTCATTCCTTAATTTGCACTTTATGCTCTAGCCAACCTAAACAACTGGCCATCTCCAATGCTATCCACACTTTTTGCCCTTTGGCACTTAATGCCTAGACAAACGCTTTTCCTAACTCCCTCCGCTGGCCTAACTTCGAGACGTCTTTTTTTTTTTTTTTTTTTTTTTTTTTTTTTTTGCGGTACGCGGGCCTCTCACTGTTGTGGCCTCTCCCGTTGCGGAGCACAGGCTCTGGACGCGCAGGCTCAGGGGCCATGGCTCACGGGCTTAGCCGCTCCAAGGCATGTGGGATCTTCCCGGGCCAGGGCACGAACCCACGTCCCCTGCATCGGCAGGCGGACTCTCAACCACTGCGCCACCAGGCAAGCCCCTAGACGTCTTTTAAAGCTCAACTTAGGTTATTATCACTTCCCACAAGAATTTTCCTGATCCCCATTCAAGTTTAGGCACCCCCCCACACACACACACTCCCACAAATCCTCAGTAACCTTTCTCAAATGGGAGTGGGCCTGGTGAGAAAAATCCTGCAGATCTAGAGCTGATCTCAGTTTTAGAGGAGCTCTTGGAAACTATTATATTTCAAAGCTGTCCCAAAATTCAGTTTGATTCAGTCAGACTTTTTGAAGCCATTCATATTAGCATTAATTTGGGAAAAGGTTTTTCTGAGATGATTTCATGCAAACTGCTGAGTTACCTCCAACTATCAGAAAAGTATTCCTTGAGTGTGGGAATGGGAGTAAACAACATAATCAAGAATGGGTCATGGGCTTCCCTGGTGGCGCAGTGGTTGAGAATCCGCCTGCCGATGCAGGGGGCACGGGTTCTGGCCCCGGTCCGGGAAGATCCCACATGCCGCGGAGCGGCTGGGCCCGTGAGCCGTGGCCGCTGGAGCCTGTGCTCTGCGACGGGAGAGGCCACAGCAGTGAGAGGCCTGCATACTACAAAAAAAAAAAAAAAAAAAAAAAAAAAAGAATAGATCCTTAAGCAGCAAAACAAACAAACAAACAAAAGTGCTATGTGTTATATAAAGTGAGTTAAATAACTATCAATAACAAATCTGATCATCTACGATATACCAAGCACCTTCTGGTATTCAAAGCTTACTATTCAGAAGGGGCTGTCCAACGCGAATATGAAGAAAGGTTCTGAAATGGGAGTGAAAAAATGCAAAGTTTAGTGCTGGCTCTGCCAGTAACAAGCAATGGGATCTGAGCAAGTAATTTCCTTGTGCCTTCTGCCCCCAATTTAAAAACAAGAAAGTGAAAAAAGACTATTTCTAAGAAGGTTCCTTCTAATTCTGAAAGTCAATGTTTACATGAAATAATTTAACTCTAAATTAAGAGATTCCAAATACTGAACCAGCTGGCCGGTTATACAAGAATCATATGAGGAGTTTAAAAACAAAACAATAAAAACACTGCCACTGATTTTTGAATCAGCAGATTTAGAATGAGACACAGGAATCTGTATTTAAAGCTACTGAAGTGCTGCTTCTGGTGCTCAGCCAGGTCTGGGCAGCTGGTCTAAGGCACTGTCCCATGTGAATTTTATAAACTATACGTACCAACTTTTAAGTCTGAAAGGGGTGTTACAGGAATGGCTTTATGAAGGAGATACCACTTAAGCAGAGGTTTGAGAGATGGGCTGGATTACAACAAACACAGAAGAGGGATGGGAAAGAAGGCATAAAAAGAAAAGCATGAACAAAGGCACAGGGACAGAAAACAGGCTATTTTGAGTGTACTGGGCGGGCCAAACCTCAGGGTGCCTCCCATATAAATACTCATTTCAGAGAAAAATGGCTAACCCACAACCCCTGCTGAAGGAATAGTTTTGTTTGCTTTTCCACAGTTTCTTGGACTAGGTATGAGCCTACTACAAAGGCAACCACGTCATAGGAAGACTGATAGCCAGGGTGATGTACATTCCCGGTTTGCCCAGGACATTTGCGGGTTATGCCAACTGTCCTAGCAGAATTATTAACAATGCCCACTTTCATTCCCAAATTTATAATTAAAATTTTATTTAACTTGGATGGTAAATTATAAGGTCACTCTACCAATAAACCATGAGCTGACATGAAAAAGGAAATAGGTCAATCAGATTCTCGAAAATAGGGGTCAGCAAACATGCCTGTTTTTGTAAATGAAGTTTTACCGAAACACAGCCATGTTCATCTGGTTAAGTATTGTCTATGGCTGCTTTCACAATACAACAGTAGAGTTGAGCAGCTGAGATAGGTACCATGTGGCCCACAAAACCTGAAGTATTTACTATCTGGCCCTTTACAGAAAAAACTGGCTGACTCCCACTCTAAAACAGCACTATCCAATAGAACGTTCTGCATTATTGGAAATGTTCTGTACCAGCACTGTCCACTACTGTAGCCCCATGCCACATGGAGCTACTGATCAACTGAAATGTGGCTAATACAACTGAAGAACTGAACTGTATTTAATTATTTGTGTATGCAATATTTAAATTTGAAAGGCTTTAAAATTTTTTGAGATGTTTAAATAGTTAAAAATTTGAGATATAATTGACATATAACATTGTATTAGTTTTAGGTGTACAACATAATGATTTGATATATGTATATATTACTAAATGATTACCACAATAAGTTTAGTTAACATTCATCACCACACATAGCTACAAATTTTTTCTTGTGATGAGAACTTTTAAGATCTATTCTCTTAGCATCTTTCAAATATACAATACAGTACTGTTAACTATAGTCACCATGCTGTACATTACATCCCCAAGACTCACTTAGCTTTAACTGGAAAACAATCAACTTTAAAAAATATAGTTCTAGTAGTTTTAACACATGCATAGATTTGCATAAAATGAGTTAACCACCATCTGGAAACAGAAAAGTTCCATCACTGCAAAACCTCCCTTGAAAGTTACATTCTCCCTTCAGCCCACCCTCTGGCAACTACTGATTTGTTCTTTGCCACTACAGTTTTGTCTTTTCAAGAATTTCATGTAAATTAAATCATCATATAACTTTTTGAGACTACTTTCTTTCACCAAGTTGCTGCATGTATCATTAGTTTAATCCTTTTTATTGTTAAGTAGTATTCCATTGTATGGATATACCACAGTTTATTCACTACCATTGGAAGGACATATTGGCTGTTTTCAGTTTTAGGTAAATGTGAATTGAGCTGCTATAAACATCTGTGTACAGATTATAAAAATACCTTGGAGAGGGACTGGGCCATACAGTAGGTATATGTATAATCTTTAAAGAAACTGTCAAGTTCTTTCTAGAGCGGCTGTACCATTGCTCATTTCCAGCAGCAATGTATGAGAGCTCCAGTTCTTCCAGAACTTCCTTGTTAGAAGTTGGGATTGTACTTTTTAGCCATTTCTAACAGGTAGGTGATGGTATCTCATGGTGGTTTTAGTCTGCATTTCCCTAATGGCTAATGACATTGAACATCTATTCATGTGCTTATTTGCCATCCTTTGGTGAAGTGTCTTCTATCTTTTGTCCATGTTTTAATTGGGATGTTTATTTTCTTATTGTTGAGTTTTGAGAGTTCTTTATATATTCTAGATACAAGTTCTTTTTCAGGCATATGATTTGCAAATATTTTTTCCCAGTCTATATCTTGTCTTTTCATTCTCTTAACAGTGTCTTTTGCAGAGCATTATGGACTGATTGTGTGCCCCCAAAATCCGTATGTTTAAGTCCTAAGCCCCAGTGCCTTAGAATGTAACTGTATTTGGAGACACGGCCTTTAAAGAGGTAATTAAGGTTAAATGAAGCCATACGGATGGGCTCTAATCCAATAGGACCAGTGTTCTTATAAGAGGAAGGGACCAGAGTTGTGTGTGCACAGAGAAAAGGCCATGTGAGAACACAGCAAGAAGGCAGCCACCTACAACCCAAGGAGAGGCCTCAGGAGACACCAACCCTAACAACACCTTAATCTTGGACTTCCAGTCTCCAGAACTGTGAGAAAATAAAATTTCAATTGTTTACGCCACCCAGTCTGTGGTATTTTGCTATGGCAGACCTAGCAAACTAACACACTGAGCAAAAGTTTTTACCTTTGATGAAGTCCAATTTATCAACTGTCTTCTTTTATGAATTATGCTTTTGGTATCATGTCCAAGACCTTACTTAACCTCAAGTCATAAAGATTTTTTCCTATGCTTTCTTCTAAAAGAAGTTTTATATTTAGATTTATGATGTATTTTGAGTTAATTTTTGTTTGAGTTAATTTTTGTTTAATTTAATTTTGTTTTGTGAAGTTTAGGTCAATGTTCCTTCCTTTTTTTTGTTTTTTGCATGTATATGTTCAACTCTTCCAATACTATTTGTTGAAAAGACAATCTTTCTTCCATTGAATCGCCTTTCATCTTTGTTAAAATCAATTGGCCATATTTGTGTGGGTCTATTTCTGGATTCTATATTGATCCATTGATCTTGTGTCTATTCCCTACCCATACCACACACAATCTTGATTACTAGAGCTTTACAGTTAACTCTTAAAAATGAGATATTGTGATTCCTCCAACCTTTTCTTTTTCGAAGTTCCTTTAGCTATTCTAGGTCCTCTGCCTTTTCATAGTAATTTTAGAATCGCCTTGTCTATATTTAATTTTTTTAAACCCTGCATGGGCTTCCCTGGTGACGCAGTGGTTGAGAGTCCGCCTGCCGACGCAGGGGACACGGGTTCGTGCCCCGGTCCGGGAAGATCCCACATGCCGCAGAGCGGCTGGGCCCGTGAGCCATGGCCGCTGAGCCTGCGCGTCCGGAGCCTGTGCTCCGCAACGGGAGAGGCCACAACTGTGAGAGGCCCGCGTACCGCAAAAAAAAAAAAACCAAAACAAACAAACAAAAAAAACCCCTGCTGAGATTCTGATTGTAATTATAGATCAATTTGTGGAGAGCTGACACCTTTACTATTCAGAATCTTTCAATCCATGAACACTACTCTCTATTTAGGTTTTCTGATATCTTTCATGAATGTTCTATAAAAACATTATCAGCATATAGATCCTACACATTATGCATTTTCAGCACATAGATCCTACACATTTTGATTTTAAAAGCAGTGTGTGGCCAGTGACAACTGTATTAGACATCACAGCTCTAAGAAGTTTGAACCACGATGCAATATAACCCAGTGTGTAAATGATGCCATAAAGTTGTGCCACTGTCTTAGCAAGTAGGACCTTGGGCAAATAAAGATTTGAAGAAACAGGAAAGATACAGTGAGAAGACAGACAATAAAGAGCAGAGAACAGAACAAATGCACAGAAAAAAATAAGAGACCATGAGAAAGAAACATATCTCCAAAGCTGCCTTGAGTTCCTGACAGCTTTCCAGTTCCCTATCACATGTATCTTCACAATAGCCTCTCTTTTCCTGAATTAACTTGAATGGCTCTTTGTTTCTTAAAACCAGATGATTAAAGATCTAAATTTCCAGGACTGTATGATGCTAATTTCAAAAAAGAAAAAAACAGATTGAGACTACCATACTAACTTTTAAAAAAGATGCACTTAACAGCTAATGATTGTATATAGACATGGAAAATAATCTGACTGATAAAAGGCAAACAGCAACAAGTCATATTTCAAAGTTTATTTTTTAAGTTGTTTGGAATTCAAGTTGGACTTGTTCCATATCAATAACACTTTTAAATGGTAGTTGGCAGACCACAAATGTCAAATGAACTAGTAACATGGATAAAACTCAATAGTGGTATTAAGTTTGGGAAAACAGAAGGGACCGTGTGACCACACTCCCACTTCCCTCTACAGAAGTGACAGAAGCGGCGTCTCTAACCCAAAGGTGCTCAAACTCCAGTATGTATAAAAATCACCTGAGGTTTTGCTTTTGGAAATATGTAAGACTAGATATGAAAATCCTTCCCATTACAAATACCTAGATATGGCAGATAAGATAGAACAAGTACTCTTTTAAATGCACTGCTGGACACAAAAGGAAAGAAATCCACAGGAAGCGAAAACAAAGAGAAAACAGTCATTCACTCAAAAAGTATCTGTTGAATGCGTTTAATGAAGGAAATCAGAGTGGTAAGCAAGAGCTAAAGCCATGACCTTAGCTTAAACTTAGAATCTAGAGACTTAAATTTTGATTTTTATTGGATGCACTGAAAGCTGGAATTGAGACCACTGCATAAAACCAACAATGCCCCTGAAAGGCCACACCTCCCAGTGAATGGAGGGGAGGAAGGGGGTGTCTGTCCATTGACAAAATGATTGAATAAAAAAAAACAACTGCTTGAATCACTAGAATGAGGAGGGGTTCCCTGAAAATTCAAATTCATAATTACAGCCTATGCTCAGTTGAGTATAAATTTACACTTCTTACGAGGACCAGGAACCTCAAGCCAAGAAATGAATTTAAGCTGTTTCTGGGTTGGTGGTAATGAAAGGCACCTGAGAGAAAGAGAAGCAAATTTTCTGTAGAGAAATGCACCTTCAATCCATGCCCCCAGGAGATTCCTAAATTACTTTAGGCAAATATGAAATTAAAACAAAATTATCAAACCACAAGGAAACAAACTACAAGAGCAGCAAAAGTTATAAACAACAGAATTAAATTTGCAGGAAGTTCAAATTTTGGAATTAACAGATACATAATATAAAATTACAGTTAAGTATGCTTTAAAAGTTTACAGGACTAAAGGAAAGTATTAAATACAAGGACCAGAAACAAGAGGCTAACAAAAATGACTTGAAAGATAGGAAAAAAAGAACCTAACAGAATTTCTGGAAATAAAAAATATAATTCTTGAGATTAAAAACCTAATTGGAGGGCTTCCCTGGTGGCGCAGTGGTTGCGCGTCCGCCTGCCGATGCAGGGGGGCCGGGTTCGTGCCCCGGTCTGGGAGGGTCCCGCATGCCGCGGAGCGGCTGGGCCCGTGGGCCATGGCCGCTGGGCCTGCGCGTCCGGAGCCTGTGCTCCGCGACGGGAGAGGCCGCAGCGGAGGGAGGCCCGCATACCACAAAAAAAAAAAAAAAAAAAAACCTAATTGGAGAGCTTCCCTGGTGGCGCAGTGGTTGAGAGTCCGCCTGCCGATGCAGGGAACACGGGTTCGTGCCCCGGTCCGGGAAGATCCCACATGCCACGAAGCGGCTAGGCCCGTGAGCCGTGGCCGCTGAGCCTGCGCGTCCAGAGCCTGTGCTCCGCGATGGGAGAGGCCGCAACAGTGAGAGGCCCGTGTACCAAAAAAAAAAAAAAAAAAAAAACCTAATTGGAGCAGACACCAAGACAGAATTAGTAAACCAAATGACAGATCTGAAACAGCAAAAACACCGAAGATGTGAGAGATTAAAAGACATTTTAAAATCATCTTATAAAGACATCTCATGAAAGAGAGATGAACATACATCTAATTAAAGTTTCAGAAGAAAAGAACAGAAAAAAATGGAGAGAAGCGATATTTCAAGAGACAGCGGCTGAAAATTTTCCAGAATAGATAGAAGACATAAGACCTCAGATTCAGGAGACACAAATCATAAGGATGATAAATAAAAAAGAAATCTACATCCAGACATATCATATGAAGCTGCAAAACACCAAAGACAAAGAGGTGATATTTAAAACCAGTCAGAGAAAAGAAGTCAGATTATCTACAAAGGAACAATAAATTAGACTTCTCGGAGAAACAATAAAAATCAGAATACTGTGCTAAGAGAAATTAAGTCAATCTAGAATTATATTCCCAGGTAAAAACATCATTCCCAAAAAGATATTATTTGCCAAACAAAAACCAAGCTTACCACCAAAAGACAAGCAATACATTCTTCTAAAGTATATTTCAAGATTAAAAAAAAAAAAGAAGGAAAGTCTAAAATGCAAGGAGTAAAAATCAAATAAAATGGCAATCTTGAGTCAATATAAACAAATATTGATGACTATACAGGGCAATAATAATAATGTCTAATTTATGTAATTTTTAAAAAGCTGGAACTCAAATATTGAACAAAACAGCATGTAAATGAGGTGTGATTGACATTAAAGTGTTCTAAGGGCCTCGTATTGGTTGGGAAGTGCAGAGTTAGTAATTTGGGGTCTTAGGTTAGATATATGTATAAAATTATTGAGTAACTTCTAGAGTAATAAAAGTAGTATATAGCAGTGATTCTTAATTAAGGAGGCTACTACCTCCATACGGTAGAAAAAGAAGGCTTTGGAAATGTGTGAAGGCATTCTGGGCCGCACCAGTAACGGGATGACAATGGCATTTGATAGGGAGGAGCCAAGGATTTTAAATGTCCTGCTGTGCCTGCAATATGCCACACAGTGACACAGTCCTGGCCAAAATGCCAACAGCACCTACAACTGAGAAATACTGTATACACTGGCCAAAAATGGATTTCCAATTCAACACGGAAATTAATTCAATAACAATTACCTGCAGATGTACTTGAAATCACAGATTCCTGGGCTCCATATATAACAGATTCTGAATCAAGAGGTTCTGAGGTGAGACCCAGGAACCTATGATTTTAATCACCACACAGGTGACTGTGATGCAACTGTCCATCAACCACACTTCTGAGAAACACTACAGCCTAGTGAGGGTGAAGTGGTAGATGAATGGTGTTTCAGAGACCCCCATATAGGAAGAGGATCTGGAGCAAGTGATACCCAGTGCTGAGGAGAAATCTAGCAGCAGGGAGTAGGTGAGGGCAGAAGTTCACATACACATACCGTTAGGTGTCCCCAAATCAGAAACTGCAGAGTAGAAGGGAAAGCATTTTTCTAAAATTAATAACAATATAAGTGGAACAGTGCTTTCTCATTATATAAGATGATTTTTCATTTAAATACTGGAAATGAAAATACAATAGAATGGTTCAGGATACCATCAGTAAAATAATTCAAGCTACAAACTACAAATGGACCACCCATAAACCAGATGGTGAGAAGGTCTGTCTTCAGAAATCCTGGCCACACTCTGATCTACACCCCTTGGGTAAAGGCCCTTCTTCATACATCAATTCCTAACATCTGGGATGTGTCTGCCATGGAGCAGCAGAACTTATTTCTAAAAGATGTTAAATATGTTCCGGGGGGGAAAAAAAAAAAGAGTTTCTTGGTTAAGTAAGTATTGAAAATAGTACATACTATATTTTCTTCCTAGAGCATAACAATGAACAACAGCACATTAAAAGATTCTGAAGATCTACAGCAAGGACATCCATTTACTTTTGTTTGACTCCACATTTCCCTCCATGATCTGATTAAGGAACTCCCAATACTTCCCTGTCTTTATTTAGGAATTTAAGATTTAGAAAACTATATTCACTTAAGTAAATGCTTTTTATTCCCTGCCGTATCCTTGGTACCTAGAACAGTATCTGGAACACAAAAGGCCCTCAAAAATGTTTGCTGAATGAGTAACTGAAATCAACTGCATGCAGTAAATGTTTAACCAGAGTGGGGGATAGAGGCAGAGCAAGCCTTGACTGGCAGTACATATTTCAGCACCGTAAACATTCCCACCAAGGCGATCACAAGGTACCAACTTGACATCTCTGAACACTGGCTTGGGAAGAGATGCCCATAATCTCACTAACACCAAAAGGCTCTGGGACATCAATTACTAAAATGCTAAAATGTAGCTTATTTTATGCAAATACAGAATACCACCTCACTAACCAGTACCCCTAAGGAGTGAAGACTGAGTTTTCCAGATAATGGGATAAATGTTAAGAGAGAATGTATATTTTTTAATTCAGAAGAAATATTGTATATTTATTAAGAGAGTGGCACAAATTTTAACATTTTCTGTAAACTTAGTATTGTCAATTATCCATAAACCGTCATACACTGATGCTCTTAAAAGGCTACAGAGGTATGTAAAGCTATTTGCTCATTTACTAAATCATGGATTCTTACCGTGGGGCCCAAGGATGGGCTTCAGGGAACCCAAGAATCCCCTGACACTGAATGTAACCAGATACATGTTTATGCATCTTTCTGGGAAGAAAGTCCACAGCTTCCATCAGATATCTCAAAGGTGTACATAACCCAAGGTTTAAGATGCACTTCTCCAAATAAATCTGACTGCTCTGCTTGTTGAATCTGAAGGGTTTTGGTTTCCTCCTGTCTCATCAGGCTGTCGACGGTTACTTCTTACTGTCAGTGTGCTGCTTAGGGCATGCCTACCTCCTAATTTGCTCTGGGCTAAAATAAGTGAGCTTGTTAGAAAATGTGTTTTCATTAAATCACTGAGGGATTCACCTACAAATATAGTGAATAAAAAAATAAAACCATGAATACTGACTGGTGGCAAATATTATGTCAAATAAACTGAATATTTATTTATTCAGATAATTGGTGGTACAGATTAATTATAAAAAGACACAAAATATTCTACCCAATAAAATCTTTGTCTCACTAGCAGCCTTCTGTTTATTTTTAAATATGTTAAGATAACTTCTATCTTACAAAAGAATATATCCTTCAAATACATCAGTCATGAAACCTAGCACTTATCCATTTGAGAACCCCATTTTTGCCTGTAATAATCAGAATCTATCCATTAAAAAAAAAAGGAAAAGTCAACTTCATCTTTTTTTTTTTTTTTTTTTTTTTTTTTTTTTTTTTTGTGGTATGCG
This sequence comes from Physeter macrocephalus, assembly GCF_002837175.3. Classification (NCBI taxonomy): domain Eukaryota; kingdom Metazoa; phylum Chordata; class Mammalia; order Artiodactyla; family Physeteridae; genus Physeter; species Physeter macrocephalus. Next base: position 56,456,122 of record NC_041225.1, read on the forward strand.
GGCCTCCCTCTGCTGGGGCCTCTCCCGTTGTGGAGCACAGGCTCCAGACGCGCAGGCTTTTTTTTTTTGTGGTATGCGGGCCTCCCTCTGCTGTGGCCTCTCCCGTTGCGGAGCACAGGCTCCGGACGCGCAGGCCCAGCGGCCATGGCTCACGGGCCCAGCCGCTCTGCGGCATGTGGAATCTTCCCAGACCGGGGCGCGAACCCGGTTCCCCTGCATCGGCAGGCGGACGCGCAACCACTGCGCCACCAGGGAAGCCCTCAACTTCATCTTTTAAATTTAAAATTCTGTTTAGATCTGGGATGAGTGAACAAATTACTGGAAAATGTGCCTGCATTTGAGGGCTAGATTTATATCTTTCACTAAAAACAGTGCTATTAGTAGAACATACATATGCTTTTTGCCTGACACAAAACTCCAAACTTAAATATGTTTATAAGACAAATAGACTAACTTAGCTTCATGAAATCTATGAATGTTACTTTCACAAAGCACTCTTAGCAATGATATTACAAACATTTTTTTCTGTTATCATATTATATAAAATTTTTTCTATTATTATTCCTCCTTTCACTAAAAATCCATCTATTATTACAGGAGAATGACCAATATGAATACACCACTTTTTTCACATTTCTCCTGTTCCCCGAACCCTTCAGCCTCATCTCATTTGCTTCTGTTCTTGCTAGGCTTTTACTTCAATTATACTTTGGTGATCTCAGGGGATAAACTGAAAAGAGGGGCCAAGAGAAGGCAGGACAATCTCTAAGGACACAGTGTTAGAGCAGGCCTGAAACAATGACTGCCTGAACTAAAGTAATTTAATGGGAGTGGACAGAAATGGTTAAAATTCTACTTTATTCCATGTTTTCCAGTTTGTGGTTGTCCAGAGCCAAAACTAACAAGACCCACATTTTATTTGCTTAAGCAGTTATTTTCAGGAATAAATAGCTATGTTTTCTGCTGCACTGTCAATCCAGGGGTGTCTAAGACAGTCCTCCAAGAAAGGACCATAATGGAGCAGGGCCATTCCTCTCCAACAAAGCTGGACCTGAGCTCACGCAGGCTGCCAAGTATGAAGACAGCATATCCTCAAAAAGAGCTTGGCCAGATGGACAGGAAAAAGAAATGTAAGAGCAGATTTCGGAAAAAAGAAGACCAGTTCAGAGGCTAAGACAGGGATAATGTAGTTATGAGGCCAAAGACAAGACCAAACAGAAACAGGCATGGCAGTGGCTAGAAACCCAGATTGCTGACAATAACTAAACTGATCTCGCCAGTACTGATGAATATTATTTTCAGGTACCACATTCTGGCGGGACAGCTTGTGGTTTCCCATGATAATCTCACACAGGTCTACAAGGGCTAAAGTAAGGAAACTGGACAATGAGTTTCTGACACCCTTGGCCAGTTATATATCCTCCTCCCGAAGTCCGGAAAGGGACGTTCCTGAGTCAGATGGAATTTGAACCCATTAAACTGCAAACAAATATACACAAAGGCAATACAGCATCGTGGTTCTTGGTATGTTCTACGAGGTTGGATCCAGCTCCATCATTTATTATGAATACATACATAACACATTTAGCAGCCTATATGACACCGAGCAAGTTCTTTAACCTTTTACAGTTTCCTCATCTGCAAAATGAAGATAATAAGTAAGGTAAACGACCTTATTGCAGTTGTAAGGATTAGTCAGTAGTTTTGTCTTCCACTGTCTCAACTCAGTGGATAAAATTTGGATAAACTGGGAAAATACTGAGAAATCTACATGCTTTAAATGGATTATACTAGGTGAATTTAGGAAAAACGGTTAATTCCAATTTCTTTAAGAAAGCACTTAAAATCAAGTAGGAGCTTCATAGGTGTCTAGTTAGATAACATATGCGCAAACCAAATAATCATTAGATAAAATTTTTTTAATCTTTTAAAATTATCTGGTTTGGAAAGACAAATTTACATGAAGCTGTTATCCAACAGTAGAGACTGTGTAGTTAATCGTACCAGTTAATTCCAAACTTGGCCTGATTACATTGGCCTGTTACATCCTAATACAACATTTAAGGACTTAGCTGAAAAGTTAGGGCAAGGGTAGCAAAACAAGTAAGTATGTTATCTCAAATTGTGCATGACAGAAACACGCTACCATAATGACTATCCAATAATATCTCAGTTATTAGAACAGACTTCCTGCAAATCTGAGCAAATGAAATAGCTCCAAAAGCATGATTTTTTTTTTAAAGAAGGTTTGCTTGGCATTTGTGAAGTGTGCTCTAAGTAGTCAGCAATAATGAAAGGGCTGAGAATTAAGAAACCTAAGAGCATAACTAGATGTACTATGATGGTTTGTTTGCTGATTGGCCAGTGAGATGTAGAGAAGCTTAGATGCTCCACACAAAAGCTGAAAAGCAGAAGCAAAGAACCCAATCGAGTGGATGTACTGTTAAGCAGCTAAAAGAGAATGGAATGGTAAACAGAAAAGGTAAGAGGCAGTAACAGCCAGTGATAACAGACATGGGAAATAAGTCAGAGAATAAATATGATCAAAGCCTTGCTGTATAAGTGCAGAGTACCTGAGCCTAAAAGTCTTAACATTCACAAATAGCCTAAGGGCGTGACATCCCATTACACAAACTCTAAACACATCTGGAAGCGAAAATGTGTGATTAACCAAGGAAAATTTTTCAAAGATTAGTGAAGAGGATAAACTGCTTTACCAAGTATTAAAACATATACTAAAAAGATACAGTATTTAGAAAAGTGTATTTCTGGCACAGGAATAAGCAAACAGATCAATGGAACAAATTTACAATATGATAAAGATAGCAACTTAAATCACTGATGAAAAACATTTTTAGAACAACTGTCTATTCAGTTGGGAAAAAAAAGTTAAACTCCTATTTCATGTTATACTCAAAAATAAATTTGGATGTTTTAAGACTTAACCGTAAAAAGCAAAAGTATTGAAATAAGGGCTTCCTTGGTGGCGCGGTGGTTAAGAATCCACCTCTCAATGCAGGGCACATGGGTTCGAGCCCTGGTCCGGGAAGATCCCACATGCCACAGAGCAACTAAGCCCGTGCACCACAACTACTGAGCCTGTGTGCCACAAGTACTGAAGCCCACGTGCCTGGAGCCCATGCTCTGCAACAAAGAGAAGCCACCGCAATGAGAAGCCTGCGCACCACAACAAAGAGTAGCCCCCCACTTGCCGCAACTGGAGAAAGCCCACGCGCAGCAGCGAAGAACCAACGCAGCCAAAGATGAATTTTTTAAAAAATTACTGAAATACTAGAGAAAAAGAGTGCATTTTGATAATCGGGGAGTGAGGGCCTCTCAAACATAACATGAACCATAAGTCACAGAGAAAAACAGCAATATACTTGACCACATACAAATTAAGAATTCTACATGGTAAAATAATTAAGTAGAAAATGGACAAAAGAGGATATTAAATAGCAATTTATAGATGAAATCTAAACAATAAATATTATTAAGAAATGATCAACCTCAGTAAAAATCAAAGAATGTAAATTAACACTTTTAATACATTATTTTGGCATATCAGTTTGGCAAAATTCAAATGAATGAATGACATGAATGAAGGACATGAAAGGATGGAAAAAATATGAGGAAAATGGACATCCCCACATATTCAGGATGGGGGTATATATTGGAAAAATAATTTTTAAAGGAACAATTTTTAATACCACCATTTAAAAACACAAACCCTTTGACCTGACAATTTCACTTCTAACAATTGTTCCACAAATATTCTAAAAAATGTACAAAGATATGTGTATATAAATGTTTGCTGCAGCAATATTTATAATAAAACTAAAAACTTAAATGTCCATTATTAGGAAAATGATCAGATAAAATTACAGTAAATTCATACTATGAAACACCACAGAAGTAAAGCCTTATGTACTGCCATAATGAGATTTCCATAACATGGTGTTGAATTAGAAGAGCAAGTTGCATGATAATACAGTATTAAAAATAAAACTACATGTATGAGAATGCAGCATACACATACATAGACATACACACAGACAGTTCACATACATATAGAAAAGCTCTACAAATGTATGCATACCAGTAACCCATGGTTACCTATAGGTAACAGGAAGGAGGAGGTGAAAGGAAGGGACTCTCAGTATTTTTTACTTTAAAAATTTTTTTTTAAAATATGGTTAAGAACAACAACAAAAAAAGCAGAAGTGTAAAAAAGTTGTGCTAATAACATTTAAAAGCACCACAACAATCTATATACAACATAAAGAATTGCACACAAGAAACTGAGGATGCAAGTCAGCTACAATTTAAGCGAAATTATTCAGAGTACTGGCAGATCCTCAATCTCTGAAGGCTTTAAGTGGTACCATATCACGCATAGAGCCAAATAAAAGCACAACAATTTTAGTTTTATGGTTTTCCATGAAAACATGAGAGACTGTCCCTAAGGCTTCTAACTGAAAAGGCAAAGATTTATATGAAGAAATGCAACTTTGCTAAACCACGTGTATTTTCCAGTTAGTAATATACGTGTATTTTCCAGTTAGTAATCTTGGCATTTCAAAGTAAGCATATTTAAAGATTAAGTATTATAAGGCAAAAAACAACTCATGAGACTGACAGAAGGATTATGTTACGTTGTCAACGTACTCATTTCAGATCATGGTCTACTCTTCAACGGTTTTGCAATGTAGATACCAGGCTCTTAAAGCGATTTTTGCCAACTTCCACTCTAGTAACAATTCCTAGTGTGAAGCAGATGAAAACCAGCAACCTCTTTTATGTGTGTTAATAATATCAGAGGAGCTCAAAAAGGATAATCAATCTTTGATGATTATAAAATATCCTACAACCTTCAAAAAGTACATCTGCTTAGAACAAGCTAATGATGCTTGAACAAGGTGGGTTTTTTGTTCCCAAAAGGGTTTTTTTTTGGCAGAGAGGATATCTTTAATAAAATATTAACTCATACCAATGGTATATTTTTAGCATCCTAACTCAGCAAGATATTCATTTTATGTAATTTTACACTTCTCCTACCTGGGAATGTTTTGTTCCTGATTCAACATATGAATTTTGGTAGTACTGCTCAGAACATCATGAGGATGATGATACCATACCAGCAGTAAACACTAAAGAACGGCATCTTACCAAGCACTTACTATGTGCCAGGCATTGTGTCAGAGCTTTATGTGTAAAGCTCACTTATTCCACAATGACCCTATGAGGTAGTCACCATTATTAAATCTATTTTATAAATGACATAACTAGCACTCAGAAAGTTAACAAATTTGAACCCAGGCTGTCTTGATTCCAAAAAGCTATGCTTTTAATCACCAAGTTACCCATAACCAGGAATGTTACTCAGAAAAGATTCTTTGAAAATGAATATTCATTATGCAGACACCATATACACTTTCAATTGCCTGACGTAAAAATTAAAGATTCAATTGTGAAAGTCACTTGTGCCTAGATTTCATTTTTGAGGAAAACATTAGAGAAAGCTTAAAAATGCATCAACTGCTTCACTTAACAAATACAGAGTGTCAAGCTCTGTGCAAGATGTTCTTTACAATGAGCTCTTAGGGGAAGATAGTTTAACATGGAAGAAAAACAGATACAGGACTGGAAATCGTGATGTGTGCTGTGAGAATAAATGGGGGAGAATCTTCTTTAGATACTAAGGAAGTTGGGGAGGGATTCCCTAATGATACAACTGTGATCTGATATTATGTGTAAAACATGTTTTTTGACCGAAATTTTGTACCTTTAAAGTACAAACACACAAAAATAAAAAACATTTTTATTTCCTAATTCTTAATAATCTGAAGCAAAAAACAAAGCATTGATTCCACTGTGACAACAACCAGAATCTATCATTTGAGTTAGTGGATTTTTTTTATGTTGTTGTTGTTTTGTTTTGTTTTAAATTTTTGGCCACGCCACATGGCATGTGGGATCTTAGTTCCCCGAGCAGGGATAGAACCCGCATCCCCTGCATTGGAAGCACAGAGTCTTAACCACTGGACCACCAGGGAAGTCCAATTGAGTTAGTATTAAGAGCAGACACAATACTAGGAGTTCAGCCATACACTGTTGAAATTAATCAACTTTCTAGCATTCTGACACTCGTTAAAAAAAAAAAAAAGCTGATGCCACTGTTTCCATTCAAGAAATAATACCAACTCATAATGAAGTACTAATATCATAATGTGCAATAAACTCATCTGCACCTGGCTCTCAACGTGTGAAAAATATTGCAGAAATGAAGAGTGAAAACTAATAACTTGCTGTTGTCAAATCTAAAACAAGTACATAAAAAGTAGATTTTACCACACAACTCCCCTCACTCTTCCACACACACTTTTAACTCATAATTGTTTTAACCAGGCCATAGTAAGTAGCTTTTTCCATTACTGATGATACTGGCTTTGGTTTACTTTGTCAATCATTACATACAGTCAACCATCAGGTTTTCACTAATTATATTGCACTAACTATTGAAAAACGAATAAGCAATAATTACCAAGAAAACTCTGAAAAAGATGAGCAAACAACTCTAATAGATATTAAAGCATATTTTTTAAAGCCTCAAGAGTTAAAACAGTGTAGAAGTGGCAAATGAATGGACAGACCAATGGGACAAAATAGAAAGTCCAGAAATAGACCAATATAGTTTTCAGAAACAGAGAAACAATCTGATAGAAAAATAGATAGATTACATTAAAAAAGAAATATACAAATAAGGTAACATAAACATGAAATCCTTAACCTAACTCATGAAAACAGAAATGAGACAGCATTTCTTATCAGAGGCAAAATCTGATCTAAGTCCAACCACTCTCTCACCAAGCTGTGGAGAATCAGGTCCTCCAAAGGTCTTCAGGCACTGCTGGTGTAAATGCAAAACGTACAACCCTTATATGAAGGGACTATAATAATACTTACCAAAATCACCAATACATTTACCCTTTCACCTAGCAAACACATTTCTAGGAATCTAAATAAGACACCTACACACATATGAAATAACACATGAACAAGGTTATTCACTACAAAATTGTAATAGCAAAAGATCGAACACATTCAAGGGCTCAGCAACAGAGAACTAGTTGAATAAACTACGGCATATACACAACTGAATACTATGCAGTCAAAAAAAAGTAAAAGGAAGATCTCATTGTATTAATATGGAGAAATGTCCAAGGTATAAAAATGAAAAACAAAACAACAAAGTGAAAAATAACAGTATGTTACCTTTTGAGTAAAAGGAGGAGGAAAACAAGAATATATATTTGAATTAGCTGTTTGCATAAAGGAAGTCGGAAAGAATAAATAGAAATTTGTAAAAATAGTTACATGTAATGGGCTAGGGAGAAGTGGTAGATAGGGATGGGTAGGAGCAAGACTTCTCAGGGTATATCTTTTTTTTTTTTTTTTTTAAAGAGAGGTTATTTTGGCCTCTGCTTTCACAGGCAGTACTACAGAGCTGGAATTTAATAACACTGCTTTGTTTTCATTATATTTTAGTCTTTTTAAAATATAAATTTATTTATTTATTTTTGGCTGCGTTGGGTCTTCATTACTGCGGGTGGGCTTTCTCTAGTGGCGGCGAGCGGGGGCTACTCTTCATTGCGGTGCGCGGGCTTCTCATTGCGGTGGTTTCTCTTTTTGCAGAGCACAGGCTCTAGGAGCGCAGGCTCAGTAGTTGCGGCGCACGGGCTTAGTTGCTCCTCAGCATGTGGGATCTTCCCGAACCAGGGTTCGAACCCGTGTCCCCTGATTTGGCAGGCGGATTCTTAACCACTGCGCCACCAGGGAAGCCCCTTTCCATTTTTTTTTTTTTTTTTTTTTTGTGGTATGCGGGCCTCCCTCTGCTGTGGCCTCTCCCGTCGCGGAGCACAGGCTCCGGACGCGCAGGCCCAGCGGCCACGGCCCACGGGCCCAGCCGCTCCGCGGCATGTGGGATCCTCCTAGACCAGGGCGCGAACCCGGTTCCCCTGCATCGGCAGGCGGACGCACAACCACTGAGCCACCAGGGAAGCCCCTCCCTATACATTTTTAAAAATAGCATTTTGATTTTGAACCCTGTAAATAAATATATTCCCTATTCAAAATATTACAAGTTAACAATTACATTTGAAATAAAGAGATAAAAAGAAACTGATGGCTTGGTTAATGTTTGGTCAAAAAAATTTATTGGACCATTGTGTAAGCCCTTCTTCTGAGTGATATTTAAAGGAATATCTAAAATGACAGCAATACTAATCACTGTGTGAAACATCAGCATCACAAACACGCTCACACTTGTCTGTATGCTCATAGCAAATTTCAAAGCAATCTATTAAATTCAGAGGACGTCTTGCACTTTGAAAATTCACGTTGCACTCTGTGGCCAAAAGCACACTGTTCGCCTGGTCAGAGACACAGTTGCTCTTTACATGTCAACAAGAAGTCAGCAGTAAGAGCAAACGCTTGGGACAGGCAGTAAATACTTGTGACAGTGTAGATCAAGGTTTCAATAACAGCCAGCTCAGTGCAGGTCAGGCTGGGATTATGCTAAAACTGGCAGGGTGGAGGCAGTAAACTGTAGCCTTCAATCCAGTGAAGGAATGAAAGCATGAGGAAAGGCCACTTCCAGTATCTGTCAGTCTCTTCTCCCAAAGAGAACAAAAAAGAAGATGGAAACCATCTTGCTTCCATCTTTGGGGTGGTTGGGAGTTTTGTTTAGGACCAGAAAGCGAGGAAAGAAAAGTCTACATTTAGCACTTCACTAGCATAAGTGAAAGTAGCTCATTTAAAAAGTATTTTAGGGACCAATTCGTGAAATGAAGGTAAAATGAAAGGACTATAGTCTAGTAAAGTCTGCCCCAGCTGCTTAGGATCAGGGTCAGATAAGCCTGGCAATGACTTCCAGAGAATCAGAATCTAAGTCACAGCCACATCACTTAGAGTAATCTGAGTACATACATAGAACTGTGCCAAAAATGTAAGGGCTCCTGTTACAGGCATACGTTTCAGTGTTTATTAGAAGAGACTGCTCTAAGTAGGATCTTTGTTCTTGTATCTAAGATCTAACTGGGTAAATAATACTTATATGGAGGAGGGTTTAATCTGATAAAAAAGGTATTTTATATTTCTGGGAACTTTTAAAGGCATGTTCACAAAAACAAAAACAAGCTGGTGAGTTTAGAAACAAGAACCCAATCCGGTGGCAACATAAGCAGACAATTTACCCAGACCCCTCTTCAAAGTTCAAGACCCATATAACCAACTAGACAATGCCACTTGTCCCCCATATACCTCAAATTCAACACCCACCCCCAATTTCTGCTGTTCCTCAGGTGTAATGATATTGTACAATACCATCCAAGACAGGATCCTATAACCCAACACCTTAACTCTTCTCTGACACTCTCCACCTCTCCACTCACAGGGTTATAAATGTCTGCTGAATCTTTCTGCTGCTCCATTTCCACTCCTAGTGCCCTGGGCTTCTGGCCACCATCATCTCTTCTCTGGAATACTGTGATTATCTCCAGTCTGGACTCTGTCTTGACTTTTACAATCTATGCATCTAGCAGGCCTTCACTTTTATCAGCATAAATTGCTCATAGTATTTCCTTATGAGTTTTAAAACATCTGCTAGATTGGTAGGTATGCCCTCTTTTTTTCCTTAATAATAATCAATCAGTAAATACTATGTATGCCTTCTCTTTCACTTCTTAGGTGATCTTGTCAGAAACTTGTCATTTTTACAGGTCTTTTCAAATATCCAGCTTTAGGTTTTACTGATCAGTTGTCCCTCTCTCTCTTTTTTTCTATTTAATTTCCGTCCCTCCTTTTTGTTTACATGTCTTCCAGTGTCTATGACTTTGCTCTTTTTCTAATTCCTGGGGTGAATGCTTATTTTTTTTGTTCTTTCTTGTTTTTTAATAAATAAATTAGCAACTGCAAATTATCTATCCTGCTTTATCTATCCATAGTTTTGACAATTTTTCACTGACAAGATTACTGTTAATTTTTATTCTAATTCTTCCTTTAACGAATGAGTAATGAAGTGGATTTTTAGCTTCCAAAAAGTATGGCACCTGGACAAGATAGAGTAGCCAGGACCAGTTTTACCCTTCCCTCTGAAAAAACTAAAAAAGTAACATCTTAAACAATGGTTTTTAGACAATGAACATCAAACAGTAAACTACAGTGTTTCCTGAAAATAGAAATCCAAAACCCTAGAGCTCTACAACTGTCCCAGCTTATAGCCTAGAGATAAATTTTCATGCCTCAGTGCAGGGAGGGGGGACTCTAGATGCAGTCTGATGGTCTCCCTGAGTTGAGGAGATGGACCTGGGAACATGGGAAAACCAAGGCAGCTAGAATTCATAGGACAAGTACCCGAGAGAGAACTGCACAGAGAGACCGCTTCAGAGATCTGTAGAGAGTCCATGTGCATCTTAAGTTTTCAGCTCAGTATTGATCCCCAGTGCATAAGGCCTAAAACAGAACCACCAGAAAGGAGGAAAAAGAACAACTCCCAAAGCTCATTAAGGGGCAGAATAGCTCATGTTCCCACTAGCAGAAAACCTCATAATTTAAGAGGCAGTGGTAAAAGTACTCAGAAAGATATTACTCCAGTATTGGGAAAAATTAGCCCTACGCTACAGGCTGCTCTGTTCCCACCTAACTCAGCTTGGAAACAAACCTCAAAAGGATCTTTTTCCAAAGTAACTTCACCACAACACACAACAAAGCTCAAGAACACTAATAAGAACACAAAAACATCTTACACGCTTGAGGCAAAATTCACAATGCCTAGAATCCAGTAAAAATTACTAAGCACATAAAGAAGTAGGAAAATACAGCTCGTAAAATGAGAAGGAAAATCGATAAAAAACAGAGTCAAGAAAATAAGATAATAAAGAATAATAAGATAATAAATAATAATTTATTAGGATAGTAAAGGACAAAAAGAAATAAAACAGTATAACTAAATTCCATATGTTAAAGAAAGCAAAGATTGAGCATTAACTACAAACATGGAATATGAAAAAGACACAAATCATGCTAAAAGATGAAAACTAACATAATTGAGGTAAAACATATACTGGCTAGAATAACAGCAGATTAGACACCATGGACAAAAAGATTAATGAACTCGAAAAAATAGCAAATATAAACTATGCAAAATGAAATACAGAGAGAAAAAAGACTGGAATAAAATGATCACAGTATCATTTAGCTGTGGGACAACTTCAAGCAGCCTAGGTCATCAGAAAAAAATTTTTAATAATGGTCAAATTTTCCCCAAATTTGATGAAAACTATAAATCCACAGATCCAAGAAACCTTAATTAACTCCCAGCACAAGAAACATGCAGAAAAACATTAAAGCACATCATAATCAAACTGAACTGAGATCAAAGGCACATAAAGAAACCTTCAGGAGTGAGGGAAGCCTTCTAAATTAGATTGTAGAGATAGCTGCACAACTGCATACAGTCCTGGGTAATTTTTATGGTTTGTAAGCTATACCTCAACAAAGCTGAAAAACGATTTCAAAAAATTCTTTGCAAGAAATCATAAGAGATATGCTTAATGACCTTGAGTTTGGCAAATATTTCTAAAATAAAATAAAAAGAGCATGATAAGAACCAAGAATGAATAAACAAACTGTCTTATTTTTTTTAATCTTATTTTTTCAAATTTATTTATTTAATTTATTTATTTTGGGCTGTGTTTGGGTCTTTGCTGCTGTGCATGGGCTTTCTCTAGTTGAGAGAGTGGGGGCTACTCTTCCCTGTGGTGCGTGGGCTTCTCATTGAGGTGGCTTCTCTTGTTGCAGAACACGGGCTCTAGGCGCACGGGCTTCAGTAGTTGTGGCGCATGGGCTCAGTAGTTGTGGCTCATGGGCTTAGTTGCTCCGCAGCATGTGGGATCTTCCCAGACCAGGGCTCGAACCCGTGTCCCCTGCATTGGCAGGCGGATTCTTAATCATTGTGACACCAGGGCAGCCCCAACAAATTGTCTTCTATCCCTACAGTGAAACAATACTCAGCAATAAAAAGGAATACTGACACACTCAACAACATGGATAAATGTCACAATAATTAAGGTAAGTAAAAGAAGCTGGACAAAATACTACATACTCTATGACTATGATTCCATGTATATAAAATTCTAGAAACTACAAACTAATCTAAACTGACAGCAGATCAGTGGTTGCCTGGGGACTAGTTAGGGGCAAGATAGGTGAGGGGCAAGAAAGATTATATGGAGGCACAAAGAAACTTTTGAGGATTATGTATATGTTTATTAAATATTTTGATTGCTGTGATGGCTTCATGGGTATATACATATGTCAAAACTTACCAAATCACACAACTTAAATATGTGCAGTTTACTGTATGTCAATTACACCTCCATAAAGCATTTTTTAAAAAGGAAAAAAAAAAAAACCCTTAAAGATTGTTTCCACACTGTAACTTTTCTTGGTATCCTTACACAGAATCTGTATTCATACCACACCACAGAACTTAAAATTTACTTCTAAAATAAAATCATACTGTTAGGCTTATTTGTATGTCTGTCTTCCGTGTTAAGGCTGTGAGCTCTTGGACTCTCTTAATTATATTTTTATACCCAGGACCTAGTAGGGTAGTGCTTATACATAATAAGTGCACAATACATGTACGATTAGTTGAATTTCTATTTAATTTTTAAAAACCAAATGTAGAATCTTGAGTAAACAGAACTGAAGATATGAAAATAGGTACTGGATGGGAATCTCAACAAAAATCTACTTGACGTTGTATTTGATGCTTCAGTATAAACAGCCAGTTTGTAAATTTCTCCAGAAAAAATTCAGTGTGCAGAGAGCAGAAATCAGAGGAAAAAGTAAAATATAGTAGACACTGAGATAAATTCAGAGTTAAAAACGAAGGAAGAGAGTAATTTAACACTGTGGGCAGAAAGAAACAATGTCATTATCCATATTCTACATGCAATCACTGATTATGTTAGAGTCTCTATAAATGCCTATTTACCTAGTACTATAATAAATGTAAAGACAGACCTCTAATTCACAGGCCCTAAGATAAGGACAGTGTGGTTTAGGGAAGAAATAGCTTTACGAGGGTCAATAATGCTTAAGCGGATAGTTTCTAAGTGCCAATTCCAACAATGCACTGAAAATAGCAGAAAGAGATTCCAACTGTTAAATGTACTTTGAAAAACTTCTCACCACAAAATGCTGTTTATGTCCAACATTCGCCCTTTTTTTCCTGATTACATCAAGAGAAATAACTTTGGTTGATCTCTTTTTGGTTTCTATTACATCTAGGTCTGGGTGGGAGGACAGTAATTTAGAATATTGGAGGAGGGGCTGCTGACCTGTCTTAACAAGAAGGCTGATTTGCAGTTCGGGACATCCACTGCTTTAAGGTAACAGAAGCAGAAGAACCCTCGCTGGATTGGCAGGACACACCACAAATAGCTGGAATCAAGAATTCTGAGTGCCCTCTATTCATGCAACAACCTGCACACATTTTAATAACAGAATTTCACAGTTCTAGAAAATTCAGAGTAATATAATCATAAAGTGGTATTATTAAGAAAAAACTTAGAAGTGTTTGTAAAACTTCGTATCTATATAAATTTTGATTCTATCCCCACACATTGTAATAACAAACTCTACTGAAAACCATTATAGCCATTTAATTGTCACAGCCAAAAATCTTATTATTTGATTTTGGAACAAACACACAATGAGTGAAGAACACCAGAATTTGTCTTCAAGAGGTAAACGTTAACTTCATTACTTAATAATGAAAATAATATTTAAAGGATTATTTTTTAAGACTTTGGGTAAATATCATAAACTAGTACTTTTAATAATATAAACTATAATAACATTTTTCTAACTTTTGAAACTCTTTCTAGCTTCTCAAAAATGAAACTTTCTTATTCTAGCAATTAAACCAAAGTGTATGGAATAGCCATTTGAAATCTATAAAAGGCTATATGAAATAATGACATTAAAGATATATATATATATATATATATATATATATATATATATATATATACACACCATATATGACACTGATGTTCTGGCAGTGCTTTTCTATATTATTTTTTCATTCAAATGAAATATGACCACACCATATCATTCACATAGGCATTTACCTTTTAGAAATAATAAAAGGTGTTTAAAAGAACAGCAGATTTTTATGTCATTATACCGTTTTACTTAAAGTTATACAAAAATGGACAGAAGCCAACATTCTCTTAAATATAAAACAGTAACTAAACAGTAATTTTTTAAAAATTTATTTATTTTATTTATGTATTTTTGGCTGCGTTGTATCTTCGTTGCTGTGCGCAGGCTTTCTCTAGTTGCGGCGAGCAGGGGCTACTCTTTGTTGTGGTGCGCGGGCTTCTCATTGCGGTGGCTTCTCTTATTGCAGAGCACGGGCTCTAGGCACACAGGCTTCAGTAGCTGTAGCACAGGGACTCAGTAGCTGTGGCTCACGGGCCCTAGAGAGCAGGCTCAGTAGTTGTGGCGCACGAGCTAAGTTGCTCCGCAGCACACGGGATCTTCCCGGACCAGAGGTCCAACCCGTGTCCCCTGCATTGGCAGGAAGATTCTTAACCACTGCACCACCAGGGAAGCCCCTAAACAGTAATTTTTTAAAGCAAGATATACTCCATATAATTTTATGCCTTAAATTGAGAGGGATTTCCTAAGAGGACTGGGAAATAAATGGACATCTACATCTGAGAAGAAAATCTTCTTGACCTCTATTTTTAGCAAAGGCTGTTATTTGAGATCCAACTTGAAAGCACAGTACAGAGAGACAGTAAGTGTGACTCCCTTACTTCTGGTATAAATGCAGGTGTTTTGCTTACATTTTTTCCTTCTTAAATTATACTGTAAATTTGTGATGCATATTCCAGATTGAGTGCACCAATTCATATTCCCTCTCTAACCAGTGTCTCCATTTCACTACATGAGAACAAGTAGAGTAGTGTATGATTTCAGTGTCTGGTTCAGTTACTAAATATTTATTGGGAGCCAAATACATGCCAGGTATGGTGCTAGGTGTATGGTGCTAGGTGTTGGGACACAAAGCTACTGTTAGCATATGCTTAGTGTCTTTGTTAAATGGTAAAATATAATGTTAAAATTCTGGAAGTCCATTCCCCTGATGACCATGTGAGATTGGTGAAAAAGTGGATGGAACCAGTGAATTTTTATCTGTCAAGGGCTCATCATTCACTTTGTTCTAGGTATGTCAGGTATCTCTGTTCTACATATGGGCACAGAAGTCTTCTTGAGTTGAAAAAACAAATCTAAGGGAAAGAACAACTGGGACTACTAGCACTGAAAAAATCTGGAGGTCTGCAGATAGGGAGACATAACACCTCCAGATTCCAACGATATTGGTTACCATATTCACGTGGTGGCTAAAGAAGGAGGTTTAAATGCTTGACAACAATGAATGCCTTAAGGCACTTCATTTTAATTTTCCTGGCCTTATAATTTTATATAGGAAGGAACTGAGAGAGGGTAAAGCAGGCCTACAGAAGTAGGCTAGCCCTGCATTTCCCAGTGTGTTCTGTGGAATTGGGATATTATAGTCATTAAGTAAAAAAAATTAAGAAATTAATGTGTTTACATTTAGGATCAATTAATTTAGGAAAATAATTGATCAAAGTTTAAAAGTACATCTATCATAGGACTTTTCAGAGTCTTTAACACGCCAATATATAATGTGAATCTCCATGTGGAGGAAGGGAATAGCAGAGTTTCCCAAATTCATTTGATCACAGAATCTTTAATCCTTTAATTCAGGATCACTTTAAGAATCTAATGTTCCAGAAAAGAAATTTGGGAAAACTACACTAATGTACCAAATGAGGTAAGAATCATGTTAGAGGAGAACATACTTCCAGAGGCAAAGTCACCTGATGGCCAGAAGGTCAGGGACTTGGAAAAAAGATGACAAAATAGCTCTAGAGGAGGCGAAATGCCCGCAATTCCTAGCTGCAGTCACTGCCATCTCCCCACAGCGATACACTGAACAGGTAACTGTAGCAATTAATGTCTTCCTCTGAGCTTCTACTGTTCCTGGGACTACACTAGAAGTTGGAGATATAACAATGAAGAGGACAGAGAAGGTCCCTGATCCCACAAAGCTTACATTCCAGTTGTGGCAAATAAACAAACAAGCAAAAAAAATCAGACTGATTAGTCCTACGTAGGAGGAAAAGCAAACAAACAAAACCTGGATGATGTGACAGAGAGAGTTATGACTGAGACAGGCTGATACTAAAATAAAAACAGGGGCTTCCCTGGTGGCGCAGTGGTTGAGAGTCCGCCTGCCGATGCAGGAGACACGGGTTCGTGCCCCGGTCCGGGAAGATCCCACATGCCACAGAGCGGCTAGGCCCGTGAGCCATGGCTGCTGAGCCTGCGCATCCGGAGCCTGTACTCCGCAACGGGAGAGGCCACAACAGTGAGAGGCCCGCGTACCGCCAAACAAACAAACAAACAAACAAAAAAACACCAAAAAAACCCCTGGAAATACTAAGAAGGGCTTTGCTAAACAGACCCATGAATACAGGCTCAAATTTACATATTAAGTAATAGGAATTAATACTAAGATTTAAATGCTTTATTTAAACCTCACAATAACCTTTTGAGGTAAGTACTATTTCGTCTAACAAATGAAACCAGGTATAGCGAAGATAAATTAAGTGTCCAAGGTCACAAAGCTAAAAAACTAGCAGAGCTTAAAATCAAATCCAACTCACCAGTTCAAGAGGCTAACTTCCTAACTATGTGGCCATCTAACCAAGCAGTATCTACTTATCTGATACTAAACTGCTATTTCAACAGTTTTTAAGATTTCTTGGGAGTTCCCTGGTGGCCTAGTGGTTAGGATTCAGTGCAGTCACTGCCATGGCCCAGGTTCGATCCCCGGTCAGGGAACTTGAGATCCCGCAAGTGGTGCCGCGCGGCTAAAGATTCCTGCATCTTCTCATTGTCTATCACACGTAACTAACTCCTGTCTACCTCCCTGAATTTACCAGTAGGGAGACCCAACAAAGGATTATATGGTTTTTTTCTTAGCAAAAGGAGAAGCTGTATCCCGATGTTCAGTTTTACCCAGGATATAAAGGAATTCATCAAAGAGCACACAGTGGCAGTGAAAGAGCCAAGCTAACGTCCTCGGACCAGAAGATAATGAATGACAGGAATGACCAAGTTCCAACACACACTAAAGAGGACTTAGCAAGAGATGAGAAGACAATAGCCCTGAGTAGTTAAGTAACTGAACCACAATCATTTATCTAAGTATTGCGGGAGCTAGGAGCGGAACCAAAGTTCTCTTCAATGTCTCTCCACCATTATCCTCACACCTGGAGGATGGGGCCCAGATCAGAGCAGAGATCTGAAAACGCCAGAGCAGCCTGGAGGATGCACTGGGGATAGTCAGCGGTCAGATACTGGTATTGGTGATAAAAACAAGCACAACCACAAAATACACGAAACCAAAGACTAACAGCCAAAAGTGGGTCATAGCCATTAACTACAAAGACTGAGATTAACCGTGAGAATCCATTTGCTGCACATGGAACAGCAAACATGGTAGATGTGCAGGTGTCAGGAACAGGGACTAAACAGAAGAGAACACAATCATAAAAATTCATAAGAAAGGCAAGACCAGGTAGAGGCAGGCACACTGTGCCACCAGACAAAGGAATCTGCTAGCAACTGTCTTTCCCAGAGCTACCTGGAGAGTTCTTGGATTAAGATGTCCAGGCTGCACCACATACATGCTCACTAAGAAGTTCCTGGGAAAGCCCAGCTTTGGATCACTTTGCCACTCATGGGGGCTTTAATCTCCTGCTTCTTACAGAGCACGTACAAGACTCTGATATATTCCCAAAGCACATCATTCCTTTCCCCCTCATATCAGTTTCTGCATCTTTAAATTAACAGCACACACAGTTATTCACACTTTCCCATTATACTTTCCCAAGGTGACCCCAAAAGAAGAGCAGCTCGAGGAGTATCTGCAAGCCGAACAACGTGACTATCGTGGTCAGCATTAAAGCTTTCTGTCACAGTTAAATATGATTTTGTTCCTTTCTGTCTTGATACATTTACAACAAGCAATGTGTTGCTAATCTTTATAGAAACAGACAAGTCTGGAAACCAGAAACATACCCCCCAACCTCTGCATCAGAAGCCAAAAACAAGAAGGAAAGAGAGGCACCAATCTTCTCTAAACATTAGTGGTGCCCAGATGCAGAAAAGAAAAAGAGAAAGAGAAAAAGAAAAAGAAATAGAAATAGAAAATCCTGCTCTTAACATTAATATCTTACTGTCAAATCCCAGTGTATGAGAATTTTAGAATTTTACATTAAAATCTTCTATTAAATAGTTTGTACATATCATTCTGGGGGAAATGAGAAGCAAGCAGTAACTCAAAATCACTACTTACAATAATATTAGGCAAACTTTTCAGAAGAATACGTTTTCTTAAGAAAATCTGTCAGTAATGTTTTGGAGAAATTACCCCCACGCCCCACCTTCACTGCCACCTGCTTGCAGATCTCTACTTCCTACCCTGCCTACTGTGCCTCAATTCTTTTAAGAGTATGTACCAATCTAATATTTTGAATGTTGTATGAAAACCAAATAGCGTATAAATGGTAATTCATTACATAAATGGTAATTCATTTATTTGAAATGAAACCACCAAATTCACAGAGATTCCTAACTAATGTCACCAACAATTTTGGGAAGAACTATGAAGTTCAAGAGTCTATAAGCGGGGCTTCCCTGGTGGCGCAGTGGTTGCGCGTCCGCCTGCCGATGCAGGGGAACCGGGTTCGCGCCCCGGTCTGGGAGGATCCCGCATGCCGCGGAGCGGCTGGGCCCGTGAGCCATGGCCGCTGGGCCTGCGCGTCCGGAGCCTGTGCTCCGCAAAGGGAGAGGCCACAACAGAGGGAGGCCCGCATACCACAAAAAAAAAAAAAAAAAAAAAAAAAAGAGTCTATAAGCAATTCTACGAGCCAGGGGCAATGGCCCACAACTTGGCTGTGGTTCACAATCAGGTTCTCTTTTCTGTGAAATGACAGCTGGTACTTGTAAAGTCCAAACTCCTTCTAGGAAGTAAGGTGCTTTTTGAAAAGATACGGTTCTCAAACAGTTCCAAATGTATGGTCATCATTTTAAAAGCATGTTGCCCACCTGAACAAGCATCAGAATTAATGATTAAAGTTTCCTTCAGATTTGCTATGCTAACTGATCTGACTCTTCTTAAGCAACAGGAGAAATTTAACATGTTCCACACTACAGAAATGGGAATTTTCAGATCGCTTCCCTTTGCATCTACTGGTAGACAAGTAATAAACAGAATCTAGCTTCAGCTTAATTATGACTTAGCTGAAACACGTTTACAGGGTTGAATGCCCTTTAAAACTGAGTGGGAGAAAAGGAGACAGCCAGTAAAGAAAGGAAAATGGAATTATGATGAAAACAAGGCAATTATGTACATTATTTCAAAGAGGACTAAACAAACTAAGCCACATTCTGATAGTTTCTAATGGCTTTTAATGTCTCTCCAATCCTTAAAAGTTAAAAAAGTTAGGCAATAATAGTCACCTTTGGTATGCCTTAACAGTACTTAATGTAAAAACAGAATTATGAATTATATAAAATACATAAATATGGAAGAATAAATTTATCTCTATCTTGTCTCCGATTTTAAAATTCAAATTTAAGTCAGATCGTTGTACAACTCACTGAATTGTACACTTTAAAGGGGTGAGTTGTATGGTATGTGAATTTAATCTCAATAAAGCCGTTAAAAAAATTTAAGTTAAAAGCTGGGGTTGGGAGAAGGGGGCAAGGGGGGTGGACGGCAGTGTCTGAAAATAAAGCTCCAGAATAACTAAGCTTTTCTATATAAGCTGACCAATGAAACCAAAAGCTAAACAGGCTCTGGTGAAATAGAACAGATTTGATGCTTCTGTTCTTTTAATAAAGAAATCCCTTCAATTGATTGGGTTCTTGACTTGACCAGTGGCCAGCTAAACACCTTTGCTAACTGCAGTTCTGACCCACTCCTTTCCCCTCTGTGCAAGGGACAAATCTGAAGAGGGTGAGAACCACAAGCTTCTACTAGAAGGAAAAAATAATACTCTGGCAACAATGGTGGAAGGTTTGGGGTGGAGAAGGGGGAGCTGTCCATGTTTCACGCCAGAACATTTCCAAAGCGTAAACTACTTTCCTCAGAAACTCAATCTCAACTAACCAGAAGATAACAAACCTTCTCCTTTAGTAAATATACAGTCCCACTGCATGGTTGCCTTTTTAAGAAAATGTACTCTCTTCTAACCACTGTCCCCTCTCATGTCCAGTGAGATACTCTGGGGTTTTTCTGATATCACTGAACCACTTCCAATCCTCCTTCCTTGGCAAAAAAAATATTATTTTTTAAAAAGTAGAAACCAACACAATGGATGTACAGCTCTGTGTTTCCACACACCTAATCTCGGCAGTGTAGCTGAGTGCATGGACTCCACAGGCGGGTGGACTGTGCGTTCAACTGCTGCTCTGCCACTTACCAGCTGGGAACTCGAGGGCAAATCACCAAAACTCTCTGTGTCCCTCTACTCTCATCTGTAAAATAGGGATAATTAAAGATCCCACATCACAGTATGGATTAAGATTAAAACTGGTTATTATAGTTTTGTAAAAGCTCATAGAAAAATGCTTAGCATATGATATATAATAATTGTTATTTCAAAGAGTAAATGAGCAAATTAAAGTATGAGAACAGTTTGGTTTGAAAACTTGTAAAACAGAGTTGTGACAATTCCTCAAAAGCTGTATAGGTATACTAAAATTGAACAAAAACATAAATGGATGGTAGATGGTGGGAGCCAGGTTTCTTACTATTAGAGAAGAAGGCTACAGATAGCATTGGGGAAGGCTAGAATGAACCATGTGGGACTGGATTAGATTCAAAGACATCAGTATAAATTCAACTTTAGCTTAAAATGGATACAGTTATATAAATACAGAAAAAACTATAGACATGTACGTATACACGAACCAGTAATACATATACTTATATACAACATATGTTATAAATATATATTATATAATACATATTTTATATATTAACTATACATTATATATAAATATATATATTTCCTAGATCCATCTACTGAGAGGTCCTAGAAGAAATGACACACCAGTAAGAACAAGCACACCCAGAGCCCAAATCTTGGTTTCTTACACTACTCTCCAATGAAAGGAACCTGGGCTCCTTGGAGAAATGGCTGATCATAAGGCTGGGGCAGGGAATATACATGATGAGCCTGAGATATCTTATACTGCCAGAGAGTAAGGAAGTGTTCAAAACAAAATGATGGGGACATATCAAAGGGATATAGGAGATAATGTGAAAGAGCTCTCAATGGCCAAGCTGGAACAATTTGAGCAATCTGAGTATTGGATTATAACCTAGGATATAAAATAAATATTGATAAATCCATACTGATATAAAATAACTGAGGGGCAAAGATACAAATCTCCATACAGAAAAGCTCCAAGTAATTTATGTAGCTACTCCCTTTCTCAAAAAGATGAAGCTTAACTCGACACCCACTAAGTGTGGGGCTGTGTTTAGAGATTTGCTTTCAGACAGCACAACATGGAAAGGTGGGAAAAAGTTATTTTATAGTGGAGAAACCTAGAAAACATCACCATGGCCAGGTGATCAAGGTTAACATCACCAGGGATAAGTCAAATTAATAGCGTGGATACTTCATCCTCCCCAAAATTCACACCCCAGTCTAACCATGAGAAAAACATTAGACAAACTTAAATGGAGAAACACACTACAGAATACCTGATCAGCACTGCTCAAAACTGTTAAGGTCATCACAAACAAAGTCTGTGAAACATGATGAGAAAATCTAACGTGCTATTCTGAATGGGATCCTGGCACAGAGAAGAGAAGTTAGGGAAAAAACAGTGAAATCCAAATAAAAGCTGGTGTTCAGTTAATAGTGACATACCAAAGTCGGTTCCTTAGTTGTGACAAACGTATCATGGTCACGTGAGATGTTAACAAAAGGGGAGACTGGGTGAGGAGATTACAGAAACTCTCTACTATTTTTGTGACTTTTTATAAATCTAAAAATATTCTAAAATAAGTTTTTTTAATCTCAATTATCAAAGAATTAAAAAATAAACTAAATTTTTAAAATGGTATGAGTTTAAAAAGGTGAGTTTAAACCTTGGCCAGATAAACAAAAAGGTATTTGTCTCCTAAAACAGCTGACCATATCAGGTAAATGAATAATTTCTGCAAACAATGTTGCTAGAAAACCCAGATCCCTTTACTGCCGTTATAAAGTTGGTTTCCAGACTTTTCTAAAACCCACCAAAATAAGTTAAATTATACTTTTATAGTACTTTGTCTGAAATCTTATAAAACAGATTTAAATTTCACATCTTTTATATGATCACTTATTACAAAACAATATAAGTTATGTTATAGAAATGTTCTTTAAATTTTAATTCAAATACTATATTATAATGTGATAGAAGCAGCTAAGAAATCTCAACACAAACAATACAAACCTTTTGTAAAAATAGCAACTCTGCCCAGTAATTAACAGTAACCTTCAATTTTGGTTTTTAATAGAAAAAAGTTTGTCGAGCCTCATGTAACCACAGCTTACAGAAGAAAAAAGTCTACATTCCAAATCAAAACATCTTATACGATTAGCAGACTCCAGTAGTGTTAGCGAATGAACATCACAGCACTAACTAGAAACATGGGACCCCAAAGAAAAATGTCAGCATAATGATTATGAAATAGAAATGACAGTGACTGACTGACCTATCACTGTTCAAACTGAATGACATACAAAAAGTAAACATAACTGTGTGTGTGGCCTGTTTCTGCAAAAAGCTTTATAGTCTCTACTCAACCCTCTTTAAAGGTTTGGGGTTTGAGTTTTCATTAAAGGGAGAAAGGGTGAAGGAGCAGGGGGTGGGAACAGATGCGGCAAGAAGCAGAGAAGGGAAAGATGAGCAAGTTTTAATAATGACCATGTCCATCTGGGTTTCCGATCACTTGGTACCTTCAATGTTCTCTTCTTTCCATCAACTCTGTCACCTCCTAAGGATGACATGGAGGGAGAGAAGTGTGACTCTTCCTGTGTAGGGACAGTGGGAGATCATAAGTCACCAATTCATGAGGCACTGAAAGGAATACAGGAACCCAAAAAAGGATTTTAAGGAGGCACAGGTGTTGAAAGAAAACTCTGATAACAACAATGGTGGGTAATCTCTTACTATCTCTCCATTATTCTTAACTGTTTCAACTAGAACATATTCAGTAACTTGTAATACCAAACCTTTTCCTAAAGACCATAACTTTCACATACATGTGTACTTACAGCATAGGTCTTTCATGGCATATTTCATTCACTCACTCAAATATGACACCTCAAAAGAAAGATTGAAACCATGAATCTTGAATTCTTTGAATCCCTTAGACATTAAAGGTGAGGAGGAAGTCAGATGAGAGCTCTTCTTCATTTGAAAACTCCAGGCAAAAGATGTCCCTTCTCTTGGCTCCCATCACTGAAGGATTCTTGTTCTCATGGGCACTCTTTCCTTCTTTACCATATGTCCCCACTGGTTCCTTCAAATCTGCTAGTCTACCACTGCAGGGGGTGGGGTTAGGGATGGGGATGGGGAGGGTAATGGGACAACACCTTTCTACTTAAATATATTCTCTCAATCGATCTGTCCAAAATCTAACTACTCAAGCTTCCCATCTCTCCAGGCCACCTATGCCCAAAACTTCCCCTGTCATTAATCTAATTCACACCATTACCATTCACCCTTGGATTTTTTAGGCATTGTTTACACAGGGGCATGCCTAGTACATAGTAAGTACTCCATAAACACTATTTGCTATTATTATAATTATTGTTGTTATTAATATTCAATATTCTCCATTATTCTCCAATACAAATCATTTGATGCAGTCTGACCTGTTTCCTGCATGATCCCTTCTTACTTATTCCTCCACCTAGCAGGTCTTCATTTTCCAATATTCACCTCAACTACAATGTCGCTGCACTTCACCAATTTAAATCTAAATCACATTTTAAAGCCCAGCTTTCATTCTGTTTCTTCTAAAAAGCCTTTTCTATTTGGCCATGGACTGCAATCATTTTCTGATCTTCTAAACGTCTATCAAGAATCACATAACTCAATACATAATCAAAGAATGCTCCAAGTTAATGCTGTAATTAAATTACTTAGTACTATGCCCATACCTAGTCTGCCACCTCCTTGAGAAGAGGGCTCACATCATCTGCATCAGCCATGGTACAGAGCTCAGCAGAGATGATCGATAAGTACTCCTGGGGAACACACTAAGAGAAGGATATAAATGATATGGTCCTAGGAGGAAGTAACAGGATCAACCCCCTCAACAAGAGACTACAGAAGATGTCACTACCTCCTCTTACCTTTTGAATCACTTGTACACAGGATACTTTGCCAACCATTCCAACCACTCCAGAAAACAACTCTACAGACAGCAAGTATGCCCTCCTAACTAGACTCAATGGACTCCCAGTCCTTACTTCCCTTAGTTCTATGCTGTATCTGACTCCAAATTACCACTCTTTAATAATCTCAAACTACTCTTGTTTGAACACAGACAGTTCCAGGGGAAAGACCATGTAAAGACACCAGGAGAAGACAGCCATTTATGAGAAAAGGAGGAAGACCTCAGAAGAAACTAACCCTGCTGAGACCTTGATCTCAGACTTCTAGCCTCCAGAACTAGGAACTACGAGAAAATAAGTTTCTGTTGTTTAAGCCATCCAGTCTGTGATACTCTGTATTGCCAGCCCAGCAAACTAACACAAGAACCCAGAAATAGACCCATACAAATACAGTCAAGTGATCTTTGACAAAGGAACAATGGCAATTAGATGGAAAAGGGATGACCTTTTCAACAAATGGTACTGGAACACCTGGATATCCACATGCAAAAAAAAAAAAAAAATCTAGACACAGATCTTAACACCTCTCACAAAAATCAACTCAAATAGATCATAGATCTAAATGTCAAACGCAAAACTAAAAAAGTTCTAGAAGAGAATACCTAGGTGACCTTGGTTTGGGTTTGGCAATGGGTTTTTAGATAACACCAAAGGCACAATCAAAGAAGGAAAAAATCAATAAGCTGGACTTCACTAAATTAAAAACTTCCGCTCTGCTAAAGACACTGTTAAGAGAATGAAAGGACAAGCCACAGATGGGAGAAAATAACTGTAAAACATGTATCTGATACAGGACTTGTATCTAAAATATACAAATAACCCTTAAAACTCAACTATAAGAAGACAAGCAATCCAATTTTAAAAAGGACAAAAGATATGAACAGACAACTCACCAAATGAGATAAACAGATGACAAATAAGCACATGGAAAGATGATCAACGTCACTAGGGAAGAACTGCAAATTAAACAAGATAATCACTACACACCTATTAAAAATAGCCAAAATCCAAAAGACAGACAACACCAAATGCTGGCAAGGCTGTGGAGCAACAGGAACAGGATTCACTGCTGGTGGGAATGCAAAACAGTACAGCCACTCTGGAAGAAAGTTTGGCAGTTTTTTACAAAGCTAAACATAGTCTCACCACACAATCCAGCAACTGCGCTCCTTGGTATTTACCCAAGAGTTGAAAAGTTATGTCCACACAAAAACCTCTGTACAAAGATGCTTAAAGCAGGGAGGAAAGAACAAAGTCCCTTAAAGAATTCAAAACCAAGAGCCTGCTACTCATTTGGGTCTGGGGTTCAAATCTGCATTACCCATGAGGTGTGGGAAATTCCAAACTGAGCACTTAACGTAAAGATTAATCCCAGACCAATGAGACTCATGAGGCTCCTGACAGGAGTGAAAGCAAAACTGTTTTGGAAGGACACTCCCATAATTTAAGCCACAAAAGATTCTTAGAGAAATTTCAGATGCATTCAAAATTAAAATAAAAATCCACAAGTGAGAGTCAGCAAACACAACAAACCAACACACAGAAAGATTAACATCCCCCCCAATTTGAAAAGACAGAATCGTAATTTGAAAGAGAATGTTAATAAGTATGTTAAAATAATCAAAGTTATAAAAAAGGGTCAAAACTCTAAAAACAAGAAACTATGCAAAAAGAAATACAGACTTGAAAAAGAAATATAATTTCTCGAAATATAATTATTAAAATTTAAAAAGCAACTGAATCTGCTATGGACTGAACTGTGTCCCCCCCCCCCTCCCCAATTCATGTGTTGAAACCCTAATCCCAAGGTGATGGTGTTTGGAGACAGGGCCTTGGGGAGATAATTAGGTTTAGATGAGGTCATGAGGGTAGGGACCCTCATATGGCATTAGTGCCCTAAAAGAAGAGACACAAGAGAGCTTCATTCCCTCTCTGCCATGTGAGCACACAGTAAGAAAGCAGATGAGGGCCATCTACAAACCAGGAAGAGAGCCCTCATCAGAAACGAATCATGTTGGCACACCTTGATCCTAGACTTCTAGTCTCCAGAACTGTGAGAAAGTAAATTTCTGTTGTTTAAGCCACCCAGTCTATAGAATTTTGTTTTGGCAGCCTGAGCTAAGATAGAATCCAGCTAACTAAAGCTTAAATAGTTTGACCATCAAAACAAGTGACAGTGATTAATCGGAACCCAATGAATAAAATAAGAATCCGTAAGTCCAAAAACAAATAAATCAAGAAGTAAAAGCGGACTTCCCTGGTGGCACAGTGGTTGAGAGTCCGCCTGCCGATGCAGAGGACACGGGTTTGTGCCCCAGTCCGGGAGGATCCCACATGCCATGGAGCAGCTAGGCCTGTGAGCCATGGCCGCTGAGCCTGCGCTCCGCAACAGGAGAGGCCACAACAGTGAGAGGCCCGCGTACAGCAAAAGAAAAAAAAAAAAAAGAAGTAAAACCTCTTCATCACAACAGAATGCCAACCAATAAACATAGAAGAAATTAATGGAGTTAGAAAACCACTATTTTGCAACCATCATAGTTAATAATTTAAGTAAGACTCATAAATGGATGCTAAAACTAATGGGTGTAAGCTAGGTGAGGAAGGAGATATTATATAGTCTCAGAGTATCTCCCCACAAATTACTGATTATAATAATTACAAAAGGAAAAAAACAGCAACTTTATAGTGAAGAAATTTGGCAGATCCAAGTTAACCAAGTGATCTAAACTGACATTAATAATGGGACAAATCAACATCATGTGCCTCCTGATATGATTCACTGAGTACACATCATCACTTACATACTTTTCTGCCCAAAATGTGTCACCTGAATTTAACGAAAAGGAAACACCAGACACTCTGAAAATGAAGGACATTCTACAAAATAAATGATATATATTCTTCAGAAATATCAGTGTCTAGAAAGACAAAGAAAGAGTAAAAAACTATTCTAGATGAAAAGAGATTGAAAACTAAAAGCAATCTATGATCCTGGATAGTTTCTGAACTAGGAGGAAAAAATGCTCTTATGGACATTATTAAGACCTTTGATAGAAATCTGAAAAAGGTCTATAGATCAGGTAATATTATTATATTAATATTAAAAGTCTCTGACTTTGATAACTGTACTGTGGTTTTATTTAAGTGAAAATATTTATTTTGAGAAATATACATTGAGTTGTGTATGGGTAAAGGAGCATTATGTCTGTAATTTACTCTCAAATGGTTCAGAGAAAAACAATATGTGTGTGTATATATATATATATATATATATATGGGGGGAGAGAAGAAAAAAATGATAAAGCAAATGTGTTAACCACTGGTGAATTTGGAAAAGGGTATATAAGAGTTCTTTATATTATTCTTCTATTTTTCCTGTGAGTTCAAATTATTTTTTTTAAAGCAACAGATATTTTGAATAGCAGATGAGACATAGATACAATTGAAGATACTGAAGATATGAACCATAATACAAGACAGAATACAGAGCTGAAAAAATCATGACATTATGAGACATGAAGAAATAGAAGGAAAAGTATAAAATAGGAGTTCTAAAGAAAGAACAACAGAGGGATAGGAAAGAAATAATAGTCAAAGACACACCAGCTTAGAATTTTCCAGGACTGATGAAACAAGTTACTCTTTAAAGAAAAACAACAAATATTTTTATTTACATCCATATCTAGAAACATCAATGTAAAACTGAAGGACACCAGAGTCAAAGAAAAAAAATCTTAAAAGACAATTAGAAAGGAAACACTGATTAGCTAGCTACAAGGAACAATTAAATTGACAACAGACTTCTTAGCATCAACAACAGAATATCTTCAAAGTTCTGAGAGAAAATAACTGTCAACTTAGTTACACTACACTAAATTATGATTTAAAGGTTAAGACAAAAGAGACATTTTTGAAAAAAAGAGACTGAGTTTACCTTTACACAGTTAAAAGGAGGGAGGGAGGGAGGAAGAACCCTACCAAATAATGCCCACCAGGAAGAAGAAAACTGAAGCCAGAATGTCAGAGCAAGATGCCAAGAAACAATGGTGAGCAAAGAAATTGAAAACACATATGGGTGACCGTAAAACAGCACTGTATGTATAAAACAATGATAATAAACACTCATCTGGGAGACAAGAAAGCAATATAGAACCAAAATAACAGACAACAACACAAAACAGGAAGGTGGTAATTGAACTGAATCATTCCCAAGTCCATGTACTGACCAGAAAGGGAACAGAGAGAGATGTATTCGTTTATTATGCATATTGAAATTTGACACCAAAAGTATAAAAATAAAATGTATAACTTTTAACCCAACAGAGGGGAAAGGCGGGAAATAAAACTTACTGATACCATCCAAATAGTGACACAAGAAGATCAGAAAGACGAGTGGCCCTAATGAATTTGGAAAACATTACACTGTAAATCAAATGAGTTGCACATTCTCCAAGCATCTGTTTGTCTCTATCTTGGATATTTGAAACATTATCTATCACACCTCAAAAATGTGGACCCTTGCTTTAGTCAGAATGTCTAGTATCTCTTTGCCCACTTCTGTCCCACAGCTGTATTTTTATCCATATCTACTCTTTTGGAATGGCTTCCCTCACAAATGAAAGGTTCTCTATAAATGAAATGTTCTCTACAAATGAAAACTCAATTATTTCTTTGATTCCCAGATCAGAGTCACTCTTCCAGAAAACCTTTATCAAATTAACACCAACTCACCTTTCCCTTAAATTGAATTTCTGTAGTATTTAAAACATGTGATTGCTCTTTTAATTGTTAAAATACTGCCTTATAAATGTTCTTTAGATGTTCCATTTAGGCATATTTTGTTTCCTCAAATCAGATCATAAGCTCCTCAAAATCAGAACGAAATTCTTTAGGATCTCCTAAACAATCAAGCACAACGTTGTTTATTTTTCACTTAAGGACGAAGAAAACTTTAAGTTATTTTCCTTTAATAAGCACAAAAAATATTAATTTTGCAAAATATGCACCAATAAACAGATACATCTCATACATAAAACCAAATCAGGTTCTAAGGACTTTGTTTTAATCTTTAGATAACATAGTTGAAGTGGACAGCTTTTTAAATAGTCATTTCCCCTGTTTTCATTTTGCCAACTTTAAAAAGAGTCCATATGCTCAGGGCTAAAAATGTTCAAGGTTAAATCAAAGGAAGTCAGACACCACTAGTACAGTGAAGATTTTAATAAAAACTGAAAATGTACCTCACATTACAATTACTGTACCATTTTGAAGAAGTATTACATAATAGTTATCTTTTACCACAATATTAGTAGAAAAGGCGAAGGATGAAATTTATAAATTAAAAAGAATAAAAGGCAAAACATTAATAAGTTAAAGGAGAGCTAAATAAATGGAGAGAGATACTGTATTCACAGATCAAAGGACTCAATACTGTTAAGATCTCAATTTTCCACAAATTGAGCTACAGATCCCACATAATCCCAATAAAATCCCAGTAGGTTATATACATGATAAAATGTCACAAAATTATGCACGTAGGCATGAAAAAAATGAGTGCATGCAAAAAGTGATGAAATCTGACTAAGGTCTAGTTAACTACATTGTGTCAATCAATCTCCTGGTTTTTTTTTTTTTTTTTTTTTTTTTTTTTTCCGGTATGCGGGCCTCTCACTGCCGTGGCCTCTCCCGTTGCGGAGCACAGGCTCCGGACGCACAGGTCCAGCGGCCATGGCCCACGGGCCCAGCCGCTCCGCGGCACGTGGGATCCTCCCGGACCAGGGCACGAACCCGTGTCCCCCGCATCGGCAGGCGGACTCTCAACCACTGCGCCACCAGGGAAGCCCCCAATCTCCTGGTTTTGATAATGCACTCTAGTTAGGCAAAAATATCACCACTGGGGGAAGCTGGGTGTTGGGTCCATGTGACCTCTTTGTACTTTTTTTGCAACTTCCTATGAGTTTTTAATTACTTTAAAATAAAAAGTAAAATCTTGGAAGGCTTTTTCATGTAACTGAAATGCTGATTCTAAAATGTGTATGGTAAAAATAAAGGACCTAGAATAGATAAAACAATTTTGAAAAAGCAGAATAACGTTGTAGGACCCTACCTGATTTCAAGGCTTTCTTTCTATGAAGCTACAGTAAGCAAGACTGAGGTATTCTTGAAAATACAGCCAAACAGCTCAACAGGACAAGAGAGAGTGCAATATACCTACACATGCACTGTCAACTGATTTTTGTCAAAGATGCCAAGGTAATCCATTTGTGGTTCATTTATATCACGTTCTAGAAGAGCTTTTATACTGATAATAATCAGAACAGTAATTGTAATGGCTGGGGGGAAGAGGGTGGACAGCATGACTGGGAAGGGATATAAAACAACTTTCTGAGGTTAAGGAAATGTTCTACCTTAATAAAGGCATGGGTTGCACAGCTGTATATATGTCAAACTGAAAGATTTAAGATCTGTGCATTCACTCTAAGTAAGCCATAATTTAATTTTTAAAATATGCAACAACATACAAGTTTTCTAAAATATCTGTCTACAAAGAAACATCAAAATACTAAGAGTATCCACCTCTTGGGAGTAAGATTACGCATCATTTTAATTGTTTTCTTATAGTTTTCTTATTGTATATTTTTTCTTTTAAAAATGTACATGTTATAAACAGAATACAAAACACTTTTCAAATTTATGCCAGAATAAAAATAGCTAGCTCATATTTTATTGTTCCGTTCACTAATCCCCTATACCAATCACCCTCCCAATCTGTAGCATTTTTCTTCAATAGGAGGACATGTTTTGCACGTCCTCCTGGTAATCCCTCAGTAAGAGCTGGGAGAAAGGTTTTGGCTCTTATCAGCCTCTATTAGTCCTACAGACACTGTTAAAGAATTGTTATTCTCCATAGAAAAATGAAGGGAAGTAATTGTGACTACTGTTTCTTCAGAGTAACCACAGTAAGAAAATAATGAAAAAAAAAAACAAAACCCTCACAGATACCTGTTTTCTAACAGAAAATCTGAACTCCATCAGAGCTCCCCCTTCTCAACTTTCCTGTCTTTGTAACTGATGCCATTCTCCCACTATCAATTGATTTAAACAAGTATTTATAAAGCACCAACTACATGCTCATCAGGCTTAAAATTGTTACGTCCTCTCTGAATCGTCTCTCTCCATCCCTGTATTTCTCCACAAAACCCTGTCGAATTTCTCTCCAAGATGCTTCTCACCTATCTGTTCTTCCTTTCTGTTCTTCACTACTGTTTGCCTTGTTTGATCCATCACCACTTACCTTAGCCTTAGCTTACTCCACATAATCTTCTAGCACAGTTCTGTGGAGGTCCCTGGGATTCCTTTCTGAGGGTCTGAAAAGTCAAAACTATTTTCATAATAATACTGAAATGTTATTGGCCCCCTTTCACTGTGTTGACGTTTGTACTAATAATACAAAAGCAATGGTGGTTAAAACTGCTGGTGCCTTAGCACAAGTCAAGGCAGCAGACCCACAACGTACAGCAGTCAAGTGTATTTTTCACTGCCATGCACTCGCTGGGAAAAAAAAAAAAAGCCAGTTTCACTTAAGAATGCCCTTATTGAAGCATAAACATTATTAATTTTATTAAATCTTGACCCTTAAATACTTATCATTTTAATATTCTATTTGATGAAATGCATAAACACTTCTGCATGCCAAGTACACTGGTTTATCTCAAAGAAAAGCACCGGTGATTGAGTTGCAAACCGAACAAGCCACTTTTTCCACAGAACACTGTTTTTACTTGAGAGAACAGCTGACAAACCATGATTATTCATATTTAGGTATCTGACATTTTCTTGAAAATAAACTAAATGAGCCTGTCAGTTCAATGAAAAACAACAGTATTTGCTGCATGTGATGCATTTAGCACTTTCAAAGAGAAATTTGTATCTTGGAAAACTTGTATCTACCGTCAATACTTTAAGACTTTTCTGAGGAGATGAGTGATGATTTATGATATTGTGTAATGAAACATGGCAACGCTGGGAAGATCTGGATAACATCATGAATCCATATTTTCCAAATGACCAATGCATGATGTTAAAAAAATCATACATTGGTAAAAATGATCCATTTTAAGTTAGAGACCAATAATAAGTGTTTTACCATAATGGTAGGTCTTGGATTCTACAGTGCAACTAACTTTTTTTTTTTAAACATTTTTATTGGAGTATAATTGCTTTACAATGGTGTGTTATTTTCTGCTTTATAACAAAGTGAATCAGTTATACATATACATATGTTCCCATATCTCTTCCCTCTT
>NC_041225.1:56489488-56491970 GCF_002837175.3 Physeter macrocephalus
TTTTTTTTTTTAAACATTTTTATT
Source organism: Physeter macrocephalus (assembly GCF_002837175.3). Taxonomy (NCBI): domain Eukaryota; kingdom Metazoa; phylum Chordata; class Mammalia; order Artiodactyla; family Physeteridae; genus Physeter; species Physeter macrocephalus. Next base: position 56,489,513 of record NC_041225.1, read on the forward strand.
GGAGTATAATTGCTTTACAATGGTGTGTTATTTTCTGCTTTATAACAAAGTGAATCAGTTATACATATACATATGTTCCCATATCTCTTCCCTCTTATGTCTCCCTCCCTCCAACCCTCCCTATCCCACCCTTCTAGGTGGTCACAAACTACTGAGCTGATCTCCCTGTGCTATGTGGCTGCTTCCCACTAGCTATCCATTTTACGTTTGGTAGTGTATATATGTCCATGCCACGCTCTAACTTTGTCACAGCTTACCCTTTCCCCTCCCCATATCCTCAAGTCAATGCTCTAGTAGCTCTGTGTCTTTATTCCCGTCTTACCCCTAGGTTCTTCATGACTTATTTTTTTCTTAAATTCCATACATATGTGTTAGCATACGGTATTTGTTTTTCTCTTTCTGACTTACTTCACTGTATGACAGACTCTAGGTCCATCCACCTCACTACAAATAACTCAATTTCGTTTCTTTTCATGGCTGAGTAATATTCCATTGTATATATGTGCCACATCTTCTTTATCCATTCATCTGTTGATGGACACTTAGGTTGCTTCCATGTCCTGGCTATTGTAAATAGAGCTGCAATGAACATTTTGGTACATGACTCTTTTTGAATTATGGTTTTCTCAGGGTATATGCCCAGTAGTAGGATTGCGGGGTCGTATGGTAGTTCTATCTGTAGTTTTTTAAGGAATTTCCATAATGTTCTCCATAGTGGCTGTATCAATTTACATTCCCACCAGCAGTGCAAGAGTGTTCCCTTTTCTCCACACCCTCTCCAGCATTTATTGTTTCTAGATTTTTTGATGATGGCCATTCTGACCAGTGTGAGATGATATCTCACTGTAGTTTTGATTTGCATTTCTCTAATGATTAATGATGTTGAGCATTCTTTCATTTGTTTGCTGGCAATCTGTATATCTTCTTTGGAGAAATGTCTATTTAGGTATTCTGCCCATTTCTGGATTGGGTTGTTTGTTTTTTTGTTATTGAGCTGCATGAGCTGCTTGTAAATTTTGGAGATTAATTCTTTGTCAGTTGCTTCATTTGCAAACATTTTGTCCCATTCTGAGGGCTGTCTTTTGGTCTTGTTTACGGTTTCCTTTGCTGTGTAAAAGCTTTTAAGTTTCATTAGGTCCCATTTGTTTATTTTTGTTTTTATTTCCATTTCTCTAGGAGGTGGGTCAAAAAGGATCCTGCTGTGATTTATGACAAAGAGTGTTCTTCCTATGTTTTCCTCTAAGAGTTTGATAGTGTCTGGGCTTACATTTAGGTCTTTAATCTTTTATTTCTGTGTATGGTGTTATGGAGTGTTCCAATTTCACACTTTTACATGTACCTGTCCAGTTTTCCCAGCACCACTTACTGAAGAGGTTGTCTTTTCTCCACTGTATATTCTTGCCTCCTTTATCAAAGATAAGGTGACCATATGTGTGTGGGTTTATCTCTGGGCTTTCTATCCTGTTCCATTGACCTATATTTCTGTTTTTGTGCCAGTACCAGACTGTCTTGATTACTGTAGCTTTGTAGTATAAGATTGCTTTTGCTATTTGGGGTCTTTTGTGTTTCCATACAAATTGTGAAATTTTTTGTTCTAGTTCTGTGAAAAATGCTAGTGGTAGTTTGATAGGGATTGCATTGAATCTGTAGATTGCTTTGGGTAGTAGAGTCATTTTCACAATGTTGATTCTTCCAATCCAAGAACATGGTATATTTCTCCACCTATTTGTATCATCTTTAATTTCTTTCATCAGTGTCTTATAGTTTTCTGCATACAAGTCTTTTGTCTCCTTAGGTAGGTTTATTCCTAGATATTTTATTCTTTTTGTTGCAATGGTAAATGGGAGTGTTTTAATTTCACTTTCAGATTTTTCATCATTAGTGTATAAGAATGCCAGAGATTTCTGTGCATTAATTTTGTATCCTGCTACTTTACCAAATTCATTAATTACCTCTAGTAGTTTTCTGACAGAATCTTTAGGATTCTCTATGTATAGTATCATGTTATCTACAAATAGTGACAGCTTTACTTCTTCTTTTCCAATTAGGATTCCTTTTATTTCTTTTTCTTCTCTGATTGCTGTGGCTAAAACTTCCAAAACTATGTTGAATAATAGTGGTGAGAGTGGGCAACCTTGTCTTGTTCCTGATCTTAGTGGAAATGGTTTCAGTTTTTCACCATTGAGGACGATGTTGGCTGTGGGTTTGTCACATATGGCCTTTATTATGTTGAGGAAAGTTCCCTCTATGCCTATTTTCTGCAGGGTTTTTATCATAAATGGGTGTTGAATTTTGCCAAAAGCTTTCTGTGCATCTGTTGAGATGATCATAGGGTTTTCCTCCTTCAATTTGTTAATATGGTGTATCACGTTGATTGATTTGCATATATTGAAGAATCCTTGCATACCTGGAATAAACCCCATTTGATCATGGTGTATAATCCTTTTAATGTGCTGTT
>NC_041225.1:56492351-56493136 GCF_002837175.3 Physeter macrocephalus
TATTTCTGCAGTGTCAGTTGTTATTTCTCCTTTTTCATTTCTAATTCTATTGATTTAAGTCTTCTCCCTTTTTTTCTTGAAGAGTCTGGCTAATGGTTTATCAATTTTGTTTATCTTCTCAAATAACCAGCTTTTAGCTTTATTGATCTTTGCTATCATTTCCTTCATTTCTTTTTCATTTATTTCTGACCTGATCTTTATGATTTCTTTCCTTCTGCTAACTTTGGGGTGTTTTTGTTCTTCTTTCTCTAACTGCGTTAGGTTGTTTATTTGAGATGTTTCCTGTTTCTTAAGGTAGGAGTGTATTGCTATAAACTTCTCTTAGAACTGCTTTTGCTGCATCCCATAGGTTTGGGGCGTTGTGTCTCCATTGTCATATGTTTCTAGGTATTTTTTGATTTCCTCTTTGATTTATTCAGTGATCACTTCGTTATTAAGTATTGTATTGTTTAGCCTCCATGTGTTTGTATTTTTTACAGATCTTTTCCTGTAATTGATATCTAGTCTCACAGCGTTGTGGTCGGAAAAGATACTTAATACGATTTCAATTTTCTTAAATTTACCGAGGCTTAATTTGTGACCCAAGATATGATCTATCCTGCAGAATGTTCCATGAGCACTGGAGAAAAATGTGTATTCTGTCGTTGTTGGATGGAATGTCCTATAAATATCAGTTAAGTCCATCTTGTTTAATGTATCATTTAAAGCTTGTGTTTCCTTATTTATTTTCAGTTTGGATGATCTGTCCATTGGTGAAAGTGGGGTGTTAAAGTCCCCTACTATGA